>NC_074674.1:26319428-26689536 GCF_029448725.1 Salvelinus fontinalis
TGAGGCGATAGTCATTTAGTTCAGTTACCTTTGCTTTCTTAGGAATAGGAACAATGGTGGACATCTTGAAGTATGTGGGGACAGCGGACTGGATTAAGGAGAGATTGAAAATGTCCATAAACACTCCAGCCAGCTGGTCTGCGCATGCTACAGATGCCGTCTGGCCCGGTTGCCTTGCGTGTGTTAACACTCTTAAGTGTCTTACTCAAGTCGGCCACAGAGAAGGAGAGCCCAGTCTTTCATAGCTTGCAGTGTCGGTGGCACTGTGTTATCCTCAAAGCGGGCGAAGAAGGTGTTTAGCTTATCCGGAAGCAAGACGTCGACAACGTGGCTGGTTTTCCCTTTGTAGTCCGTGATTGTCTGTAGACCCTGTCACATACATCTTGTGTCTGAGCCATTGAATTGCGACTCCACTTTGTCTCTGTACGGACGTTTTGCATGTTTGATTATTTTACGGCGGGAATAACTACACTGTTTGTATCCGGCCATATTCCCAGTCACCTTGCCATGGTTAAATGCGGTGGTTCGCACTTTCAGTTTTGCGTGAATGCTACCATCTATCCACGGTTTTTGGTTTGGGTAGGTTTTAATAGTCACAGTGGTACAACATCTCCTATACATTTCCTGATGAACTCAGTCACCGTACCGTGTATTCGACAATGTTATTCTCAGAAGCTACCTGGAACATATCCCAGTCCGCGTGATCAAAACAATCTTGAAGCATGGGTTCTGATTGTTCAGACCAGCGTTGAATAGTCCGTAGCACGGGTACTTCCTGTTTGAGTTTCTGCCTATAGGAAGGGAGGAGCAACATGGAGTCATGATCAGATTTGCCGAAGGGAGGGCGGGGGAGGGCCTTGTAGGCATTTCGAAAAGCTGAGTAGCAGTGGTCCAATGTTTTCTCAGAGCGAGTGCTACAGTCAATGTGTTGGTAGTACTTTGGTAGCGTTTTCCTTAGATTAGCTTTGTTAAAATCTTCGGGTACTCTAAATGCTGCCTCGGGATATTTGTTTTCCAATTTGCATAGAGTCCAGTGTAGTTATTTGAGGGCCATTGCGGTATCGGCTTGAGGGGGAAAATACACGCCTGTGACTATAACCAAAGAGAATTCTCCTGGGATGTAATACGGTCAGCATTTAGAGAGTAATATAGAGTAATATACTCGGAAGCAGTGGGTGTTGTGCGCGCCTCCTTAGTTGGACTAGAAGTCCACTCTCTTCTCAGCCGGCGGTGTTTTGGATCAGCCTCTGGAATCAGTTCAATTGCCCTGGGGGGTACAAACAAGGGATCCAATTCGGGAAAGTCATATTCCTGGTCGTAATGCTGGTAATGCTGGTGAGTTACCACCGCTCTGATATTATTTCCGGGTGTATGTAATAACACAAAAGAATTCTGGGCTAATAATGTAAGAAATAACACATATAAAAACAAAATATTGCATAGTTACTTAGGAGCTAGAAGCACTGCTGCCCCAACTTGTCATGGCGCTGACAGAGGTACATGCCCTCCTATGAGAAAAATGCCATTTTGATTGGTGACTATTTTAATGTAATGATTTGATCATCAAGCAAGCTAATTTCTCAAACCCTTGAATGCTGGAAAATACCCTTCCTCGCCCTCCTGCTAGCGTGAGTGCGGCAGCGAGCTGTCCTGTATGCAGAGCATATGGGTGCCTGGTGGCGAGTTGAGCAGTAGGCTACTTTGAAGTTGCATCTCTCACTGTCAGGGACTGGGAAGGGGGCAATTCGACTGTTTGTTGAGGCAGATGTCAGCAGCAGAAAATCTAGTAAAGACTAGTTAAATAACTGATTTATCTACATTATACAGTGGGGAGAACAAGTATTTGATACACTGCCGATTTTGCATGCTTTCCTACTTACAAAGCATGTAGCTTGTCTGTAACTTTTATCATAGGTACACTTCAACTGTGAGAGACGGAATCTAAAACAAACATCCTGAAAATCACATTGTATGATTTTTAAGTAGTTCATTAGCATTGGTTACATAACTAGCTTGGTTACAGTGTGTGATGACGGAGTATGCTTTTGCACAGTATTTACGTATATCTTGAAAATAAATATTTAATTCGACTATAGGAGCAGTAGTAAATTATGCATTTGGGGAGGGAGGTTTCACATTGAGCACTTGCCTCTCACAAAGGAGCCTGGTGACAGTCCCTCAGTCACTGGAGTCCCCAGCAGAGTTTAAGACTATGATTATGCAAAGCAGTGCCTGCTTAGCCCAAAGCTAGTAGGGGTGTCTGGGGTTATTCTTCCCCTACAAAGAAAGTGTAATTTCAGAAGCATGAATTTGGTACACTTTGAGATGAACTTTGAGAGATTAGAACATTGAGAGATTCAATATTTTTTCAGGTGACTTTTCTACAGCAGACACTGCCAGTACTCAATTAGAGTTGCTACTGTGGGTCTCTCTACTCTGGAACACTCTTTAGTCTCTACTCTGGAACACATGCATCTACAGTGTATTGCCAAAAACCACTCAACAATTACAAACATGGACTCTGACCTGTCTAATGAGCCATGCTGATTAAAGAATACCACAGTACCCAAACACCCTCTCTCTCTCTCTCTTGCTCTCTCTCTCACACACACACAGTGCAGTAATTAGAATCCATAGCTGCTTTATGTTTTTAAACTCCAAGAAACATCTTATGTCCCTAACTCCAATTCCTACCGGCGGCAGCGGCAGATACAGTCATAATGACTCAGCTAATTTGGGAGTGACTAGATTTGGGTTTTGTGTAGGTGTCTCTGTGTGATGGATCACAGGTATCAGTGAGTCGGACTAGATGTAGTCAATACAGGTAGACAAATGTTATACCCTCTGAATTAAAAATGAAAGCTTTTTATGTATTGTGTCATTTTTATGTGTTTGGACTGTTGTGTGACCATTCTATGATCCATTTGGAGATTTTAAAGGCATAGTTACCTCACTATGACCATGAACTTACTGTGTTGTGACCTGGTCTCCCCAGTATGTAACCACGTATTGAACATGTTGTGATATGTTTGTGGTCTCCCGAGCATATGACCATGTATTGACTGTGTTGTGACCTGTTCTCCACAGCATATGCGAGAGGCTGCAGAGAGGAGGCAGCAGTTGGAAGAGGAGCATGAGCAGGCCCTGGCTGTCCTCACCACCAAGCAGCAGGAGATTCACCTTCTGCAGAGGGTAAGCCCATAATACCCCACCTCGCCTCCTCCCTAGACTCTAACCACCATGACCACAGTATGACCACAGTGGTCACAAGACAAATCAACATTTATTTGTCACGTGCGCCAAATACAACAAGTGTATACCTTACAGTGAAATGCTTGCTTACAGGCCCTAACCAGCAGTGCAATTTTTAAATAAAAATAGAATAGTTACCTCACACTGTTATCATGGTAACAGTGTGACAGCCTATAGGGAGGATGTCAGAAACCTGGCCGGGTGGTGCCAGAATAACAGCCTATCCCTCAACGTAACCAAGACTAAGGAGATGATTGTGGACTACAGGAAAAGGAGGACCGAGCATGACCCCATTTTCATCAACGGGGCTGTAGTGGAGCAGGTTGAGAGCTTCAAGTTCCTTGGTGTCCACATCAACAACAAACTAGAATGGTCCAAACACACCAAGACAGTTGTGAAGAGGGCACAATAAAGCCTATTCCCCCTCAGGAAACTAAAAAGTTTTGGCATGGGTCCTCAGATCCTCAAAAGGTTCTACAGCTGCAACATCGAGAGCATCCTTACCGGTTGCATCACTGCCTGGTACGGCAATTGCTCGGCCTCCGACCGCAAGGCACTACAGAGGGAAGTGCGTACGGCCCAGTACATCACTGGGGCTCAGATGCCTGCCATCCAGGACCTCTACACCAGGCGGTGTCAGAGGAAGGCCCTAAAACTTGTCAAAGACCCCAGCCACCCCAGTCATAGACTGTTCTCTCTACTACCGCTTGGCAGCGGTACCGGAGTGCCAAGTCTAGGACAAATAGGCTTCACAACAGTTTTTACCCCCAAGCCATAAGACTCCTGAACAGGTAATCAAAAGGTTACCCGGACTATTTGCATTGTGTGCCCCCCAAACCCCTATTTTCGCTGCTTCTACTCTCTGTTTCTCATATATGCATAGTCACTTTAACGATACATTCATGTACATACTACCTCAATTGGCCCGACCAACCAGTGCTCCCGCACATTGGCTAACCAGGCTGTCTGCATTGTGTCCCGCCACCCACCACCCGCCAACCCCTCTTTTACACTACTGCTACTCTGTTCGTCATATATGCATATTCATCATATATGTCACTTTAACCATATCTACATGCACATACTACCTCAATCAGCATGACTAACCGGTGTCTGTATATAGCCTCACTACTGTTATTTCAACTGTCTTTTTACTGTTGTTTTATTTCTTTACTTACCTATTGTTCACCTAATACCTTTTTTGCACTATTGGTTAGAGCCTGTAAGTAAGCATTTCACTGTAAGGTCTACACCTGTTGTATTCGGCGCACGTGTCAAATAAACTTTGATTTGATTGAGAGACAAGTATTGTGCAACTATCATGAAATGATCCCCCCTAAACACTAACTCATGCTCCATGAAAAAAACGTAAAAAATTTGACCATTAGTCCTGGTGAGACTGATGAGAAAGTAAAAGGGGTCATATAATCGGTGGTCTCCTGTGATTGTCTGTCTCTATGGGCAGCAATAATCTGAGCCTCTAGAGAGCTGTGTGTATTCCTGTGTGTATGTGTTCTGTTCAGAGAGGAGCCATGACAGGCAATTAGCGCAAACGGCAAACACAGCACAGATCAGACTCCCCTGAGCCTAAACCGAGCACTTCACTTTAGAGAGACGCAGAGAGAATGTGTGTCAGCTTCTGTGTCTGCACGTCTATCCGTGACTATCTGTGCTTCAATCCATGTGTTTGTATGCATCTGCCTCAGCGTGCTCGTTTGAGTCCTTGTCCTTCCTTTTTCTGTTTACTCCTTAACCTAATTTATTGTGCTGTGATTTCATTCAATTAGCAATTGCACAGATATTATCTCATTGGAGTAGAACAGCAATTTGTCCTTATCGATATCAAAGCCAATCTGGATGAAACAGATTGATTTCATGAGGCTATTCTGATGCACCTCAGTTTCAGGTTTTTCTGTTGGAACTCATCGCGCCCCATCTGTTCTCACCCAGTCTCCCCTGGTCCTCAGATAGCCCTCAGCTGTGAGGCATTAACTGCCTTCTCCTCCTCATGCTGTGCAGAGCTGACATCAGTTGTTGTTCAACCCAGACTGTCTATTCTACAGGTAACTACCAAAATAATTGAAACACCAACATAAAGTGTCTTAATAGGGCCTTTCGCCACCACAAGGCAGCACAGCTTCAATGCATCTTGGCATAGATTCTACACGTGTCTGGAACTCTATTGGAGGAATGTGACACCATTCTTCCACGAGAAATTCCATCATTTGGTGTTTTGTTGATGGTGGGGGAAAACACTGTCTCCGATTCACTACAGAATCAACCCTCTCAATTGGGTTGCAATCTGGTGACTGAGACGGCCATGGCATATGGTTTACATCGTATTCATGCTCATTTAACCACTCAGTGACCGCTGGTGCCCCGGGGAATGGGGGAGTTCTCATCCTATGGGGGCATAGCCATAGTAGCCAAAATAATAGCCAAAATAATGCAATGGCCTACCCAGCATTTGTATACATGACCCTAAGCATGATATGATGTTAATTGCTTTATTAACTCAGGAACCACACCTGTGTGGAAACACCTACTTTCAATATACTGTCTCCATTACTTTGGCAGTTACCTGTATGTCTGCAGTGTACCAAGAGCTATGCCACTTGTATGTTTGATGTAACACTGACAGAGAGATACTGTGCAGTGCTCACTGTGTCACCTGCAGGTCCTACAGTAGTATATCACTGTGTTTCTGTGTATTCTTCAGGCTCAGGTTAAAGCTGAGAAAGAGCATGAGGGAGCGGTCCACCTGTTAGAGGTAAGTGGACATGGAGGTCCGATGGGCAAAATGAGGATGGCTTCGGTGGCTGTTTTCAAAATGTCTGTCAATTGACTGATATGTGGTTTTGTTTGTGTATGCAAGATACATTGATGCATATGAAAAATACCTTCATTGTGTTGTTTGAATTCCACCAAATCCATATTGCCTTTCATGAAAAGCTAGTTTTGAGGTAAGCCTGGTTCATCCCAGGTCATACTCCATACTGTATTTACACTGAACAACAAAAATGTAAAAGCAACGTGAATTGTACCAGACATTTTCCACATGCACAAAAAGCTAATTTCTCAAAAATGTTGTGCACAAATTTGTTGATATCGCTCTCAGTGAGCATGTTTCCATTGCCAAAGATAATCCACCCACCTGACAGGTGCGGTATATCAAGAAGCTGATTAAACCGCATGATCATTACACAGGTGCACCTTGTGCTGGGGACAATAAGAGGCCGCTTTAAAATGTTAAATGTTGTTGCACAACACAATGCCACAGACGTTTTGAGGGAGCTTGCAATTGGCATTCTGACTGCATGAATGTCCACCAGAGCTGTTGCCATTGAACGTTCATTTCTCTACCATAAGCTGCTTCCAACATTGTGTTAGAGAATTTGGTAGTGCGTCCAACCGGCCTCACAGCCACAGACCACGTGTAACCACGCCAGCCCAGGACTTCCACATCCAGCTTCTTCATCTGTGGGATCTTCTGGAGGGGGGACTCATTCTGATTGACTGGACCTGGCTCCCCAGTGGGTGGGTCTGGCTTCCAAGCTGGTGGGCCTATGCTGTCCCAGGCCCACCCATGGTTCCACCCATGCCCAGTCATGTGAAAGCCATAGATTAGGGCCTAATGAATTTATTTCAATTGACTGATTTCCTTTATGAACTGTAAATCACTAAAATCTTTGAAATTGTTGCATGTTGCGTTCATATTTTTGTTCAGGATATATACCTTTTTGAGGCTTTCGTTGAGTGGTGATTTTAGCTGTAATGAGAATAGAACACTTTTACATAGAGTTGGGTCAGCAAAACCTGCTCATAACTCTCTCCTTTACGACTCAGTGAGACCGCTCAACATCACCGTTGCTCAGGCTCAGCTCAGAAGCTCTCATACCAGCCATGGCACTAATGGCTCCTGGAGAAACCTATTTTACAGAAAAAATTCAGAGCCCAACTATCCAGATGATGAAATATCTCCAGTGTAGAAGAGATGCATTAGGAGGACTGGCACTGTTCACAAAGAACTCCAATAGCATACTCAGTTACTGCGTTAAAACGAGTTAACCTAGAGAGGAGATGACACTAAGATTATCTAGGGACATGAGTATTATTCCTTTCCATAATTTCTGGTTCTCAACACTGTGGGTATGATTTTGGGTGTTTTTTATTTAATTTTTTATATTTATTGTAAGTTACTTGATATTCCCCATGGGGGACTCGTTCTTACTTGTTTTGTAATGGTTCTCTTTTCTCATTTATTTACATGATTTTGCATGGATTACTGTTTTACGTATGCATTGATCTCTTACGGTGTAACAGTTTGATTTGGGTGTTTGTTTTCTTTCATCTTTGTTCAATGTCATTGTGTGTTTCTATGTGTTTCTTTTGTGTCTGAACAGAACCATTTGGACAGAATGCAGGTATTTATGTTTCCTACGCTGAAACATCTACAATCCCAAATGTTCATCATCTCCATGGTCACATTCGTCCTATAACCTTTAAATAGTCTCAGTGAATCACTTAGGCTCTAATTCACATTAGTGAATATGTTATAAAAGGTATGGTAACTAAGCAATCAAACGTACTAATATTGTATTCAATTTAAGTATTTCAAATGAATAGAGCCCAGTGCTGGTACTGCATCACACTATAGATCCTCTTTTGCCCTGGATCCTCTGTACTTCAGTCCAAGGTTGTGTCCCAATCACACCATATTCCCTATATCCCTCAAACTCAACTCTGGACCTCCAAGCCAGTTCCACTGCATTTTTTAATTGTTCCACTCTAATCAGGGACTGATTTAGACCTTGGACACCAGGTGGTGGCAATTAATTATCAGGTAGAACAGAAAACCAGCAGGCTCCGGACCTCGTAGGATAAGAGTTAATTACCCCTGCCCTATATAGTGCACTACTTATGACCATAATACTAACCTAATTGACAGAGTGAAAAGAAGGAAGCCTGTACATAATAAAAATATTCCAAAACATGCATCCTGATTGCAACAAGGCACTAAAGTAATACTGCAAAAAATGTGGCAAAGCAATTAAGGTTTTGTTCTAAATACAAAGTGTTATGCTCGGAGCAAATCCAATACAGCACATTATTGAGTACCACTCTTCATATTTTCAAGCATAGTGGTGGCTGCATCATGTCAAAATTAGTGCACTGTATATTAGTCCACTATACAGTGGCTTGTAAAAGTATTCACCCCCTTGGCATTATTTCTACAGTATTTTGTTGCCTTACAACCTGGAATTAAAATGGATTTTTTGGGGGGTGTTGTATCCTTTGATTTACACAACATGCCTACCACTTTGAAGATGCAAGATATTTTTGGGGGTGAAACAAACAAGAAATAAGACAAAAAAATGGAAAACTTGAGCGTGCATAACTATTCACCCCCCCAAAGTCAATACTTTGTAGAGCCACCTTTTGTAGCAATAAAGGAATTTTTGCCCATTCTTTAAGGCAAAACTGCTCCAGTTCCTTCAAGTTGGATGGGTGCCGCTGATGTACAGCAATATTTAAGTCATACCACAGATTCTCAATTGGATTGAGGTCTGGGCTTTGACTAGACCAAGACATTTAAATGTTTCCCCTTAAACCATTCGAGTGTTGCTTTAGCAGTATGCTTAGGGTCATTGCTGGAAGGTGAACCTCTGTCCCAGTCACAAATCTCTGGAAGACTGAAACAGGTTTCCCTCAAGAATTTCCCTGTATTTAGCAACATCCATCATTCCTTAAATTCTGACCAGTTTCCTAGTCCCTGCCGATGAAAAACATCCCAACAGCATGATGCTGCCACCACCATGCTTCACTATGGGGATGGTGTTCTCGGGGTGATGAGAGGTGTTGGGTTCGCGCCAGACATAGCGTTTTCCTTGATGGCCAAAAAGCTACATTTTAGTCTCATCTAACCAGAGTACCTTTTTCCATATGTTTGGGGAGTCTCCCACATGCCTTTTGGCGAACACCAAACGTGTTTGCTTGTTTTTTTCTTTAACTTCTTATGGCTGCAGGGGCAGTATTGAGTAGCTTGGATGAAAGGTGCACAGAGGTGCCCAGAGTAAACGGCCTGCTCCTCAGTCATAGTTGCTAATATATGAATATTATTAGTAGTATTGGATAGAAAACACTCTGGAGTTTCAAAACTGTTTGAATTATGTCTGTGAGTATAACAGAACTCATATGGCAGGCAAAAACCTGAGAAGTTCCACTTCCTGTTTGGATTTTTTCTGAAGCTGGTAGATTTTCAACCAAGCTCCCATTGAAATTACAGCGAGATATGGATGAGTTTTCACTTCCTACGGCTTCCACTAGATGTCAATAGAACTTGGTCTGATGACTCTACTGTGAAGGGGGGCCGAAGGAGACAGGAATGAGTCACTACTGCCATGAGGTGACCATTTTTTCACCATGCGCGTTAACATGAGGAGGTCCTCCGTTCCATCGCTCATCTGAAGTCAATGTAATTCTCCGGTTGGAACGTTATTCAAGATTTATTTGAACAACATTCTAAAGATTGATTCAATACATCGTTTGACATGTTTCTACTGACTGTTTACAGAACTTTTGGACATTCCGTCACGTTTTAGTGAACGCGCTTGTGACTTTGGAATTGTTTACCAAACGCGCTAACCAAAGTAGCTAATTGGACATAAATAACGGACATTATCGAACAAATCAAGCATTTATTGTGGACCTGGGATTCCTGGGAGTGCATTCTGATGAAGATCATCAAAGGTAAGGGAATATTTATCATGTAATTTCTGGTTTCTGTTGACTCCAACATGGCGGCTAATTTGACTCTTGTTCTGAGCTCCGTCTCAGAATATTGCATGGTTTGCTTTTTCTGTAATTTTTTTTAAAAATCTGACACATCGGTTGCATTAAGGAGAGGTATATCTATAATTCCATGTGTAGAACTTATATTATCATCTACATTTATGATGAGTATTTCTGTTGAAACGATGTGGCTATGCACTTTCACTTGATGTTTTTGGAACTAGTGAATGTAACGCGCCAATGTAAATTCTGATTTTTTTATATAAATATGAACTTTATCAAACAAAACATGCATGTATTGTGTAACATGAAGTCCTATCAGTGTCATCTGATGAAGAACATCAAAGGTTAGTGATTAATTTTATCTCTATTTCTGATTTTTGTGACTGCTATCTTTCGCTGGAAAAATGTCTGTGCTTATTGTGGTTTGGTGTGACCTAACATAATCGTTTGTAGTGCTTTCGCTGAAAAGCATATTTGAAATCGGACACTTTGGTGGGATTAACAACAAGATTACCTTTAAAATGGTATAAGAAACATGTATGTCTGAGGAATTTTAATTATGAGATTTCTGTTGTTTTGAATTTGGCGCCCTGCACTTTCACTGGCTGTTGTCATATCATCCCGTTACCGGGATTGCAGCCATAAGTAAGCAATGGAGTGTATGGCTTAAAGTGTACCTATAGACAGATACTCCAATCTCAGCTGTGGAGCTTTGCAGCTCCTTCGGTGTTATTTTTGTTATCTTTGTTGCCTCTCTGATTAATGCCCTCCTTGCCTGGTCCATGAGTTTTGGTGTGCGGCCCTCTCTTGGCAGGTTTGTTGTGGTGCCATATTCTTTCCACTTTTTAACAATGGATTTAGTGGTGCTCCATGGGATGTTCATTTTTTTTTAACCCAACGCTGATCTTTACTTCTCCACAACTTTGTCCCTGACCTGTTTGCAGAGCTCCTTGTTCTTCATGGTGCCGCTTGCTTGGTAGTGCCCCTTGCTTAGTGGTGTTGCAGACTCTGGGGTCTTTTAAGACAGGTGTATATACACTGAGATCATGTGACAGATCATGTGACACTTAGATTGCACAGAGGTGGACTTTATTTAACTCATTATGTGACTTATGAAGGTAATTGGTTGCACCAGATCTTATTTAGGGACTTCATAGCAAAGGGGGTGAATACATATGCAGGCACCACTTTTCAGTTGTTTGTTTTTTAGAATTTTTTGAAATAGGTAATTTTTTTCATTTCACTATTTTGTGTATGTCCATTACATGAACTCCAAATAAAAATCAATTTAAATGACAGGTTGTAATGCAACAAAATAGGAAAAATGACAAGGGGGGTGAATACTTTTGCAAGGCACTGTATAGGGAATATGGTGGCATTTGGGACGAATACCAGATGTCCTGTAAGATCCAAGCACATTTGATGTCCTTGTTTCCTTTTTAAACCAATCATACCAAAGTAGTGGCTCCCCGATGGCTGTTTATTCATCCTCAGTTTCTGTATCTCAGCCCATCTTGCAGCTGAGTGTTCTGACTCTGAAGTGTTCTGACTCTAGTTTTATCGCTGGGTGAAACCAACTTTCCTCGTGACTAGGACCCTGGCTTGCCTTATCTCTTACTGTGCAGTCCATGGTGATTCAGTCTTGTAGCTTTCAGAGAAAACCCAACGGTTGTTAACTCAAGGCTCTAAATGTAATCTCGGAGCTGCTTAGATAATGTCTTTAAAGTACATACTTTTATAAGCCTCTTAACTCGTCACACTGCTTGGCTTTGTTATCAAAGTGTATCAGCGTTGCACAGCCTCTACTTCCAGATCCTTTGATTACTCGGCAGGCAGTGTTTTTGATATGAATGAGCTGTTCTAAGCTAGAAATGGCTCTTTTGGGATCCCGTGCCATAATTGGTTCAGCTTGCAATCTGCAGCACCAGTAAAGGATTTAAGCCAATGATTAGTTTAACTCATATCCATGTAGTGGTATATTACTGACATGTTATTAACATAAAACATGCATTGCCTTGCAATTTAGTGTATCCTGTTCTAAAGATTTGCTACATAGGAACACAGAAACCCTCCTCCCATTGACCGTTTGAGTCTATCTCTCACACATCCCTGTCTATGGAAGGTCAAGGTTCGCGACCTGGAGCTGAAATGCAGGTCACAGACTGAACAGTTTGGCCAGCTGTCCAAGGACCTGGAGGATTTCCGTTTGGAGGCGGATACTGTAGACATTCTCAGCACTGAGCCTTTCTCCAAACACGACGTTCCCTTTCACCCGGAAAATAAACTCTCCCAAATCCTCAACGGACTGGCAGCCCAGGCAGGGAAAGGTGAGCACTCCCAACTCCCAACCCTGCCCACGGTGAGAACATTGTGGTGTCAGACGACATAGATATGAAGCAGAAAAGTGCTTATCACTAGAGAATTAAAGTATATACATCATGTCTGGCATTTGATTCAAACAGTGTATCTCATCAATCAAGACCAAAAGACAGTTCTGAAACACCCATGTTTGTGCTCCAGACAAGGAGGCTCTCAGTCAGTCATTATGCCTGGGTAATTAATTAATAAAGAATTGAACGAGACAGTCGTTTAATCTAGTTGTCACAACAATGACCTTTGCCAGAACCCTGTGGGGTGAGGTTGGGAGAGTGGGAGAAAGAGAGGGAAAGTTGGCAACTAAACGGGCTGGTGTGAGTCACAGTAAGGCCTCGCTTTTCTCTTCAGTCCATCTCAGCAGAACAGGCTTCAAGGCCAGTCTGGATCACTGGAAATGCAAGAAATGCTGCTTTATTCATGATCAATGACACAGCTCATTGATCAGCAGGCTGATACTGTATGTTACTTCTGCTAATGAGAACCAACACGTTAGTTTTCTAACCCCACATACTGTAACCTGCCAGTTGAACACACAGCAGAATCATCGATGTAGATACTGTAGATTAGAAGCCTCTGAGATACTGCTCTAGATATCCTCTTCTCTCGCTTTACTGCAGTGAGAATGCTACTGTACGGTTGTAATCTGGTAGCATGATGAACCAAATCCAACCACCAAGAATTCAAATTTAATATTTTTGTCTAAGATGGGAAATTACCTAGGCATGGCTTTGTGTAGGGGTGTGGCTGCTAGAACTCTGTGATGGTAGAGTCCCGTTCCGTGTCAGTTATGTCTTCAGAGAGTAGAGAGTGTTAAGCATCAGAGAAATGCCTTGCAGATGTGTCAGGCAGAGAGCAGAGCCAGGTCCTGGCCATAAAGAGTGTTTGCTGTGTACTCCCCTGAACAGGAAATCAATAGCTGTGCCATGAATGAGAGCAGAAGGAATGACAGATGCTCTTTATTTGGTGTGGAAATCGATGTTTCCCAGGCGATGAGGGCTCGGCAAACACTCGGCTGATATCCAAGTTCCTCCGCCCACTGCAGATCGGAGACAGAGACAGGCCGGAGCTGCTGTGTGTCAATCCCTCCGCCGTGACAACGAGCTGCCCCAGCAGCCCGCGACGGGCGACTCCCTCAGAGGTGGGTCCTGCTCTCTTCTCTTCTCATACAGAGACAAAGTCCCATTTCTAAAGCATGAGGGTGCTATTGCTCAAGAGATGGGCTATTCATGGACGAGCTGTATACTTGCACTTGATAGCCATCAGCTGAGCAATAGCTGTAAAACCAATTGGTTTACCACCAGACAGCAACATGAGTCTCCTGTGGCAATTGTCAGACAGTAGAACTAGACAGTATAAGAGTGCTGGGAAGTTTTTCTGTGTCAGATCAGTCATTCCACTGCAGACATGATTATGAGTGGATATGATCATAAGCAAAGCCATTGTGTTTGAATTGGTTTTGCCTCAAGGGATCAGAGTTATGGTATTTAGATGCAACTCTGTGATTGCTTCCCTGCCCGTGTGTTTCCCAAGATGGAGGATGAGATCCGTCGTGCACCCAGGTCCAAGCCTCGCTACACTGGCGCAGTCCGTCTATGCACCGCCCGCTACAGGTGAGACCAGTGTGTCTGTCACACAACACCTGGGAAAGCTGAATCACGTATAGCTTGCTGACACCGAGCAGCGCCAGAAATCCACACATAACACTCTGGACCAGTGCTAGATCGCTTAGTACCTCCACATGCACATCAGAAGCACTATTTTCTCCATAAACATCTTGTAGTATATATTGTAGTCAGGAGCACATCTACAGTACCAGTCAAAAGTTTGGACACACCTACTCATTGAAGGGTTTTTCTTTATATGTACTATTTTATACATTGTAGAATAATAGTGAAGATATCAAAACTATGAAATAACACATATGAAATCATGTAGTATCCAAAAAAGTGTTAAACAAATCAAAATATGTTTTAGATTTTAGATTCTTCAAAGTAGCCACCTTTTGCGTTGATGACAGCTTTGCACACTCTTGGCATTCCTTTAACCAGTTTCACCTGGAATGCTTTTCCAACATTCTTGAAGGAGTTCCCACATGTGTTGAGCACCTGTTGGCTGCTTTTCCTTCACTCTGTGGTCCAACTCATCCCGATCCATCTCAATTGGGTTGAGGTCGGGTGATTGTGAAGGCCAGATCATCTGATGCAGCACTCCAATACGCTCCTTCTTGGTCAAATAGCCCTTACACAGCCTGAAGGTGTGTTGGGTCATTGTCCTATTGAAAAATAAATAAGCTAAGCAAAAAACAGATGAAATGGAGTATCACTGCAGAATACTGTGGTAGCCATGATGGTTAAGTGTTCCTTGAATTCTACATGAATCACTGCCAATGTCACCAGCAAAGCACCCCCACACCATCACACCTCCTCTTCCATGCTTCACGGTGGGAACCACACATGCAGAGTTCATCCGTTCACCTACTCTGCGTCTCACAAAGACAAGGCGGTTGGAACTAAATATCTCAAATTTGGACTCATCTGGGACAGCTTTTCACCGGTCTAATGTCCATTGCTTATGTTTCCTCTGAACAGTTGATGTTGAAATGTGTTTGTTACTTGAACTCTGTAAAGCATTTATTTGGGCTACAATCTGAGGTGCAGTTAGCGTATCCTCTGCAGCAGAGATAACTCTGGGTCTTCCTTTCCTGTGGCGGTCCTCATGAGAGCCAGTTTCATTATAGCGCTTGATGGTTTTTGTGACTGCACTTGAAGAAACTTTCAAAGTTCTGAAATTTTCCGCATTGACTGACCTTCATATCTTCAAGTAATGAGGGACTGTTGTTTCTCTTTGCTTATTTGAGCTGTTCTTGCCATAATATGGACTTGGTCTTTTACCAAATAGTGCTATCTTCTGTATACCACACCTACCTTGTCACAACACAACTGATTGGCTCAAACGAATTAAAAAGGAAATAAATTCCACAAATTAACTTTTAACGAGGCACACCTGTTAATTTAAATGAATTCTAGGTAACTAACTCATGAAACTGGTTGAGAGAATGCCAAGAGTGTGCAAAGCTGTCATCAAGGCAAAGGGTGGCTACTGTGAAGAATCTCAAATATAACATGTTTTAATTTGCTTGACACTTTTTTGGTTAACACATTATTCCATATGTGTTATTTCATAGTTTTGATGTCTTCACTATTATTGTACAATGTAGAAAATAGTAAAATGAAGAAAAAATCTAGAATGAGTAGGTTTGCCCAAACTTTTGACTGGTACTGTATGTTGAACCCTCCTCTCTCTTGTTGTGTAGTTACAACCCTTATGATGGACCTAATGAGCACCCAGAGGCAGAGCTCCCCCTGGTGGCTGGGAAGTACCTGTATGTGTACGGCACGATGGATGACGACGGCTTCTACGAAGGTGAGAGGGAATCCAGGGTTACTACACACTTCACCACTAGCATCAGTAGCAACATATGCAATCTCATTAGCATATGTTGGCTACGCTAATCCTCCTAGCATCCCTGGCCCAGATTTCAGCCTGCTTCAGCAGCTCTGGTGAGTCATCACTAGCTGCCATTGTTGGTGGTGGGTGAGATTGCCTAGTGTTAACCTAGCTCCTGCCTCGCTGGCTGCTTGGAAATGGATGATGTTTGTATTTACCACAGGGATACTGGGGCTCAGACCAAGCTGTTGTCAAGATGCAGCCTGATCCCCGTAGCTAGAAGGCTAATCCGGCAACAGGGCTCTGATTAATCACAGACATATTCCCCTGCAGATGGAGAGCCATCTAGGGCCTCCCAGCCTCACGAATGTACTGACTGGAATTACGAGATAGAGAGGGAGAGGACAGTTAGGCTGTCTTCGAAAAGCAAGGACAGTACTGATGAGAGAAAGAGTTTGGTGGTCACTATAGTGAACTGGGTGCGGTTTCATAAGCACCCTCTCCATTGTGCAGGAATTGTTTTTTTCACCCCCTGTACTTCCTAGAGAAATTGATGACATCATATCCCTACCTTCTCTGTTTGATTCAAGAGAACTGTCCCAACCTTGGGGACGGGCACCACAGAGTCTCTCTTTCCACACCAGTAGTACTCACACTCACAGATAACACTTGCATTGAATCACAAGGGCTCTAGTCATTATTTTTCTTTCTCTTTTTTCACTAATGAGATGGTCTATTTTTAGCTGATGGTAACATTTGCAGCAGGCATCATTAAAGGCTTGAGCGTTCCGTAGATTCCCCCTGAGACAGCAGTGCCAGACTGGTGTCTTTACCTTCAGGCTGCTGTGTATAAGAACAGAACAGGGTTCCTGGAAGGTGTTACTGTGTCTGTCTGAATAATCACTCAATAAAATCTTCACAGCCAGCTAATCCTGAGTGATATTACATGTTGCTGACAATTGAAATATCCATATTCTGCTTAACTCTTTTGATCTTGTCTTTACATACCTCATTGCCATATAAATATATAGACATTCCTCTATACATTCTAAAGGTACTTTTTCATTTAATTATTTGGAATATACTGTATGTTTTGGGATGAGATTAATAGAGGAATTTGAAGACATAGGGTTGTGAGTTTGTATTTTGTTGATATTAAAGTAAGCATCTCTTGCTGTCTCTGTCTTTATGTGCTCCAGGGGAGCTGCTGGATGGCCAGCGAGGACTGGTCCCCTCCAACTTTGTGGAGTTTGTACAAGACAAGGAGAAACCATCCATCCAGCCAGGGGACACAGGGGAGGACCTGGGCTCTCTGGACAATACCTCCCTTGGCCTAATGGGGGCCGATGGAGGGCCCCCTCAGGATGGGCTACTGGGCTCCACCAACCCACTGGGCCCCTGCAGCAACGGCACAGGCACCCTGGACCCTGAGGATCTGTCTGATGACATTGTGCCTTACCCCCGGAGGATCACCCTAATCAAGCAGTTGGCCCGTAGTGTAATTGTGGCCTGGGAGCCCCCCATGGTGACCATGGGCTGGGGAAACATCAGCTGCTACAACGTGCTGGTGGACGGCGAGGTGCGTGCCAGCGTGCCCTACGGGGGCAGGACCAAGTCTTTGTTGGAGAAGCTGGATCTGGACACGTATACGCACCGCGTGTCCGTGCAGAGTGTGACAGACAGGGGACTGTCGGACGAGCTACGCTGCACCCTGATGGTGGGAGCCAACGTGGTGGTGGCGCCGTACGGCCTGCGTGTGGACGACATCCTGCGCGACTCGGCCGAGCTCTCCTGGTTGCCCAGCAACAGTAACTATGGGCACACGGTGTTCCTGGATGGGGCGGAGCATGCGGTGGTGCGGCCGGGGAGGTACAGGCTGCGCTTCGTCAACCTCAAGGCCATGACGGTGTACAAGGTGAGGGTGGTGGCCCGGCCACACCAGGTGCCATGGCAACTGCTCATGGAGCAGAGGGAGAAGAAGGAGACTGCTGTGGAGTTCTGCACACAAGCTGCTGGTGAGGCTGGGTGCTTCTTAAGGCTAACTGGTTCTTTTGTCCAACATATGTTATATGTTATTTTGTCCAATACATTGTTTTTCTGTCATCTATAATGTGTTATGGAAAGGTTGGATGAAAGTCCATTGGACTTTAGATATAGACCATTAAGATAGATAGATAACTCATGTCTTTACCCGTGCCATGTATGTCTGTTATGTTTTGTCCAGGTCCTGGACCATATTCCAGATCAGGTCAGAAGGAAGACCAGTTTTTTTATGGGAAAAGTAGGAAGTAGTTTTTGATTGGCATGGGTAACTGACACATTGAATGAAAAGAAGCTAACAGCACTTTTAAACCTAAGAAATGATTATGAGTAACTTTCTCAGCTTTTCCCTGCCATTGGCTTGATGCGAATATACATTTTAAATGAAGGGTACGTCCCAAATAGCCAACTATTCCCTATATAGTACACTAGTTTTAACCAGAGCCCTGGTCAAAAGTAGTAGACTATACAGGGAATATGGTGCCATTTGGGACACAACCCTAAAGCTGCTGAAGTAACTCCCTCCCACTCGATCCTTAACTGAGATGACTACATCAGTATCCGTGTGCATTTCCCTCTGCCTGAGCTGTGACATCACTGTGACGTCCTGCATGGTGTACCCAGTGAACCAGGAGAGAACAGGCTGTACTCATTCAACTCACACTGACGCCTCTCACACATAAGACACACACAGACACAAACATTGACAGACACACAGACAGACTATATAGACGGTCGGCCACACAGACCCATGCACACACACACGCCCACACACACAAACATGCACACATGCATACACACTAACACACACACTCATGCTTTCAGGTGGCCTTGGGCCTCCTTTTGTGCCTTCTACTTTCAATATTTGCATCATGCAATACATGGCAAGCAACAGGGCAATGCTGCACATAAAACATTCCAAATAGCTTAGCTTATAAATGCTATATCAATAAATACACTTATATTCCAAAAAGCTTAGCTTATAAATACTTTATCGAGAAATGCACTTTTATTTGTTTGAGTGTCATTACAAGGAGTTTGATGTTAACCAGATAAGACGTTTCATGAATTTGGGAATCACTCTCAAAACAATCCACTCAAATTTGACCAGATATTGCATGACATTTAAATTATGATTTAATTGGTGTATACAACCAACATTGGGAAAGGGAACTGTTTTGTGTATCATAGACATGTCACAATCATGTAGTTCACAACAAAAAGAGATGGGATTAAACAAGTTAACAGCACTTGGTGTCTTATGAATGCTACACTCACCCCCACTCCCTCCCTGTTTGTGTATGTAAAACCTGTCGAGACAGTATCTAATATTTCATCCCCCCTCCAGGCCCCCCATTACCCCCTCAGGAGGTGCAGGTGCAGTGTGGCCAGGCCCCAGGGGTCCTGCAGGTGCGCTGGAAGCCCCCTGTCCTCTCACCCACCGGAACCTCCAATGGAGCCAGCGTCATCGGATATGCAGTCTGCACTAAAGGACAGAGGGTGAGTGAGAGAGTGGGTGGTTGAGAGAGTGTGCACTGAAGGTCAGAGGGTGACTGAGGGAGTGTGCATTAAATGTCAGAGGGTGAGTGAGGGAGTGGGTGAGTATGTGCACTAAGGGACAGAGAGTGAGTCAGTAACTGTGCGCCAAATGACAGGTGAGTAAGGGAATACCCTAAGTGACAAAGAAGTGAGGGAGAAAGTATGCACTATGTGAGAGTGAGTGAACAACAGTGGCAGAGTACGTGACGTATGTGTGTAATCGTGTCATTGTTGTTGTGCCACTGATCTACACACAAAACCCCACAATGTCAAAGTGGAATTATGTTTTAAGAAATGTTTACAAATGTAATTAAAAATGAAAAGCTGAAATGTCTTGAGTCAATAAGCATTCAAACCGTTTTGTTATGGCAAAACTAAATAAGGTAATACAAATGTGCTTAACAAGTCACATAATAAGTTGAATGGACTCTATGTGCAATAATGTGCAATAATAGTGTTTAACATGATTTCTGAATGACTACCTCATCTCTGTACCCCACACATACAATTATCTGTAAAGTCCCTCAGTTGAGTAGTGAATTTCAAGCACAGAATCAACCACAAAGACCAGGGAAGATTTCCAATGCCACACAAAGAAGGGCACCTATTGGTAGATGGGTAAATACAAAAAAGCAGACACTGAATAGCTCTTTGAGCATGGTGAAGTTAATATTTACGCTTTGAATGGTATAGCAATACACCCAGTCACTACAAATATACAGGCATCCATCCTAACTCAGTTGCCGGCGAGGAAGGAAACCGCTCAATGATTTCACCATGAGGCGAATGATGTCTTTAAATCAGTTACAAAGTTTAATGGCTGTGACAGGAAAAACCTGAGTATGGATTAACAACATTGTAGTTACTCCACAATACTAATGTAAATGACAGAATGAAAAAAAAGAAACCTGTACAGAATAAAGATATTCCAAAACATGCATCCTGTTTGTAATTAGGCACTAAAGTAATACTGCAAAATATGCGGCAAAGAAATACACCTTTTGTCCTAAACATAAAGTATTATGTTTGGGGCAAATCCAACACATCACTGAGTATCACTCTTCATATTTTCAAACATGGTGGTGGCTGTATCATGTTATGGATATGCTCATCATCGGCAAGGACAAGTGAGTTTTATTAGGGTAAAAATAAACTTAATAGTGCTAAGCACAGAATTTGGCAGTACGTCCAACCGGCCGCACAACCGCAGACCAACTGTAACCACGCCAGCCTGGGACCTCCACATCCAGCTTCTTCACCTGCAGGATCATCTAAGACTAGCCACCCGGACAGCTGATGAAACAGAGGACTAGTTATTTCTGTAATAAAAAAACGTATTCTGATTGGCTGGGCCTGGCTCCCAAGTGGATGGGCCTATGGCAACCCATGGCAGCGCCCCTGCCCAGCAGTCGTGAAGTTCATAGATTAGTGCCTAACAAATGTATTTAAATTGACTGATTTCCTTATTGTAACTGTAACTCAGTAACATCTTTGAAATTGTTGCATTTATATTTTTGTTCAGTATATACAAAAATGTGGGTGTTATTTTATCTGTTTTTATTGCCAGCTTGCGTTACCTGGGGTGACAGAGTTCCATGTAGTCAAGGCTCTATTTAATACTGTCCGTTTCCCAGGCTCTGTTCTGGACCGGGGGACTGTGAGGGACCTCTGGTTGCATGTCTTGTGTGGTACTCTTGAGTATCCAAACTGTGGGCCAATTGCTTCAACAGACAGTTCAGTACCTTTAACACCTCGCAACAACACTTCGCACAAAGACCAATAGTGATGCAGTCAATCTCTCCTCAACTTTGAGCCGGGAGAGATTAATATGCATACCACTGACATTCACCCTCCATGTACACATCTATGTGCATGACATTCTGCTCTGTTCTCGACTAACAGCAATTCTCCAATGTTCTTATTTGCTGCACATGACCACACAACTGGGCAGTAGTCCAGGGGAGACAACCTGCCTGGTTGATTTAGATGTCAAGAAAGCAGAGCAACGTCTTATCATGGATTGACTTCTTCCCATTGAGTCTTTATGTTTTGACAATGACAGCTTGCTATCAAGGGTTACACCCAGCAGTTTAGTCTTCTCAATTAATTGCCACATTATTCAGTAATAGATCTAGACTATAGTGGAGCAGGTTGAGAGCTTCAAGTTCCTTGGTGTCCACATCACCAACAAACTATAATGGTCCAAACACACTAAGACGGTTGTGAAGAGGGCACAACAAAACCTATTCCCCCTCAGGAGACTGAAAAGATTTGGCATGAGTCCTCAGATCCTCAAAAGGTTCTACAGCTGCACAATCGAGAGCATCCTGACTGGTTGCATCACTGCCTGGTATGGCAATTGCTCCGCCTCCAACCGCAAGGCTCTACAGAGGGTAGTGCGTACAGCCCAGTACATCACTGGGACCAAGCTTCCTGCCAACCAGTACTTCTATACCAGGCGGTTTCAGAGGAAGGCCCTAAAAATTGTCAAAGACTCCAGCCACCCTAGTCACAGACTGTTCTCTCTGCTAATGCATGACAAGCGGTACCGGAGCGCCAAGTCTAGGTTCAAGAGGCTTCTTAACAGCCTCTACTCCCAAGTCATAAGACTCCTGAACAGCTAATCAAAGGGCTACCCAGACCCCTCTTTTACGCTGCTGCTACTCTGTTTATTATCTATGCATAGTCCCTTTAACTCTACCTACATGTGCATATTACCTCAATTAGCTTGACTAACCGGTGCCCCGCACATTGACTCTGTACCGGTACCCCCTGAATATAGCCTCGCTATTGTTACTTTTATTTTCTATTTTTACTAATCAATTTTTTTACTTAACAGTTATTTTTATTAAAACTGCATTGTTGGTTACTTGAAAATGGCTGTCTAGTAATCAACAACCAACTTGACAGAGCTTGAAGAGTTTAAAAAAGAATAATGGGCAAAAATTGTACCATCCAGGTGTGCAAACCCCAAAAGACTCACAGCTGTAATCGCTGCAAAAGATAATTCTAACATGTATTGACTCAGGGGGTTGAATACTTATCTAATGAAGATATACTGTATTATATTATTTTCCTTTAGTCTTTAAAAAAAAGTTTGAATTTTCTTTCATTTTGACATTGGAGTAGATGGTAAAATTGTGGAATGTGGAAAAAGTCAAGATGTGTGAATACTTTCTGAAGGAACATATAAACTTAACATGTAAAGTTTTGGTTCCATGTTTCATGAGCTGACATTTTCCATACTCACAAAATGCATATTTTTCAAAAATGTTCTGCACAAATTTGTTTACATCCCTGTTCGTGAGCATTTCTCCTTTGCCAAGATAATACATCCACCTGACAGGTGTGGCATATCAAGAAGCTGATTAAATAGTATGATCATTACACAGGTGCCCCTTGTGCTGGGGACACTGAAAAGGACATGAGCAGTTTTGTCATACAACGCAACGCCACAGATGTCTCAAGTTTTGAAGGAGTGTGTGTTGCCAGAGAATTGAATGTTAATTTGTCTACCATATGCTGCCTCCAACGTCGTTTTTGAGAATTTGGCAGTACAACCAAACGTGTAACCACGCCAGCCCAGGACCTCCATATCCGGCTTCTTCACCTGCAGGATCGTTTGAGGGGTGGGTGGGGTGGTGGTTCTGAGGAGTATTTCTGTTTGTAAAAAAAAAACTTTTCTGGGGAAAATCTCATTCTGATTGGCTGGGCCTGGCTTCCAATTGGGTGGGCCTAAATCCCTCCAAGGCCCACCCATGCTGCACCCCTTCCCAGTCATGTGAAATCCATAAATTAGGGCCAAATTAATTAATTTAAATTGACTGATTTCCTCATATGAACTTTAACTCAGTAAAATCTTTGAAATAGTTGCATGTTGTGTTTATATTTTTGTTCAGGATACAAGGGCCTGTGAAAACCCTAGAAAGCACTCTCCCTCCCTCTGCTGGTGAAAAAAAATATTGACATCCTCCCTTTGTAGTCATGCACAGGGTCTGTGTTAGTTAAACTGTGTCTATAGTAGTGGATTTTGCTCTGAATTTAAGAGCAATAGAGGGTAAAGCAGTTGAAAGGAATGCAACAATTAATTCAATGTCAACGGTCTCCAACCAGAGTTATGTGTGTTGTGCTTCCTGTCAGATAGCGGAGGTGTTATACCCCCTGGCTGACTATGTAACAGTGGAGCTGAACAGGATCCAGTGTCTGGAGGCCAGGGAGGTCATCGTCAGGACGTTGTCAGCACAGGGAGAGTCCCAGGACTCCCAAGTCGCCCCCATTCCAAACAACCTACTGGTGCCTCTTCCTCACAATGCCCCCCTGCCCCCTCCGCACCTACACGCAGGGCCCCCTCCACCTCACCCCCATGCCCCCCCAACCCACCTCCAGTCACCTCACCTCCCCCACCCCCAACTACCCATGCCTCACCCCCAGCCTCTCTCACCCCTGCCTCACACACAACCCCTCCCTAACCACCCTCCTCACCCTCAACCCCAGCCACACCTCCAACCCCTGCAACCTCATCCTGTCTCCCAGCCCCAGACTCACCAACAGCCTCACCCCCCTCACCCTGGTGGTCCTCCACAGCCACTGCACCTCCAGCCTCACCCACCTCACCCAATGCCCCAGCACCGCCTACCCCTGCTGCCTCATCCACCCCCCCAGCTCCACCAGAGACCAGTTAGTGCCAGAGACCTGGAACCGAAAGAGCAGGTGGCCCACCATGGGGGAATCCCCAGCCAGCCCTGGGACCCTACCTGCTCCCCCTCCGGCCAGCCTCCTCCTACCCCCATGCACGGACACACCCTGGAGGCGCCCCCCTCTGCTAACCTGCGCTCGCCCTCCCCCCAGAGGATCCTGCCCCAGCCCAGGGGCACCCCCATCCCAGACCAAATGGCCAAAGCCATCGCCCGCAAGGCAGCACAGAGGGTGGCTGCAGAGAGTGGCAGAGTGAGTCATTCATACATAAAATCAATCAATGATACCCTGGTTAGAGCTCTAGTCTGATCATTTTTCTGTTGAATTAAATTACACATATCTGCCTATTGGTTGGGTTAGATGGAGAGGAGAGTCATCTACAATGAGCAGTGTCAGGCCTTCCACCAACAGAATTCAGACGAGGAGGAGGAGGATGAGGAAGGGAAAGGTCGAAGCCGCAGGAGACAGGGGGCCTCAGTGGATGAGTTTCTCAGAGGGTCCGAGCTGGGCAGGCCGGTAAGACACAGAATAAAAAGGATCGAACATACTCGCATCTCCGTAGTTTTGTGCAGATGCTGTATATCTTGGTATGATTTCTTATATGCATAGTCACTTTAACTATACATTCATGTACATACTACCTAAATTGGCCCGACCAACCAGTGCTCCCGCACATTGGCTAACCGGGCTATCTGCATTGTGTCCCACCACCCGCCAACCCCTCTTTTTACGCTTCTGCTACTCTCTGTTCATCATATACGCATAGTCACTTTAACGATACCTACATGTACATACTACCTCAATAAGCCTGACTAACAGGTGTCTGTATATAGCCTTGCTACTCTTATTTTCAAATTTCTTTTTACTGTTGTTTTATTTCTTTACTTACCTACACACACATACCTTTTTTCCCCGCACCATTGGTTAGAGCCTGTAAGTAAGCATATCACTGTAAGGTCTACACCTGTTGTATTCCTCGCACGTGACAAATAAACTTTGATTTGATTTCACATCTTTTGTGTGTGTGTGTGTGTGTGTGTGTGTGTGTGTGTGTGTGTGTGTGTGTGTGTGTGTGTGTGTGTGTGTGTGTGTGTGTGTGTGTGTGTGTGTGTGTGTGTGTGTGTGTGTGTGTGTGTGTGTGTGTGTTTGCGTGTGTGTTTGCGTATGTGTGTGTGTGTCAGGCCCACTACAGCCACAGTGAGGAGTACCACAGTGACAGCAGCCGGGGCTCTGACCTTTCTGACATCATGGAGGAGGATGAGGAGGAGCTCTACTCTGAGATGCAGCTGGAGGAGGGACGACGACGCAACTCCCACAATGCACTCAAGGTAGGAATAACAAAGCTCCTCAACGCTCAACATTGAAATGTTACATTTTTAAATTGAGTTTGGTTCTGATTACCACTCGTACAATGGAAACAAGCAAGCATGCAAACCCCTTTATTACTGTTGGATGATATGGCACGTGTCGAGCCATGTGTCTACAGTAGGACACTTTACTCTATCTTGTTTGATTGATTGACCTTCACATTCTCCTTTATTTGGAGCAATGACATGCACGAAAGTCATCTTTGCTAGTTGTGGGAATATTAACACTGTTTTTGTGGGATCTTTTTAAGATTGGGAACACCCTCTCCGGGGGTCGGCTGGATCGGGAGACGGGGAGAAGAATGCCCCGAGACGGTCCACAGCCCCAGAGACGCCCTCTCATGGTGCCCTCCATTGGTCAGTAGGGTTACATAAACACAGAGAGGACTCTGGGTATTGTAGTCTTTTTGTGCTTTGATGTTCTCCGTGCTCTAGTAGATATTCTGCTTCCTGTTTTAATCCTCCATGAGCTCCTCAGTTTCTACAGATCACCTCTGTGTCTTTGAACCATGTTCAGGCCTTCCCAGTACTGACAGCTTACTTATAGAGATCAATCAACACAGTATTATCAGCTACTAGAAAGTTCCGTGGCTGCTAGGGTGACAGTGGACACAGACACATTTATCACATTTCAATGAATATTCCAATTATAAAAAACTGCTTTTGATGTCTCTGTTTATGGCCAGCGATATGTTAGGATTATCAAGGTTATGACAGGAAGAGACCTTAGAATGAACCAACCAATGAGTGACCTCCGCGCTTTAACCACCACCATCTAATTGGTGTTTCCTGTAGAGATAACCACAGAGAGTAACAGTGATGGGAACCTCTCATCTGTCACGGAGGATGTTTACTATGGCAGTGTAGCACGGCACAGGACATGGTCGTCCCGCCGACACCCCACGGGCTCCAAGCCTTCCTATAATGGTACGTGCAGTGGTTTCTCCCTCGCTCCTCCGCCAAAGCACTGCCAAAATCCACCAGTGCTAGTGGAGAGAACAGTAGTGACATCAACGAGTGGCTTAACATGCCTCAGAACGCCTAGCATGATCCACTGCACTGCACCAAAATGGCGGCTCACTGAGCCACACTGGGCCCATGTTGGCCACCCAATGTTGCGGATTGGAATGACTGCTGCTCAGAGAATGCTTCTCCCCTCCCTCCCTTGCACTGAACTCCATCAGATGCCTGCTAAACCCCTCTCCCTCTCAATCTAACCACCCCCACCACACCTTTACTGGGGTTACTATGCATGACTGGGTGGGAGGAGTCATGGTTGCTGAAGACACAATTATATAGCAATGCTGTCCTTGCTGAGCAAACTCAATGACTGTTGCAGAAAGTTATAGTGAAAATACATTTTTACATCTTACATAGAGACAAACTCATTTGTTTGTTTGGGATTTCATATGTTTACTTTGCTGATGGCCTGGTCTTATTTTATCGTTTCTAAGCAAGGGGTCAACTGAAGGACAGAGAGCGAGTTGTCTTTGGACAAACTGTAGGCCCAGCGTACTTTAGAGGAGCCTAATACAATAGTCAGATCACTACCTCAGGGTTCAATAGTATGCATGCTTAACTCAGAGTCTTGTGGTCTATGTGCTCTTTTCTGTGTGTGTTGCTGTGTGTCATTGTGTTTTTGTCTATGGTGTCTACCATGCTCTTGTAACCCATCACAACCGGCTTGCTATCCAATCTCCATCCATGTGTAACTGTAAAGTATGTAATGCCTGATAACGTCATAAGCTCATATGTGGTGTCAGATGGATATACATAACATGATATACTTTTGTGCTGATAATGGGACCAATTGATGGATTGACCACAGAATTCTGCTAGCATGCTACAAAATGAAGTGTTGGTTTTACGAAGCAAGCTCAATCCATTATGTAGTACTGCATGGTCACCTAAATGGTTTGGCTCTCTCACTTGTCAAACAACACACCTGTCTGTATATGCCTCTTCCCCTTATTCACTCCATGCACAATAGCATGCGTAACTTGCCTCACTACTACTCACTGGTGTTACTGAGTTGCCAAACTCAGTCAAAATATAGATTTGTGTTTCTCATGCTATATGAATCTATGAGTAATGTAATTTAATGTCAGAGTAACATAAAGCCATAGACTGTGACCCCATGAGATGCAGGTGGATGTGTTCTTCTCTCTCTCTCTCTCTCCCGTGTTTAAGAGGGATACAGGGACCGGGAACGCCGCTCCCCTCCTAACTACGATGAATCGGAACCAGAGGAATCCTTCCGGATTTTTGTGGCTCTGTTTGACTACGACCCCCTGTCCATGTCTCCCAACCCGGACGCAGCAGATGAGGAACTGCCCTTCAAAGAGGGCCAGATCATTAGGGTGGGTGTCACACACAGGGCTAGGTCATATGTTTTGAGATATTGTGCTTGTGTTTGAAAACATTGAGGTAAAACATAAAACAGCATTGAAAAGATCATTTTCTTTCCCTCTCTCGTCTCTTTTGTTGCGCTTTCTCACTCTTTTCTTCTCTCTCTCTCTGTCTGTCTGTTCCAGGTATATGGTGATAAGGACACAGATGGTTTCTACCGAGGGGAGATCAGGGGAGGCAGGATGGGGCTCTTGCCCTGCAACATGGTGTCAGAGATCAGGGCTGAGGACGAGGAGACCATGGACCAGCTCATCAAGCAGGGCTTCCTCCCGCTCAACACACCAGTGGATAAAGTAGGAATAGGTAACCACAGATTTAGAATCAGTAGAACAGACATCCTCATTCAAGTCAATGATTCCATAATAGATGGACTGGCAGCCATTTTGACTGTACCCATTTATTATTTTTCTAGGGGTGTGTTTGTAAATTGCCTCCAGTGTGTCAGAGTGTGCTCTGGGTTGTTTGTAAATTCCGAGCCTTTCACTCTCGGAGTAGATAGGAATTTACGAACTCACCCTATGAGGTGAGTCACTATGACTCAACACACATCTGTCACTATATCACCTCCTGGAGTGTCCTCTTGTTTCCTCTCACAGGGCAGGACAGACGAGGCTTCCGCCAGCACCAGGCCACCAGGAGGATGGTGGCCCTCTACGACTATGACCCCAGAGAGAGCTCCCCCAATGTGGATGTGGAGGTATTGCCACACAAACACACAAAACACACAGACAAACATACTGACACTGCACATGTAACCAGATAGACAGACATCGTAAGGGTGTTAATGACATTTCTGTTTCTTGATAGGCTGAGCTGACCTTCTGTGCTGGTGACATCATCTCTGTATTTGGAGAGATTGATGAAGACGGGTTCTACTATGTGAGTATGCCTCTTTTCTTGGTTCCATGATGTGACTAACTTGTTTTATTACACAGGGCCATTCATAGGTTGTTAAAGTCTGGGATGTTTCAGTTATTCATTTTTCAAAGAAATGCCATTGAATGAACCTGGTTCATACACATATTATGTCCAGGAGAGGGCTCTTTCCCTGACCGCCAGAGTTCAGTGGGTCTAGCCATGGTTCTCATCCCCACTGCCCCCTCCTCTCCTCTCTCTGCAGGGTGAAATCAATGGCCACCGCGGCCTCGTCCCCTCTAATTTTCTAGAAGAAGTGCCTGACGACGTGGAGGTGTACCTGACGGACACTCCTTCTCACTATGCCCAGGACGAGCACGCCAACCGGGCAGAGGCCAAAAGGGTACATCGCCGCTCTCAGCGCTAGGCCCTCTGTCCATCCATCCTCCGTCTCTCTTGATTTACGTCTCGCTTTCTCCACTTGCCGTCTGTGTTCTGTGTTTGTGTGTTGTCCGTGTTTGACAGTGACAGTGGTGAACATACAAACCTTATCCCCCGCCTGGTGAAAGGGACAAACACAGTCATACCTTCTGATTGTTAGAAAGGAAGAAGCCAAGGCCAAAGTGGACAGAGAAATAGAACACTTGACCTATGTCAGTACGGGGCAGGTGATATTCACATAGCAGTGACAAAGGACAGTGGATATTTGAAAAAGGTTTAAGTCATTAATTGGGTACCCTCTTTGCACTGAAACACAAAACCAAACGCTGGATATTGTGTCTATTAATAGTGCTTTATGAACACCTCTGAAGAGTTCCTGATTTCTATCAGTTGTTCTCCAATGGAAGTAATGGATTTGAGTAAACTGTAGGGGTTGATAATATAGCAAAGCATGCCTTTTTCAAAAATAAACTTGATACCTTTTCTATAATAGTAGACTTTATTGGCCCATCTGCTGTATTTCCTGGGAGAGGCTTTGTTTCTTTTTGTATACTGCACACACTTAATATATATATTTTTCAGGCCTGGTGAAATTGGATAGATATGCCATGTTTGATCTAAACCAGAAGAAATAACAGCCACAGTGAGACATCCATACTGTAATGGTACAATGGGAAAATAAAAGCAGAAATTGGATATGAATAATTTTCATTTGCGACCTGTCTTCGTGTGTATTGTAGTGTTTGTTTTAATTTTTTTTGTTCTCATAGTTGTGGTGTGGGTTGTACTGAAATGATGATGTCACCACATCTGATTTCCTTTTTTCCTCACCTGCTTGGCAAATACAAACAGAAGAAGATTGTTCATTTCACGTCATAAAATCTGCCTCGTACAGTAAGTGAGCAACTAGAGATACCAGCCTGACAGATCTAATGCTGGGCATTGTGATTATTACACCTGTGTTAAATGGTTTATTTGTAGCCAGTAAACATTCTGCTTACACATTCACAGGTGTATAGCAACATGGTCATTCATCATGCTTGCACATTAAAGTATTACATACCAGTTGGTGTAATGAGGAAAGTGTTTCCTCTTTTCAGTGTAACCAGAATGTTTATTTTCAGCATAAATTAGACATTGTTGCATTTTTTTGCAGTGATTTAATGCCTGCAAAGTAGAGATAGTGCTCTATTTTGCAAGCTCAAAAGTTCCCTATATCTGTAGTCATTGATAAACCATTTACTAATGGGAACTGCAAATCCCCATTTGTTTCAAAGTTAGGATTCCTCTTTAACTTTGAGATACCATTTTAAAGGTCCTAGGTGAACTGTATGGTAGCATGTTTGGTTGCCAGCCCAGTGCATTAGACAAGAGGGATGGTATCTACAGTTGTGTCCCTGAGTGTTGTAAATTACTCTGTGTGTCCCTCATGATCGGTGACCTATCAGAAGCTGTGGTATTGTGATGTTGTGCTCTGTTTTCACTAGTTACCACAGCCACAAAGTCAAAATGGGCTATAACGTTTAAGATTCTGGTAAACAAAAATGTGCTTTTTGGTCTTAGGGTTAGGCATAAGGTTAGAAGTGTGGTTAAGGTTAGGTTTAAATTCAGATTTCAAGAAGATACATAGAAGAAGTAAGTGGGGTTTATGGCTTTGTGGATGTGGTAACTAGTAACGACCTGTTTGATGGCTTCCTACTCAATGTTTGTATGTATAAAATCTCACCAGCCCCACCAACGTCTTCAGTCCCCCATCAACAGAGGGACAGGAGTCTAAAAGGAATAGTTTAAATAACAGTCCAAAAGCAATACCTGATTCATAACCTCTTTTATAAATGTCTTTGTTTCTTCTCTCTTGTTTTTAAACCAGAGGTGCAAGTACAGTACAGTACAATTACACAGTTTTGACATGCTGAATAATTTCACTCCATAGGTGAAAAACGTTATTGGGCTGGTTTCCTGGACATATTCAGCCTAGTCCTGAACTAAAAACCTATTTGAATGGAGAATTGTAATTGAGCATGCCTTTCAGACCAGGACTAGGCTAAATCTGTGTCTGGGAAATCAGCCCATATATATTTGAAATGAGCAATTCACGATAATGGAATTACGCTGAGATTCAGATTTTTTCACTTTAAAATGTATACCAAACAAAAACCATTGATTTCAAAGTTTAATAAACAATATAAATATATGCACAAGGACTAATTTTAACAACTTCCACATAAAATGTTACAAAAACACATTTACAGAAAGAACTGTGCAGATACAAAGTGTGTTAACAGAATAAAACAGAGGGATTCAAAGTAATCATTGTTCAAAGTAATCATTGTTCAAAGTAATCATTGTTCAAAGTAATCATTGTTCAAAGTAATCATTGTTCAAAGTAATCATTGTTCAAAGTAATCATTGTTCAAAGTAATCATTGTTCAAAGTAATCATTGTTCAAAGTAATCATTGTTCAAAGTAATCATTGGCATAGAGTTGCATGGTTTGTTAAACTTTGAAATCAATGGTTTTCGTTTGGCATACATTTCAAAGTGAAAAATTGGAGTCTTAGCATAATTACGTTATCGTGGAATTGCCCAAACATTAATGTTACGTATGTATTTGACACACATTTTAGTGGGAACCGACAGTAAGTATAATGATCTGTAAAGGCATTGTTATGTTGTTTTCCTATGACTTTATACAGAGTTATGTATGCGTGCGTGTGTATGTTGATAGCTATTGTTGAGAAGTCTCAAGGTCAACACACATTGCATATCAAATTCAAGTATCGTTGGAATTGTAATTCGACTCTCTAGAAATGGATATTTTGGCATATCAACCCTTCATTCTATTTCGATGGCTGGGAAACTTTCAGTAATGGATCTACTTGAGCTCTGAACCCAAAGTCTTTTAATGTCCCATTGGATTTATAGTGTGACAGTGGGGTGATAGTGTTATTGAAGGACACAGTGCTGACTGTAGACTGTGTGTACTAGTCCTACCTCAGACAGAGAAAGGGTAAGCCACAAAGGACAACTACTTGCTTTGTAATGCCCTGCCCCTACACCCACCATGGCATCTCTCTTCAGGTAGCCATGGATACCACAGAGAGTACGGCCCCGCCTGTCCGAGCAGCGTCCCCCACAGTGCGTCCCCTGTGTCCTCCAGGTACCATGCGGCCCATCAGCCCCGCCAGGGGCCCCAGGGACCCCCGGGACAACAAAAAGAAAAAGGGACTGCTTTCCAAGGGGAAGAAACTGCTCAAGAGAATCTCTCCGGTAAAATAAACTGTCCCCAGCTGACCCCAGAAAAGATGCTGGGCCCAGTATTGTAAATTGCATACAGTACACACAATCAAATCAGCCAAATCTACAGCACACAACTACAGTGGCTACGTGTTCGTATGTATTACAGGACAATATATGTGAGCCTAATCTAATATAGTCAGCGATACAACATTCATGTTCTAGTGATGAATACACATATTTACGTACATGTACTCAGTGCCAAATTCAATGAGAACTTTGCTCACATACTGTATAACTGTGATATATTTGAGGTGGAGGAAAAAATAGGAGTATAAACTAGGACTTTCATTACATTTTACCACGGGTTTTCTTTAATCAAATGGTTATTAAGGGACTTTGGAAATCAGGACAATGCTGATAATGCATTTGTGTGCATTTGTTACGAGTAGGGTAACAACAGAGTAGCCTATTTTTTTTTGTTACAACCTGAGCTGGTTTCCATGGCAATTGTGCCAATATAAGGTCTCTAAAATACATGGCGTGGCAAAAACAAGTTGTTGTGATAGTCAGATGTCAATACTAGGAGACAGACCATACTCCTGGAACACTAGAGCAACAACTCAACTACACTGTTATTGATGGCATTCTGTCAGTAATGCTGGCTGCTAATACAGAGGCTTTATTCAGTGCAATACATCACAACCATGAGGGTGACAAAGGGTTGAATCACTCACAGAACCTAGACGTCTGCAGGGTGGTTGGCCACAGAGCATTACAGACAGGAGAGGAAGCTACATTGGGTAAGACGTTTGAACCATCTCAGTGGCCTTTATGAAAACAATATGAGCATGACATTCCTCGTTTTCTATGGTTGAACAAGGTTGTTTTTAAACTAACACTAGTCTGCCAAGAACCCCTGCTGCATCTCTGCAGCTTTGTTTGATAAAAAAAAGACAGTTAAATAGAACCTTCTGTGTTTGCCTTTCAATTGCACAAAGGGGTATGTTTTGTCTGATGAATGGAAAAGCATTGTTGTGTGTGTGGGTGTAGGTGCAGGCTGTGTGTGTGCTCAGTGTGCATTCATGTCTGTGCATTCTTTTTTCCAAAAAGAGGACATGTGGTTAGGAGTCATGTGATCTTAGTGGTGTGCCGCTAACTACATTGCCGGTGTAATGTTCAGTTCTGAGGGTTGTGTTACCCACTCAGCCATTTCAGTAAAGATGTCTAGGTGTGCCCTCAAGATTCTGCACCGTTTACTTGTTTACACCTATTGGCAAGAGAAAGGGAGTGATGACCTACATACTGTACCTACAACCTCTAAACCAGTAGTCATGTGGCTTATGGGCTAAATGAGGGCTAAATAGAGAATGCATCCAGCTGATTGTCATTTACTGGGGAGGCTGTTATAGCCACTAGACAAACATTGTCCTGTATTTTTGACAGCTTTTAAAGCCCTATATTAACCCATTTTCATAACCCATGATCCCATTCTGTAATAGTTTAGCATCACTACAGTTGCTGTACAGCCACCATTTGATGTGCATAATCATAATGGACTATATGTCAATCCATGATTCACAATAAAATATGTTTAAATGTGATTGATAGTGAAAACCAGTCGGAGAGAGACCTATCAGACACGTTCTTTAAATGCCCATCAGCTAAGATATTTAAGGCAAGTGTAATATCCCGCTGTATAATGATTACAGGGATCGTCTGTTTATTAAAAAAATAGAAAATCTAAAGATGGATTGCCAAAAAGGAATGTATGAAGTGTTGAGCAGGCAAAATAGTTTATATTTTATTATGCATCCAAAGTTATGCATTATGTTGTGCATTCATTTGTTAAAAGGTGTTAAAGTCATAATACCAGATCATTCATTTGTGAATGCGTGTATGTCTATGTTGTTGCATTTTTGTACTTTTTCCATTTGTAGATAATTTCTAAATGTTTATACTTGATTTTCAGACTGCCTTTTTAGTGCTTTAAGATGTATTCTTACTGTAAACAGTGCAAGCATTCTCCATTGTGTCCTCAAGATAAGATGTTTAAGTCTGTGGTTATGTGCTTGCTCTGTGAATCAAAGAGAAAAAGATAGAAGTCATTGGACAATATTTATGGTGATCAAATATTGTGTGCATGTGCAAAAACTATTTTTTTTTTTAAATCAAAAATAAATTTGATATTTTGTAGAACATCTGTGTTTGGATTACTCTCATGTATGTGTGTGATTTTCTTTTTTATCTCAGTGTCCTATTCATGAATGACAAGTAATTACTCACGCATGTCGGATGAATTAAAACTAATAACATCATTAAAAGTGGATTTTGAAGCATAGCCTACCAGAGATGAAAGGGGAAACCTACTGAAGGGATCAGCTCTACTGCCTGCTATTACACTTTACATCCTCAGGATGGCAGCAGTGATCGATGGCCATTTAAATGTGATAAGAATAATAATAAACTCACATGGAGGAGTGGGAGGGAGCTTCGATGGCACTTGGTGGAGGGAACGGGCCTCGGAGGAAATGGAGTCCCTAGAGAAAGCGAGAACAAGTTGGTTGTCAGGAGTAGTGCAGTATTATCATAAGGAGACATATACTTGGAAAACGGAGCAGGAATGGAGGGGAAAAGAGAGGGAGAAGAGGTATAAGAGATGGAGGGTGAGCTTCCGTCTGATAAAAATTGTGTGAAAAAGGGAGATGGTTTGTTAAAGAAGAATGGTAGAAAGTGCAAGCAGAGGGAGCTGAAGACAGGAGGAGAAATGGAAGTGAGTGAGGGTGAAGTATCGGAGGTGGTAGGTGTGGTGAAGTTATCGGAGACCGAGGTATGCATCGAAAAGTGGACTCTTGCCTTGTGGATGATCCATTTGTAGTTTCATGTTGGGTGAAAAAGAGTTGGGTAATGTGGAATCGGTGAGGGTAACCAGAAGTGGTCTAGTGATAATTGTTTGTGTTTCTGTTGGTCAGAGGGAGAAGGCGCTCAGAGTAAAACGAATGGGGGCAAGAAAAGTGAATTGTTTCACTCTCAAGAAAAGGGCACCAATGAAAGGAGTGATAACTGGGGTAGCAGTAAATATAAAACTTGACCAGCTGAGGGGAAATATTCCCGGTGTATGTGATGCTCGTTGTTTGATGTGACGCAGACAGGGTGGCGAGAGTGGGGAAACAGAAGAGTCATTGTCTGTTCATTTGAGTTTTGAAGTTGAGTCTTTGCCTGACAAAGTGCAGTTAGGATATATAAGTTATCCTGTACAAGCGTATGTGCCGAATACATTTTATAGGTGTCAAGCTTATGGGCATGTGGCAGCAGTGTGTAGGAGGGAGGGCCCAAGGTGTGAGAAATGTGCAGAAATGCATGATACAAAGGAATGGGTAGTATTGGGGAAAGTAGTGGAATGTGTTAATTGTAGGGTTGCCCATGGAGCTGGGGATCAGAAATGTCCCATGCGAGAGAGGCAGGTTGAGGTTTCCAGGGTTAGAGTAGAGAAGAAGTTGTCATGCTGAGGCAGTGAAGAAAGTAGAGGAAGATGGGTCAAGGTGGAGGAGTGATGAGAGTAGTAGAGATATACCAGTACAGATGGATAGACCAAAAAGTGATATCAGTTTCAGTAAGATTGGATTTTTAGCATTTATAACAATGGTTATCAACTGTACTGCAGGGATGGAACAGAAGTTGCAGAAAATTGAGTTTGTGGCGGCAGCTGCAGAGAAGTTTTTGGGTGTGCGAGACTTGACATCAGAAGAGTTACAGGATGTGTTAAGTGGTGATGTCCCATCCTTTCAGGATGATGGCATGAGGTAGGAATAAATACATTTAGTTAGTGGAGTAGGGGGGGGTTAATTTTATTTTGTATAATTGTGAAATTAGTGAGTGTAGTGTTAGATGGTAGGGAATTTATTTAGTACATCTTAATTTTTCAAGCAAAGTATAAGGGAATTGTACTCCAGTCAGGCACAGGCAAGAAAATGGCCTTGACAACCCCCCCCCCCCCCCCTTCTAATTTCCTTAATTTTGTGGCTAGAGTCAAATACTTTCTGTGGCACACACTACTGGTCAACATGAGCTACCAAAATTATTATGAAGTGTGCCAGGCCTTGCGGTCCCAAGATAGGAGGAGGAGGATAATTTTGGCAGGCAAGAAAATGACCTTGCCGAAACCCCCCCACCCCCCTTCTAATTTCCTAAATTTTGTCACTGGGGTCAAATACTTTCTGTGGCACACATCAGAGTCAAATACTTTCTATAGAACAAACTTCACGCCAGGAAAGGCAACCAAAATGAATAATTCATGTATGTGTGTTAGTAAACATAGAGGGGGGGTGAAATGTTTCAGAACAACTACTAGTCGAATAAGACATTGGACATCTAACGTGATCATCGACAGATGCCTTGAAGGACACAAATAAAAAATACTTTCTGCTACTAAGATCAGTGAAATGGAGGCTAAACTGACAATGGAGTGAAGAGCAGAAATCTTAACTAGCAAGCAAGTCGCAGCAATGAAGAATTGAGTGTGTGCGTGTTCTGGGGGGATTCTGTCCGGGGGGAGATTTTCGGTACAACAGTTTATATTTAGGTGCAGGAGCTCCACAAGTTAATATTTTAGGATGAACAGAGCTCAAGCAGTGAAACATTTGAGATGCCAGTACTCAGCTCCTGTGAGATTCTGCCCAAGTCAAGCACTGTCACAAAATAATAAGACGAAAAACAAGGCAGTGAAAGCCACTGTACCTGCATCGTGCCGCCAAGGTCTACGGGACATACTTTCAAGCCAGCTGTGTAGTTACTCACAATCGCAGAGTGGTAAAAGTGGGTCGTTATGGTACCCTCTTGACACGGATAAAAGGGGTGCATAATGTTACTGGCTCCATGCCCTGCAATCTAATTGCTCAATTGGGTTTGCTCTAGATGGGAAAGATTGAGCTTTCTCATTCATTTTGTAATCATGTCTAATTGGTGTTTTATTAGGATGCCACCGGAGATCCTTCTGAAGATCCTGTTATACATGGATGCCTCTCTTCTCCATAGGCTACGTCAACAAGCGCTTCTATGAGATGGTTCACAATAAGTAAGGAGTGAGGAGTGAAGTACTGGTCACATTGTAGGCTATTCTTCCTCCCTACAGTCTTGCATGATCATTTTTGACCCACAGTATTTTCTTGCAGTGGAACGTGGCACAATATGTACTCCGCGGAGTATGTACAGAGTAAGAGGTGGAGGCTCAAGCGTATGGACAAGGGTAATTGAAATTCAATTTTATAACACTCCTTTTTGCTTATCCCACCAGGGATGCTTGCTATGAGCACTATATGCTTGTAAGCACAGTACTTTTTGTGATATCATTGGTGTTTTCCCCCACCAGGTGCTGGACAAGCTGAGTGTGGTGGTGGTGCAGGAGAGGGCTATTGGAGAAGGCTATATTTCAGGACCATGGCTAACTTTAACGACACCAAGTGGAGGAAGCAGTTGAGAGACATCAACCCCTTCACAGGCCTGCCCAGTCAGACTGAGTGTCCTCAGGTTAGACTAACTGCAGTCAGTGCTCAAGTTGTACTGCCTCTGTTGTTAAGTATAGAACATACAATATATAAAACATATGCTACTGTAGTATTGTCAGAACCTACTCATTGAAACTCATTGCACCAGATTCAATTCAATTCAATTTAAAGTTTTTTGCTCTCCTCTCCCCTGCCTCAGGAGCCAGCGTGTGACCTGGGAGATCAGTGTCTGACAAGAGGGGGTTGGAGTGGACTTTTGAGCAGAGCTTGGCTGGATTATGTCCTTTCTATTTCAGGTTTCATTTCAGCAGAAAAGGATGATGGAATGCATGATAGATTAAATAATTAAATCATTCAGTCATTAATTCCCTCATTCCCTCCCCCTACTCCATGCAAGAGGACAAGCCTACTATTGATGACGTGGACCCTAACTTCGGCCTCCATGATTACACGCTCCGCATTATACTGCACAACACTCTAACCCAGATAATGGCCATCCACTTCTCTCAACTCTACTGCCGCAAAAGTAAACTACCAAGAGAGTTTCTATTCTAGAACTACTGTATATACTTTGGGTACCAGAATGCAGTCTGTAGTTGACTTTGGTTGGGGTTGTCCAGCTCAGGTCCATGGTAGTGTCATCCAGCTGAACGTCATCAATAGGGGAAGCCTGTCGCAGCACACGCCTCTCCCTGGCAGAATCAGTATGCCCTGGAAGTGTGAGGCTCTGGAGGGCACCGTGGAGGTACACTGACTCCCACTGGTTGAGGTTACACTTTATAATATATGATAATATATGCCATTTAGCAGATGATTTATCCAAAGCGGCTTAGTCATGCGTGCGTACCACTAGGCCTAGATGATGGGGATATTGTAATAACAGAACAGCAGACATAGATAGTCTCTTGTGCTCTCTCTATATGTCTTTCACTCTCTATTTCTTTCTCTCTATAAGTCTTTCTCTCTATATGTGTCTCTCTCTCTTTCTCTCTCTGTCTTTCTATATATATGCCTCTCTCTATATATCTCTCTCTATATATGTCTTTCTATATGTATGCCTCTCTCTATATATGTCTCTCTCTATATATGTCTCTTTCTCTCTCCCTCCTCTCTGTAGAACTGCTGCATGATGAGCCTGACCCTGATGGATGAGTACCAGAATCCCTTCTGGTGTGTCAGCACGCTCGTTTCAAACAACAAGGAGCCCTTCTCCAACGACTACGAGGGCCAGCACTTCCTGATCAAATACCAGGATATGACCCAGAGGGCAAGGTAAACCAACCCCACATGACCCAGAGGGCAAGGTAAACCAACCTCACATCACCCAGAGGGCAAGGTAAACCAACCCCACATCACCCAGAGGGCAAGGTAAACCAACCTCACATGACCCAGAGGGCAAGGTAAACCAACCCCACATCACCCAGAGGGCAAGGTAAACCAACCTCACATGACCCAGAGGGCAAGGTAAACCAACCCCACATGACCCAGAGGGCAAGGTAAACCAACCCCACATGACCCAGAGGGCAAGGTAAACCAACCCCACATGACCCAGAGGGCAAGGTAAACCAACCCCACATGACCCAGAGGGCAAGGTAAACCAACCCCACATGACCCAGAGGGCAAGGTAAACCAACCTCACATGACCCAGAGGGCAAGGTAAACCAACCTCATATGACCCATGCATCAGAGGATAGATGAAGAGGCCTCTTTGTTTATTTTTGCGTGGCAAGGTTGGGTTGGTTTACTAGACACCATATCAGTGAAAGCATATATGTACTGTATATATCACCCATAACTTAAGTCATTTAGCACATATGGGGAGCAGCAACCAGGAAGTGGATGTAACTTTTTTCTCTATAATAACAGTAATGTATTTATTCTTTAGTATTGTAGGTGTGGCTGGAAAAGCAGAGACAGTACTTCCTCATCAAACTGGTAGTCTTCATCGCCATGGCCAAAGTCAACTAGCACTTTGGGAGAGCCTACTGACGCTGCATGTAGAGGAGGCACTGTACTATACACCTCTGTCATAATGATGACATAATGATGACAAGATGTTCTAAACAGTCATGACAACTGTTTATGACATCTTGTATGTCACTGTTAGGACAGTATTAGCTATGTAGGCCTTCTGACAGAGGTTTCAGTAAAGTGCTTTGTAAATTGATGACTTAGTTGAGTTTTGTTTTTGAGTTGGCTTGAAGTAGTTCAAGCCGGAGGGTTTGCCAATGCAAGTTTTATATTTGTATGCATTGCTTTGTGAATCATTTGTACACATTGGTAAAATGTGATCCTAGATATTATATAGAGTAAAATAAATGTGAAATGTGTTAAGAGAGTTAAGAAAGTTTATGTTACAGATGGATTATCTGATTGTATGAAAACATTTTGATTTATATATTTCGGTGTTGTTTTTTTGTGAGCCATAGTGCATCAATTAAATCACTAGTCAACCTAAATCAAAGGGAATTTTACAGCATAGTACTGTAGTAGCTCATCAGAGGGAACTGCCTGCATACTACTGTGTTAGACTTTACATCCTCAGGATGGCAGCAGTGATCGTCACCCATAATAGCAATATTTCCAGAATGAGTAAAGTGCAAAGGCCTTTGCAGCAAGTGCTCCCTCACAGTGCTGACCATGACCGCTTTCTTCGAAGCTGAGTGAAGACTCATTACACTAACTGTGCATACACCATGCACTGATGCCAACTGTCTAACAGCACAGATAAACCGTCTAAGCATCAACATTATTATTTCGAAATACTGGCTGCAAATGCCCCAAAAATATCAAAGCCTTCATTCATACAAGTATTTTTCAATACAGTACAGAAGCTAGCAAAGAGTTATTGATAGAGTGGAAAGCAGCGAAGCTTCAAACACTTGGCACAGGGGCTCTGCGTACGTTCTAAAAAAAAGCAAGAAAGAGAAAAAGACAGTGGAGATTACACTCATATATCACTGCATCCTGGCTCCTGTGCCTCCCTCCGGATCCTGAGTGAGCTGTTAGCTCCCAGGGGCTCTGAGGCCATCGGATGTTTAAAATGCTCACCGGCTGTGACCTCTCCATCTCTGCCACCCATTCTACCTAGCACTCCACCAGAGGGGCGGGACCAGTCATCCATCTTCTGGTGGCCTTTTCTGATGAATATTTTACAGGGCATAATAGTGCTGTGTAAAACCCCACCATCACATCCCCATTACCCTCCCGGAAAACCACAACAGACAGCTTGGATCTCTACAAGGAGAAAGATGATAAAGATTAGGTAGTGTATTGTGTCAGGTGACCTTCTGGTGCCAGGTGTGTGTTTAAATCCCTCATAGTTCTTTTAACTGCTAACTTTTGGCTTGAGAATGTGCTAATGTTTAAAATAGCTTTTCCAACATCTATTGTGTGTCTGTGTGTGCATGCGTGCATGCATTTGTTTGTGTGTGCGTGCATGTGTGTGTTTGTGCATGAGTTAATGCCATAACTAGTGATGCCATATAAAAAAAGACATATCCCTAAGTCAGCACAAGTGATAGATAGTCAAATAAAAAAGTTTGATCACATTGAATACCCTTCTGCCACTTCAACCCATTAGGTTTCCTTCCCAGGATGTAGCTAAAGGCAAGACTCTGACCTGCATGTCATTGGTGTGTGAGAGCAGGTGCCGGTGGGAGGACCATCCGCTTGGCCTGTAACTCATCCTGGTCTCCCGCGGGGCAGAGGAGTGATGTGTATGGTGGCCACACTCTGAGAGCCACATTCATTCTTCATCCCACACTGTAATGCCATTGACACCAGAAGCAGGCGGCTCAGCCTAGTCCCAGCCATTCATCTTCGTCTGGGCCGTTCACAGTGGGCTAGCCACGAGGCATCGCCTCCCCTCACCCGAGTCTTGAGAGCTCCCAGAGCTACATACTGTATATGGACTGACTTAACTGCTGGACTGAACCCCTTTATGACAACACAACATGGTGCAGATTTGTCTAGAGGTTGTCTAGAGGTTGTCTAGAGGTTGTCTAGAGGTTGTGTGGAGGCCATGATAACAACAACGCATAGGTCTTCATAAATTATTTCACAAATCATATTGTCTTAAGTGATATAAAAAAATACCTCAACTTAATGAGCTAATGACCAATCATGAGATTCCCAATAGCCTACAGCACTGTACCAATAATGAGCGGGCATATTTGATTTACAGTAATCTCTCCGCTCAGGTTTGAAGGACACAATGAAGTCCATCTCATCATCATTCAGCTAATGGAGAGTAATGGAGAGGTTGATGACAGATTAAGGCACAGCAGCTCAATGTCAATCTCTGTACAGGATTAATGTCAGCTAAGGTTAACAGAGCCACCAATCATCCAGTGACCTGGGTCCTTACAGATAATTCATGGACATTCTTCTCATGTTTCATCTCGATTGGGATTGGCAGGGGCAGGGCTGCAAATCAGGAAAAGGATACTAAAGTTTTATGAGTGAGGGGCAATCGTAGGGTTAATGGTAAGTATACTGCTATTTACAATATAATATTACACATATTGTACTATACCTTAGGATTTGTCTTTGGACAGGTTTCCTGAACCATTGATGTAAAAGTATACTTTTTTTTGGTCCGACTAGAAAATGATGTATTCTAATTTCAGAACCAGAAGAGCGGGGAATGAATAAGGAAAGCTCACAGGGTGAGTCACAGCCAATGAATTAAATATACACTAGACGACTAACAGGGGCGCTTGTTTTGAAGCCACCACGCCTCCATTTTAGCACTCTCACCAAATATTTTGGAAGCTATAAAAACGCATTTAATTACATTTTTACATTTGTTTTTGCCATGTTTATTCTATTACAGTCACCTCAGTGCATACTTAAGAATTATATGTGACCTAAACATACAAATAAAAAATTAAAGCCTTTTATTGGCCAATACATAGCATCAGTAATCCAGAGATAATATACCATACGTCATTAGCCACAGCCCCAAACACATAATTTGCTGTTTTTTCTTACACAAATTCGTTCAGCCTCTCTTTCATCCCCACTAAGCTCCTCCTACCAATTACCATGAGGGATTCATTCTTCTCTGCTCATCTGTCTGAACAGCTGGACATCCATCCAGCTTCCTGACAGTAATCAGGGTTGAACAGGGTTGACCCACTCTAGATTACCATTCAACCTTTTGGCCACCTGGCTAGTTTATAAGACCAACAGCAGTGATCAGACCACCTCAGTTCCATCCACATTTTTTTTGCATGTCTAGAGCTGCAAAGCTAAGATCTGGAACAGTTCCCAGACCCAACGGTTGCCATCACAAACACTCGCATTGCAGAAGCTTTAATAAGCGGAGAGAGATACAAATCTCATTCACAAATGAATGCAGGTCGACGTTTGTCATGAATCTTGGCTTGTAGACAGAACTGAGTGATTTCCGCTAGATGGGCCAGCTGCAAACTCAAAATTGGCAATATTATAAAAATTCATGAAAAACATAATGAGCTTTTTGGTCCTAATTTAAGGTTTAGGCATTAGAGTTTTTAGCAGTGTGGTTAGGGTTAAGGTTAGTGTTAGGTTTAAAAACAGAATGTATTTCTTTGTGGCTGTGCCAGCTAGTGATCACTCTGCGCAGCTACCCCAGCACATGAGTCATCCCAAGAAATGCCAAACTGCCACATTAATGCTGATTTAAAACTACCAGGCCCTGTTTGGCTTGTGGTAGAGGGTCTTTTGACAATGTTAAACATATCACACACTAGGGGGTCCAGGATGGATTGCAGCAGACTTCCTCTGGTTCTTTTGCCTGAAACAGTTGTGCTCCATTGGTTCCCCTTCTTTATAGCTGTTTAGAGGCACTTTCATTTCTCTAAGACACATATTTATGCTAAGCTGCTGGCGCTGTCAGGGATGGGATGTTTATTTATTTTTATTCGTCTGTCCCTGCATAAAGCTGCTACCTTGGCAGTGGCACCCCCATTAAAAAGCAGGACGCTCTGCTGAAGCAGAGGGTGGAGGGTCGCGTCGGGTTGGCAGCCATGTTTCCTGGCTAACTGATTTATTTTAAGCATAAAGGAGTGTTGACACGTGTCCTTGCACAGACAAACAACACGCGGCTATCAACCCACAGGACACTGGGAGTCTGGGACATCCTCTGCCACTCAGCCCAAACAGAAAGGGAGTCAAAAGAGATGAGAGGAGTACATGACATGTCTGACAGTATTATTGGCTGATTAAACCCTGTAGGTTTACTGTAAGTTAATGTTCTCTCAGCCAGCCAGCCAGGCAGCCACAGCCTTGGTATGGATCCAGAGGGGATGACACAGCGTTGATGAGACATATCCTCACTTCCACTCGGCCCTTAAAGTGTCCATCTCATCATCTGTCCACTGCCCCAGCAGGGTGACCTCATCATCATCGGAAGCCCCAATGGCATTTTAATTCATATCTTACACACCATGATGTTTAGTGTACTACTACATCGAGTGAGGGCCTGATATTTTAGATCAAGACTGGGTTAAAATTAAATGCAGCACAGACACTGTGCATTTTATGGAATTTCTATAGTATTTGAGACGTGCTTGCTAGGCAAAGGAATGTAGCAATCATACAGTAAATGTTCTGAGAGGATGGGACAGAGTTCAGTGACATCATGCATATCTCCACCAAGCTCTCTGGTAGGTCAGGTCGGGGTTTCAATTGGCATCCAGTTCTTTCAGATCTACTATAGAGAATCACCGAAATGTCTTGTCATGGGGGCTAATGATTTGGTTTGAAACGTGTCCCATTTCTGCTTGTTGTTCTGCTGAAGAACGTGAACAGCGGTCAGTAGATACCACTGGTACTGTAGGCATGCCACTGGCTGAAAAGTGTCTGCCATGCAGGCCCACAACGGTGTCTTCAAATGGGCATCATCTTCGCCTTGCAATAAATCGGTGGTGCCTTATTCGTTGATTTTATGTAACGCTGTTACATTAGTACGCAACGTTTAGGAATTTCATATATATTTTTGGATACGTTTAGTCCTATGTAAGCTAAATGAATCTTGTTTGTCCAGATTTGAGGCGTTTGAACGTCCGGACATCACATTATATGCAAGTCCTCTTTACATAAATCATTTATTACTGTAGGCATGTTAGTCTCAACTCTAACTTTATGATGGGATATTTATTCAAGGCTACAAAAACAGAGGACAATATAACTGATATTAAAAAAAAATGCAGTTAAATAAAATATATAGGCATATAGCCTGCAAAGTAGGTCTATATCTAGGCCTGTTATGAATTGCGTATAGTATTTATACAACATATTCCAGATGGGATAGTCCATAATTCATTGAGAAATCACTAGATTCTATTGACTACTCATGCAGTTCATTTCCTCGCAGCCCCTTTCCCCCACGGCGATTACGCACGAGAGTCGTTAATCGGACGGAAGAAGGGAACAGCCGATCTATGGCATAGCCTGCCTTGATGTTTGCTCATTGTGTATGCAGGACTGAACAGGATATAAACTAGCCACTGTTCACTGTCTACTCTCTGGAGTGTGCAATTAATTGCGTTAACATTAAACGGTGGATTTACTGTAAGAAGCAACAACCCTCAACTAGAACATTTTGTTCTAACCTACAAATTGCCGAACAACAAGCGAAAGTGAATTTGACGCAGAAAAATCAGATGGAGGCAACATACAAAAATTTGCGTAATGTGGATACCAAAGCAGGTGGACGTAAATAACACTGAGTTATTATTTGGAATAGGAATGTACTGTTGCATCTGTTATTAATATAGAGTCATATCTTTCCATCAGAGCCCTTTACTTTGTTGGGAACTGAAGAAATGTAAATTACCAGAGATGTGTGTCAATTGACAGGAGAAAGACAGAAACTCATCCGTCGGTGCGGTGTTAGAGCGCTCCTCTAGATTATCAGGACTTTCCAATTTGCCAAGACACTCTACTTTCCTCTCCGTGTGATGTTGCCAATTGCCATAGTGTTCATTTTCACACTTCTGACAGGTAAGACTTGCACTTTACGTTGATGGATGGTGGTTATTAAATAGTTTTCAATAAATAAATAAATAAAAATCTGTTTGTACATTATCTTTTTCATTTTAATTGTCACCCATATGTACTTTACTGTAGGCTACTTCACTGGTCCTGACAAATGTTTTGTTAAAAGTAAAAAATTGTTCAACAGATCAAAAATGGATGTAGTGTCCTCTTTACAGTTGGAAACACATTTGAATGAAAAGCTTATTTTATGACATTAGCCCCATACTTTGATGTAGATGCACTCATTCATTTAAAACAACAGTTCCTATTTACACACACAATGAAAAAGAGGATACAACTTTTTAAAGAGACAGGAACCATGATATCTCAATCTTTTAGTTTGCACTTACATGTGATGATAATCCTGAAAATAACATGTATTCTATGATGCTTTGAGATACCATTAGGCCAGGGTTTCCCAAAGTCGGTCCTGCGGCCCCCTCTGGGTGTACGTTTTGTTTTTTGCCCTAGCACTACACAGCTGATTCAAAAGACTAAATCATCATCAAGCTTTGATGATTTTAATCAACTGTGTAGTGCTAGGGCAGAAACTCTGCCATAGGCCAATGTTTGCTAGAAAGTAGTCTGGCATGACTACTGTTTATTAATTTTGACTAAGTTGCTTAATTTCCCTTGCTTCACTGAGAGCCCAGCTAGCACATTTGGTTCCATGGAAGTTGTGGGAATGTATGTTTTTGGTTTAACATTGTTTGTGGGGACGAAGCCATACGTTTTCTCACTGGTAAAACATATATTTTTTTTAATGTTCTGAGAATAGAAGTGAAAATGTATCCTGTTCTTAGGTTGCAGGGAGGTTCTGAGAACGTCTTACTCTGATTCCTTGAAAGTTTTCCTCTGAGGTTTTATTAATGCTCTGAGAACGGAAAATATAGGTTATTTGGAGATTTTTTTAATAACTTCCTTAAAACGTTCACAGAAAGGACACATGGAAATGTATTTCCTTAGGTATTAATCATGCAAACACATTATTTTATTGTCTCTTTCATTGTGACACGGCATCAGTGAGATTCAAATCTATAATCACCAGGATGGAGCTAGCATGACATGTTTAAAATAAAAATAAAATAAAATCGGTTAATTTTAGTCTATTCAAATAGACCCCATTACAAAGGAAACAAGCATTTCTGTTTTTCATTTTTAATACATTTGCTAAACTTTCTACAAACCTGTTTTCGCTTAGGCATATGGGGTATTGTGTGGAGATTGATGAGGGGGAAAAACTAATTTAATACATTTTGGAAAAAGGCTGTAACGTAACAAAATGTGAAAAAAGGGAAGGGGTCTGAATAATTTCCGAATGCACTGTATCCTTAAGGTCGCTCAGTCGAGCAGTGAATTTCAAACACAGATTCAACCACAAAGAACAGGGAGGGTTTCCGATACCTTGCAATGAAGGGCACCTATTGGTAGACGGGTCAAAATATAAAAGCAGACACTGAATATCCCTTTGAGCATGGTGAAGTTATTAATTACACTTTGAAAGGTGTATCACTACAATGATACTGGCATCCTTCCTAACTCAGCTGCCAGAGAGTAAAGAAACCGCTTAGTGATTTCACCATGAGGCCAACGGTGACTTTAAAACAGTTACAGACTTTCATGGTTGTGATAGGAGAAAACTGAGGATAGATAAACAACATTGTAGGTACTTAATTATCAGGTAGAACAGAAAACCAGCACGCTCCGGACCTCGTAGGGTAAGAGTTAATTACCCCTTGTAACGTTCGTCTGGTGGTGTATGAACGGACCAAGGCGCAGCGGGTGATGAATACATAACGATTTATTTCAAACAGACAAAACACTGACAAAACACTAGAACAAACTACAAAACAATAAACGAAGGCAACAGACCTGAAACAAACAAACTTACATATAGACGAAGGACGCAAGAACAGGAACAGACTACTTAAAACGAACGAACAAACGAAACAGTTCCATGTGGATTACACAGACACAGGAACAATCACCCACAAACAAACAAACCTACCTTAATATGACTCTCAATCAGAGGAAACGTCAAACACCTGCCTCTAATTGAGAGCCATACCAGGCAACCCGTTAACCCAACATAGAAAACACATAACATAGACTACCCACCCCAACTCACGCCCTGACCAATTAAACACATACCAAACAACAGACAACAGGTCAGGAACGTGACACCCCTGCCCTATATAGTGCACTACTTATGACCATAATACTAACCTAATTGACAGAGTGAAAAGAAGGAAGCCTGTACATAATAAAAATATTCCAAAACATGCATCCTGATTGCAAAAAGGCACTAAAGTAATACTGCAAAAAATGTGGCAAAGCAATTAAGGTTTTGTTCTAAATACAAAGTGTTATGCTCGGAGCAAATCCAATGCAGCACATTACTGAGTACCACACTTCATATTTTAAAGCATAGTGGTGGCTGCATCATGTTATGGGTATGCTTGGAATCGTTAAGGATTGGCATGTTTTTCAGAATAAAAAAAGAAATGGACAGGCAGAGGAAAACTTGGTTCAGTCTGCTTTCCACCAGACACTGAGATGAATTCACCTTTCAGCAGGATAATAACTTAATTAAAACACAAGGCCAAATCTACGCTGGAGTTGCTTACGAAGATGACAGTAAATATTCCTGAGTGGCCAAGTTACAGTTTTGACTTAAATCTGCTTGGAAATCTATTGCGAGTCCTGAAAATGGTTGTCTGGCAGTGATCAACAACCAATTTGACAGAGCTGGAAGACTTTTGAAACGAATAATGGGCAAATGTTGCACAATCCAGGTGTGGAAAGCTCTTATTAAGATTTACTCAGAATGACTCACAGCTGTAATCACTTCCCAAAGGTGCTTCTACAAAGTATTGACTCAGGGGTGTGAATAATTATGTACAGTAAATTAGATATTTCTGTATTTCATTTTCAAAAGATTTCCTAAAGTTTCTAAAAACATGTTTTCACTTTGTCATTATGGGACATAATATTTTGAATCCATTTTGAATTCAGAGTGTAACACAACAAAATGTGGAATAAGTCAAGGGGTATAAACACTTTCTGAAGGCACTGTAAATAACTCTCAATGTAATAACTGTAAACATTAACTCTGTAACCCATTACAGTTACACCACTAGGGCAGAAGCGCAGTGGTCACCTTACCTGCTCCAAAGATGAGATTAACAACAATCTCCGCAGCACGTACAGTGACGCTATTAGAGAGCAAGATCTGGAGCACTGCAAAGCCTTGATAGTTCCACCAGTACAAACCACAGAGTTCAACGAGAAGCCCAGTTGGAAGGAGGTATAGGAGGTTGTCAAGAGGGCAAGAGCTAGCTCAGCCCCTGGACTGAGTGGTGTGCCCTACAATTTCTACAAACATTGCCCACAGCTACTACACCAGCTCTAGAGAATCCTGAAGGTCTTCTGGAGAAGGGACAAAGTCGCTCAACTGTGTAGATATGCAGACGGAGTATGGATTCCTAAGGAGGAGAACTCAAGGAACATAAACCGGTTCAGAACCATCTTGCTGCTAAGTGTTGAATGAAAGATATTCTTCAGAATTGTGTGCAGGCATCTGACAGACTACTTCCTGAAAAACTCCTACATCGACACATCAGTCCAGAAAGGAGGGATTCCGAAGGTGTCAGGGTGCCTGGAGCACACAAGCATGGTCACGCAGCTAATCAGAGAAGCCCGGGAGAACAGAGGAGACATTGCTGTACTGTGGCTGAACCTCACAAACGCTTATAGCGCCATACCCCACAAGCTGTTTGAAGTGGCTCTAGTTCGGCACCACCTCCCAGGCTGGACTACTACAACAGTTTCAGTTTGAGAGTCACCTCTGAGTCCACAGCATCGGAATGGCACAGGCTTGAGAAAGGAATCATCACTGGCTGCACCATTTCAGTGATCCTGTTTGCCCTTGCCATGATCATGCTGGTGAAATCAGCAGAGGTGGAATGTAGAGGCCCGCTGACCAAGTCTGCCATGCGACAGCCTCCTATCAGAGCCTTCATGGACGACCGGTCTGTGACAACAACATCTGTCCCATGTAGTAGGTGGAATCTGAAGGGGTTGCAGAATCTTGTCACCTGGGCACGGATGATCTTTAAACCAGCAAAGTCTAGATCCCTGGTTGTGAAGAGAGGGAAGACAGTGGACAGGTTCCGCTTTGCCATTCAAGACACACATATCTCATCCGTCACAGAGAAACCAGTGAACAGTCTTGGTAAGATGTTTGACATCTAAAAAACTGTAGTTACCCATCATCAGCATACCACCCTGCATCCCACTGCTGGCTTCCTTCTGAGGCTAAGCAGGGTTGGTCCTAGTTGATCCCTGGAAGGGAGACCAGATGCTGCTGGAAGTGGTGATGGAGAGCCAGTAGCAGGCAGTAATTTCTCTGGTCAAAAAATAAATATCCCAATGCCCCAGGCCAGTGATTTGGGACATTGCCTTGTGTAGGGTGTTGTCTTTCTGATGGGATTTTAAACCGGTGTCCTGACTCTCTGTAGTCACTAAACAGCCCATGGAACTTATTGTAAGAGTAGGGGTGTTAACCCTGGTGTCCTGGCTAAATTCCCAATCTTGCCCTCATACCATCCCCAGCTTACAATTGGCTCCCTCTCCCCTGTAACTATTCCCCAGGTTGTTGCTGTAAATGAGAATGTGTTCTCAGTCAACATACCTGGTAAAATACGGGTTTAAATGAAATCAGCAGCCTAAATTAGGAATGCATGGTGACCTTTACAAGGGAAGTGCTGCAATACAGGCAGCCAAATGACCAAAAATCTTCTGTTCTGCTGGAGCAATGTTGATTCACCATCATGTCCTCTGTGCCTGAAGAGAGAAATCTTTGAGCACATCCTCAGCTGCTGCTCAAAAGCCTTAGGTGAGGGTTGCTACTGCTGGTGCCACAACCAGGTGCTCAAAGATTTAGCGGATACTATCTGCAATGGAATCAGCTACTGCAAGCGCCTCTGATCAACGAAGCAGGCAATTGTATTTGAGGTGGGTAAAAGCCATCTACCAGAACCTCTTCTTTCAACAGCTCCAGACTGGGAAAGCAGCTCAGACGAGACCTCCAAGCAGGTTATCTTACTGGAGCTCACTGTCCCTTTGGAGGACCGCATTGAGGAGGTCAATGACAGAAGGAGGGTGAAGTACGAGGACCTGGTGGAGCAGTGCCGCAGGCAGGGGTGGAGAGCAAGATGTGAGCCTGTTGAAGTGGGCTGCAGAGGGTTCGCAGGTCAATCCCTATACAGGGCCTATAGCCTACTGGGTATCACAGGGCCCAACAGGAGGAAGGCCGTCAAGACCAGAACAGAGGCATCACTGATCATGTGTCCAAGTGCATCGCAAGATGTATTTTTCAAAAAGAGAACATGACTTTAAATATAGAACATGAGGAAAACTGTAGGAAACGTTACGCTGAAGTACTGAAATTACCACAGAAGAACAATGTTTCTGAACTATTTGAGAACATTCCAATGTCAAACAGTTGGAGAACATTCCTAGAACATTACCAAAAATGTAATTAAATATAACTTTGTTTTGAAATTTTAGGAAACATTGTGTAAAAATAATGAAATACCAATACATTTTTGTCAAGTTCCTTAAATGTGCTGAGAATGTTTCAAAGCCAAGCAACTATCCTGCACCATTACCAGAAAGTTGTGGGAAGGTTGTATGCAATATAACCATAAGACAACCATGCTCTCACCAAGCTCTAAGAAACATGTGGCTCTCAGAACGTTATGTGCTAGCTAGGATGCTAGTAAACTTCATTTTCAGTATGCATGAGGAACTAAAATGTTGAGATCTCCCTCTATCTACTGATGAAAAGCACTCAAGGAAAGATGGATCAACAGTCTCAAATACTGTACCATAGAGTGCATCAGGACTGTCAAACTAATTTTGCACTGTATGATTGTAGGTACATTATTATTTCTACACAGTTTCGATTTGATTGGACCCCCTCTGGCCCGCTGGCCATATGTTTGATACCCCTGGAGTAGATGAATGATGTGCATTGCACTAAACACTCAACCACACATTGGATGCAGGATGCTTGAACCCCCTTGTGTGAACAGTACCACTCTTCCAACCACAGGTCCAAGTTTAATCATTATAGAGTGGTGCGATCACACGTGGTGGTGATGGTGGTGTAGGTTTTTGTAGACCTGATTTGTTCACTAGGCGTGTGTGTTTTGGGGTCTGTTTGGCCAGAGGATGAGGTGCCAGAGTGAAAATCAAGCCAAGCTGTTTGTCTTCTGTTGATAAAGATTTCAGACTGGTGTGTGTGTGTGTGTGTGTGTGTGTGTGTGGGGGGGGGGGGGGGGGGGGGGCCTTGCTGTGCCACTGTGCTCTTCACGTTTGTATTAAAATGATAGAGCTCAGTCTTTTGATGTCCTCCCTGCTTGGACATGAATATGCATGCATTTATTATCTTCCATTGCTGTGCACTCATTAAGATATCTAAGCTGTGCCTAAACACAGGTCTAGCCTGTAGAAAGATTAAAACGTCAGGCAGTATTCATATTTGCTTTGTGCACAATTTCACCTCATGACCCTCTACAACCCCAGTTTATCCTTGGAAATTAAAATGTGATTTTGATTGACCCTCTTTCGTAAGAGAAAGGTCACATAGGTTGAGCCATGAAGGGCAGCACAACCCTTCCATTTCCCAACAATAATTGGCCAGAGACTGCTTACTCTCCTCTAACAAAATTCTAATGATTTTTCAATGTGTTCGTTAATATTTTGCATGTGTGATCGGTGATTGGCAGCTTTTTTTCATGGTGAAATCGCTAAGCAGGTTCCTTCCACTCCGGCAACTGGGTTAGGAATGACTCTAATATCTTTGTAGTGACTGGGTGTGTTGATACACCATCCAAAGTGTAATTAATAACTCAAAGGGATATTCAATGTCAGCTTCTTTTTTACCCATCTACCAAAAGGTGCCCTTCTTTGCTAGGCATTTATTTTGGCCTTTTCTACTATAAAGCCCATAGACACGCATTGAATAACACATTCATCAAGGTCAAAAAATAAATCATAAGAAACAAGATTTTGAAGTGGCTGTCCTAAATGTAGGCGATATAAAAAAAAAACTCAGGAAATATTTAGTATAATTTTTTACACGAATTTAACCTCTTTTTTTGGCATAGGCACGAAACTACCATCATACTTCAATTCATTTTTTAAAACCGTTACCTTTAGATGAGTCCTGTGACGCTTGTGTGGGTTGTAGAGCAAAACGGTGAACACCATCATGTGAAAGTCTCCCCTTTCCACAGAGTGGTCATAATGTTTTTTTAGGTGAAACCGTTCAGATGCTACAAATGATTACATGAGAAGCTGACATATGGAATTGTTTTAAGATGGTCATACTATGGATCATTAAGCTATTTGATTTAGCTTTACACACTCTTGTCATTCTCTCAACCAGCTTCATGAGGAATGCTTTTCCAACAGTCTTGAAGGAGTTCCCACATATGCTGAGGGCATGTTGGCTGCTTTTCTTCACTCTATGGTCCAACTCATCCCAAACCATCTCAATTGGGTTGAGGTCGGGTGGTTATGGAGGCCAGGTCATCTGATGCAGCACTCCGTCACTCTCCTTGGTCAAATAACCCTCACACAGTCTGGAGGTGTGTTTTGGGTCATTGTCCTGTTGAAAACAAAATGATAGTCCCACACGCAACCAGATGGGATGGCGTATCGCTGCAGAATGCTGTGGTAGCCATGCTGGTTAAGAGTGCCTTGAATTCTAAATAAATCACAGACAGTGTCACCAGCAAAGCACCCCCCACATCATCACACCTCCACCATGCTTCACGGTGGGAACCACACATGCGGAGATCAGCCGTTCACCTACTCTGCGTCTCACAAAGACACGGCAGTTGGAACCAAAAATCGCACATTTGGACTCATCAGACCAAAGGACAGATTTCCACTGGTCTAATGTCCATTGCCCAAGCAAGTCTCTTCTTATTATTGGTGTCCTTTAGTAGTGGTTACTTTGTAGCAATTTGACCATGAAGGCCTGATTCACGTAGTCTCCTCTGAACAGTTGACCTTGAGATGTGTCTGTTACTTTTATTTGGGCTGCAATCTGAGGTGCAGTTAACTCTAATGAACTTATCCTTTGCAGAGGTAACTCTGGGTCTTCTTTTCCTGTGGCGGTCCTCATGAGAGCCAGTTTCATCATAGCTCTTGATGGTTTTTGCGACTGCACTTTTTCCAGATTGACTGACCTTCATGTCTTAAAGTAATGATGAACTGTCGTTTCTCTTTGCTTATTTGAGCTGTTCTTGCCATAATATGGACTTGGTATTTTACCAAATAGGGCTATCTTCTGTATACCGCCCCTACCTTGTCACAACACAACTGATTGGCTCAAACGCATTAAGAAGGAAAGAAATTCCACAAATTAACTTTTAACAAGGCACACCTGTTAATTGAAATGCATTCCAGGTGACTAACTCATGAAACCGGTTGAGAGAATGCCAAGAGTGTGCAAAGCTGTCATCAAAGCAAAGGGTGTCTACTCATAAGAATCTCAAATATATTTGATTTGTTGAAGTGCAACACTGACGGATGAGGTGGATTGAGATGCATCCAATGCAAAAAAAACTGGTGGGAATAATGGTGGGAATTTTTCTATTATGTAACCGGTGTGTCAATCGACTCTGGGGGTTAAACACTATTGTGCAACTTATTAGGAAAGGAAAGGGGAATACCTAGTCAGTTGTACAACTAAATGCCTTCAACTGAAATGTGTCTTCCGCATTTAACCCAACCCCTATGAATGGTTTGGCCGGGGGGGCTTTACTTGCTCATCGTGCTCTAGTGACTCCTTGTGGTGGGCCTGCAGGCTGACTTCGATTGTCAGTTGAACAGTGTTTCCACTGACACATTGGTGCAGCTGGCTTCCGGGTTAAGTGGGCAGGTGTTAAGAAGCTGGGTTAAGTGGGCAGGTGTTAAGAAGCTGGGTTAAGTGGGCAGGTGTTAAGAAGCTGGGTTAAGTGGGCAGGATGCATGACTTGACCTTCGCCACCCCCAATGAGACAAGATCATAATTGGATCTCAATTGGATATCATGAAATTGGTGAGAAAAACGGGTAAAAAAAAATTCTAACATAATTACACTTTGACATTATGGGGTATTGTGTGTAGGCCAGTCACACAAAATATCCATTTAATATTTTTTTTATACAGGCTGTAACACAACAAAATGTGGAAAAAGTAATGGGGTTTGAATACTTTCTGAAGGTACTGACTGTACAAAACATTAGGAAAACCTACTCATTCCATGACATACTGACCAGCTGATTCCAGGTGAAGGCTATGATCCCTTATTGATGTCACATGTTAAGTACATTTAAATCAGTGTAGATGAAGGGGAGGAGACAGGTTAAAGAAGGATTTTTAAGCCTTGAGATAAATGAGACGGATTGTGTATGTATGCCATTCCGAGGGTGAATGGGCAAGACAAAATATTTAAGTGCCTTTGAATGGGGAATGGTAGTAGGTGCCAGGCACACTGGTTTGAGTGTGTCAAGAACTGCAACGCTTCTAGGGGTTTCATGATCAATGGTTTCCTGTGTGTACCAAGAATGGTCCACCACCCAAAGGACATCCAGCCAACTTGACACAACTGTATTGGAGTCAACATGGGCGAGCATCCCTGTGGAAAACTTTCGACACCTTGTAGTCCATGCTCCGAAAAATGTAGGCTGTTCACTCAGTGTATATGACAACAGGATTCAACACATACGGACCTTGAAGTTGTGGTAGAAAAAGACTGCCCAGATAAAGTTGACTCATACTTTGCCTTGTTACTGTATCATTCCAACTACTCTCAGCTGTAAAGCTACTTAGCTGTTCTAGGTCGTGTTTAAATTGAAAGGGATTGTGCTGGATATCAGGATGGGCTGTATAGTGGGGCAGGAGGACAGTGGGCTAGCTAGGGCATTCCTTGTGATGTGTGTTTGATGTACAGTATATTGGATTTCAGCAACCGTACCCTGAAAAGTGGGGTCATCTCTTCTAGACTTCCACTGAATCCACTGAATAACCATGGTCACTGTGCATGAGAATGGTGTCAGCTTTTATTTTATCCACCACCATTATTCAACATTTAAACTCATTTTTTGGGAGAAACCATAATAATGCTGCTACTTTGAATTGACACACATTTACTCTGTGTTTTTTTGCGCTATGCTAACAGCTGTATTTGAATTCTCATTCTCTAGGTGTCCACTGCCAGGAGATGTCAGAAGACACCAAGAACCAAGCTCCCTTCCCTGTCTACCCCTCAGTTGGCTACCAGATCCTCAATGCAGACCACCTACTGCTGAGAGAGAATAGCCAAGAGCTGCTGGGGAACTCCGGCCTGCAGGCCCAGAGGCAGGCCTTCCTCATCACCAACCCCGGGGCGGGCCTCCTGCGGCCGGCCGTCAACGCCACGTACGGCCCCCTGTCTGTGGCGAGGCCTATCGGCCGAGAGCTGCTCCTCAGCGGCCGTAGGATCCTTCCTGTTATCCTGGCTCGCCAGGTCCGGTCCTCCACGCCCATTGTCAGAATCCTCTTCCACATGCCCGATTTGGCCAGTGGAGGTGACGCTGGGATGAAGGGAGGGGAAAAAGAAGACAGGGGTAGTGGTGGGAGGAAGGGAGCGGCGGAGGAGGGGGCGCATTGTGTGACGGGGTATGCCTTCTGGGAGACAAGGGAGGTGCGGGGGGCATGCCTGCTGTCCCCAGGGGGATTCTGTGTGGCCCAGTTGAAGCCTGAGCCAGCCTGGTTCAGCCCCAGGGAAAGACTGGGAGAGGTGCAGGGGAACCCCGTAGAGATCTACTTCCAAAGCCGACGGGACCGGACGGGCCAGTGTGTGCCCCAGGACAGCCTGCAGCGTGTGGGGGTGGGGAGGGGAGGCCCAGTGGGGTCTGGTATACCAATGAGGAGGGTAGGGAGTGTCAACCTCCTAAAGGCCTCACCTGGGAACCCTACATTTCTGCGTCTGAGACTAGGGGGAGTCTTGGTAGTCCAGACCTCCTCCAAACCACTGAGAACCACCGACTTTGCCACTTTCTATGTGTTCCTGTCCAATGTGTCTGCTGTGGAGAGCTTCACTCTTAGGTAAGAACACTGCTTGGATATAATGTTTGTCTGTGCGTCTCTCTCATTGCATAGCTAGAATATCCAGGTCACAATCAGATAGTCTGATAAATTAGCAATGAATGTTGTACGTACTACGTACATAATGTTGTTGACATGACTTTACTGTCTATATATTGTATTGTACTGCTTTGCGTGCAGAACATATTCTGTATACACTGATGCACTCTCAAACACTGATGGCTTTTGATGACTATTGAGGATAAATTCTACATCCTATTTGTTTAATGTGGGTTTACTAATACTACTAATATACTACTAATACTAATGTGTTACTGCGTCCCCTCTGTTAATATGATGCATACTACCATGATGTGCTGTCCCCTGGCTCAGAACATAAATCCATATGTAACATTAAATGTATAAATATGATTTTTTTATTGGATTATGATAACATTCAAAGAACACAGAAATGTTAACCTTTTATGTTAAGCGGATTTTATGAGTACAAAATGCACTATGTATACAAAAGTATATGGACACCGCTTCAAATGAGTGGATTGGGCTATTTCAGCCACACCTGTTGCTGACAGGTGTATAAAATTGAGCACACAGCCATGAAGAGCTCAGTGACTTTCAATGTGGCACTGTCATAGGGTGCCACCTTTCCAACAAGTCAGTTTGTCCAAGTTCTGCCCTGTTAGAGCTGCCCCGGTCAACTGTAAGTACTGTTATTTTGAAGTGGAAATACCTAGGAGCAACAACGGCTCAGCCGCAAAGTGGTAGGCCACACAAACTCACAGATCGGGACCACCGAGTGCTGAAGCGCGCAGCGCGTAAAAATCATCTGTCCTCGGTTGCAACACTCACTACCAAGTTACTTCCAGAGGCAGTTTGAAACGTCAGCACAATAACTTTCAAGAACTGTTCGTCAGAGCTTCATGAAATGGGTTTCCATGGCCGAGCAGCCGCACACAAGCCTAAGATTACCATGCGCAATGCCAAGTGGTGGCTGGAGTGGTGTTAAGCTCCTCGCCGTTGGTCTCTGGGGCAGTGGAAACGTGTTCTCTGGAGTGATGAATCACTCTTCACCAAATGGCAGTCCGACGGACGAATCTGGGTTTGGCGGATGCCGGGAGAATGCTACCTACCCCAATGCATAGTGCCAACTATAAAGTTTGGTGGAGGAGGAATAATGGTCTGGGACTGTCTTTCATGGCTTGGGCTACAGTAGGCTCCTTAGTTCCACTGAAGGGAAATCTTAACTCTACATCATACAATGACATTCTAGATGATTCTGTGGCAAGAGTTTGAGGAAGAGCCTTTCTTATTTCTGCATGACAATGCTCCCTTGCATAAAGCGAGATCCAATCAGAAATGGTTTGTTACGATCGGTGTGGAAGAACTTGACTAGACTGCACAGAGCCCTGATCTCAACCCCATTGAACACCTTTGGGATGAATTGGAATGCAAACTGCGAACCCGGGCTAATCGCCTAACATCAGTGCCCGACCTCACTAATTCTCTTGTGGCTGAATGGAAGCAAGTCCCTGCAGCAATGTTCCAATATCTAGGGGAAAGTATTCCCAGAATAGTGGAGGCTGTTATAGCAGCAAAGGGGGGACCAACTCCATATTAATGACCATGATTCTGGAATGAGATGTTTGACTAGCAGGTGTCCACATACTTTTGGTCATGTAGTGTATGTTGGATTAAGTTAGCAGAAATAAATAAATAAGTTGTGTCATTTTAGGCCTTGTGGGAAAAATGTATCAGCATGATGTATGGGAGAGGCACTTCATGAAGGATAAGTTCCATGCATTTAAATGGTAACTTAAGGCCACTTGATTGGCGCCAGGGCGTGTCTCCAAGGCCATGCTGTGGGATGGTTGAATGCTGGTGTGGCTGGGAATCGTCTTGCAGTTCCGCTCCCTACACAGATTACAGACTTGTTGTATGCTAGTCCCCGTCTACTTCACTCCTGACTGAAAAAGGTTCACAAGTCGCTCTTCCATAGATGGGAAAATAATTGGGAAATTATTCGGCAGCCTTCATATCTTAACATCCATTAATGTTTGAACAGGGATTTCTGGATATTTTAGTTCATAAATAATGCATCAATTTAATGGAGCAAGAAAACAAATAACTAACAGCTGCCTGACTCCTTTGGGCAGAAATTAACTTATTACGCAGGCAGCTCTATCGCGCCAAAACACACAATTCAATCTGTTTTGCAACAGCTCTACTCACTGCCTCGGATGCACATCACAGAGTAGAATAATATTGCTTTTATTGGAATGTTTTAGATGAGTATACTGAAAAACAGCAGAACATACTCTATCTTCTGATACAGTGATATCCCAAAGCGTACCCTGACCTTGTGTTAATCCACAGTTCATATCCTATTATATGACTAAAAGGCACAGGGAGGGATATTCAGTACAGATAACAAAAGATGAAACCTCCACTAGATTAGTTATTGCCCGAAATGGGATCTATGACTGGCTGCCAAAAATGTTACAAGTTTAATCATCTCTGAACCTGAAACTGACCTGGATTTGTTACATTGCGTCGGTGGGGATTGAGGAGAGTTGAGTGAGAGATGCCTACCCTCTCTGGTCACAATATTTATTTGAGAGATCAATCTGTTTGCCACCTGAACTTCCCAGATCCATTGACCCACTGCAGATGCTGTTAGGCCGCTGTGCTTGAGTCCCATTTCTCTTCATAGCCCCATACCAGGATTTAGAGAGGGGAGACGAGTGAAGGGACTGAGCCAAGTGTTTTAAGGCCATGTGGAACCAGTTCTGGATTGGCTTGGCTCAGAGATGAGTGATTCTTCCTTGGGGAAATCCCTGCTCCTCTTCACTCCTCCAGGCCCAAGATTGAGTCCAAACCCCAAGGGTTATGGTAGATAATCCCTGTTCTGATTGAAAACGATTCGAGAGGTTAACCCTTTGGGTGGAGATGATCTGACCACCGTTCCATTACTGCCTCCTGGACATGTGTGTGTGTGTGCGGTCGGAATATGTGTGAGTGTGTGCATTTGTGTTTGTTGGTAGTTCCAGTCCCACAGTCATACTGGAACAAGGCTCTCAATTACAGTAAGCATATTTGCTGCTCTACCTCATAGCCAGTACTGAGACCATCAGGAAAAAGTACGAACTGTCATATTTGAGGAAAAGTAAATATACCTTAATAGAAATTGACTCAAGTAAACGTAAAAGTCACCCAGTAAAATTCTACTTGAGTAAAAGTCTAAAAGTATTTGGTGTTAAAATATACTTACGTATCAAAAGTAAAATATAAATCATTTCAAATTCCTTATATTGAGCAAAACAGATGGCACAATGTTCTTGTTTTTTAAATTACGGAAATCCATGGGCACACTCCAACATTCAGATTGGATAATTTACAAACTAAGCATGTGTGTTTAGTAAGTCCTTCAGATCAGAGGCAGTAGGGATGACCAGGGATGTTCAGTTGAATTTGACTATTTTCCTGTCCTGCTAAGCATTCCAAATGTAACGAGTACTTTTGGGTGTCAAGGAAAATGTTTGGAGTAAAACATACAATATTTTCTATAAATAGTCAAGTAAAGTACAGATACCCCAAAAAACTACTTAAGTAGTACTTTAAAGTATTTTTACCTAAGTACTTTACGCCACTGGAGACCATCCATTCCCAGTCTGTCCAAAGTGGCTATCCCTTTTGCTCTTCCCCTCTATGAAAAAGCCCACAGTACAATATCAGCATATAAAGAGATCGTACGCTACAATGTATATTAAACTTGAACTTATTTGATATTCTCTACAAAGCCTTAGAGAGTTACCTGTGGAATTAATTTCAATATTTTTGGTGACCGAATTGAGTTCTTCCCATATCAGTTTCTTTATAAACACTGTGTATTTCATTTGAAAGAAGAAAAAAAAAACAGAAATTAAACCAAGCTCACTTTTCTAGCCTAAGCTCTTAAGACCGTTAGAATCATCAAAATCAAAAAATCTGAAATTAAAATGTCAGAAGTTAATATGAGGGTAGAGAGTCTTAGCGAGTGTTTACATTAGATATGAAGTGAACTCGGAATACCAAATCCACAGACACCTACTGTAATCTATGAAAATGAGCCCACTCTGTTTGTCCTCCTGCTGCATGGTTGGCTGGGAAAATTAGCTCGGTGGAAATGACGGTTGCATGGCAGTTCATTTTCCACAAGTAATTTACTTTGCCCCGTAGAATTGTGGGTAACCTAAGGACATTTCAGGCAGCCTTATTTTTTTATCTGCAAAACAATTTGATTGCTTAGTCCAAAGGAATTAATACTTTGTCAAATTCAGGCCATGGGATGCTAACATTGTGTATTTTGAAAAGTGCTATTTTAGTGATGAGTTTGTGCTGTGCTTTAAGGGAGGTTCAGAAAGTCTCCGGCAGCAGTCTATTTAGCTGATAGCCTGTTGGCTGTTCCACACTAAATAGATTGTAAATGTGGGATATGTGAAGGTAGTAGATGAAGAGTGGAGCTGTAAAACATCACAAATGAGATGATAGTGAGTTGACTTTGAGGAAGTCACACAGACAGCTCTATCAAGTCTCCCTTCATTTCCCCCATTTTCTACATGATCTCAGGCAAAGGATTTATTTAATCAACCTCCTCATTGACTCTCGTTTCCTTTCCCATCCTGATCTCATACTTAGACTGTTTACTGATCCAGCCAGGCTGAAAATAGACTGTTGTCATCCGGCTTTGCCCCTGTTGGTCTGAATTCCTGCTGGTTCCTGGTACTGGCCAACTAGATTGAGTTATATATGTAAAACAAAATGTCCTAATTTATCCTAATGGAAAAATCCACTCAAACTATTGTAATATTCATATTCAACGAGACAACTATCTTTTAGTATTTTTTTCATTAGTCCACTGTAAATATAGTCCACAAAATGTTTGCATGTCAGCAGTCAAGTTTAGAAGATGTAGGACTTTCAAGCAGGCTGTGTTTCTGCCGTTTTCGACTGAATTTCTCCCAGGAGTAATGATATGTTTGGTTGGTAGATTGTTTGGCTGTGATGCTGGCCTTGCCTCAACAAACCTAGCTGAGAGTTGAGTAGTCTGGCTCCTGACCCATGCCGCGGCACTGCCTGGGTTAGTATTGATCAGAATATCAGCTGTCACAGAGCACCAGTCTTTGTATGTTTGACTGACTAACATACCTCTGCAGGTGGACGGGACAGGGGGAATATGTGTGTGTGTGTGTGTGTGTGTGTGTGTGTGTGTGTGTGTGTGTGTGTGTGTGTGTGTGTGTGTGTGTGTGTGTGTGTGTGTGTGTGTGTGTGTGTGTGTGTGTGTGTGTGTGTGTGTGTGCATGTGTGTGTGTGTGTCTAACCCCTGTTATCATATTTTATGAAGTTGCCTTGCCAGTGTGTTTGTGTTTGTGGAGATTAGGAGTTATATGTCTGGCAGCGTGTGACTTTAAGCCACTTCATGACCACACTAATCTGATGTCCTCCCCATTATCTGAATATTTCCCCTCTAATACAATTGCTGTAATAGACCTAATGGAGAAGTATTTCTGTCTTTGATCCTGTTTGTGCTATTTCAAACAGTCAGCTCAGTTGAAAGAATAATGAGATGTTAGTACCTTATAAGACAACACCCTGCTAAGCAATTAGTATTCCAATCGCCAATTCAAATACCTACCTATGAAAGCAAATAATTTTCTGTCTGACACACACACACACACACACACACACACACACACACACACACACACACACACACACACACACACACACACACACACACACACACACACACACACACACACACCACTGATGGGCGCTATCTGATATTATGATCCACAGTTGCATCATATGCCAGTCACATTTTCCTTTAATGCCACATAAAGAGCATCAGTGATTCCTATCACATGTGCATTTAAAGGTGACAGGCAAAGGTCTCCACAAAACTATAACACTTATTAATAATGCTCATGTAGGCTTCATTAAATAAGCCTCCACACACCCAAAAAATATGACTACATTTTAGCTGTCATTTCTACTTTTTGGTGAATCCCATTTCCTGTCCATAGAATTCAAGGATGACATAATTTGAGGGCAAAAGGAAAATAACAATTGCTCACTGCAAGGAACACAAGCTACAGACAAGGCTTTTATGAGTACATTTCTGGATCAGAAATGAAACAAATGATACTGACATGATCTGGGAAATAAACATGTATGTCAATAATGATTATACTCATATGCAGATACTGCAGCCAGGTCACCCGTGATATAAGTCAGTGTTCAACGTTCATCCATGTCTGATGACGTGGAAACCATACACTAGGGACAACAGTGAGCACTGTTACCTTGAAGTAGATTTTGGTTTTGACTTTGAGGAAGTCACACAGACAGCTCTATCAAGTCAGGTGCAGAGAGCAGGGTAATTCTGTGCAAGTGGAATTTATTATTTCAACCAGAAATAATCTATGAGACGGCTACGCCACACAACAAAGGGCGTGTCAAAAAATACTGTCCAACATAAATTAGGACAGAATCCACTATACAAAAACACCACCACAACAAACAGAATAACAAGCCCGCACGAAAGTCTGTGGGCCAACTGGGTTTAAATAACACCCTACACTAAACACATAACAGGTGAAACAAATTAGACAAACCTAAATGAAAACAGATAAGGGGATCGGTGACAGCTAGTAGGCCGGAGACGACGACCGCCGAGCGCCGCCCGAACGGGAAGAGGCACCATACTCGGCGGGATTCGTAACACTAGCCAAGACCATGGTGTGCACATTTGCTTTTCAACGCAACAGTTTTTGTGACAAAACTGTAAGTAGAGTTGAAAATGAAATGGAAACATATTAAACTTTAGATTTTTATTCGGCACATGAAAAGTTAAGTACATTTTGTGTGCACTACGTCGCCATGCACTGCTTTTCATCCACTAAAAGTCAATTTGGTGGACACACACCACTGGTGGGAAAATGTGCATATTTTATATTCTAGAGTATTCGCATGAAAATCTGTCGCCAATTGGATCGAAACCTAGCTAGTGCAACACAAGTGAAAAATGAAAACTACTTTGAAATAGCTGGATCAAATGTAAAATAGAGTTCTGATTGTTCAACAGTACAATATTGAGCATGTTAGCTCAGAAATGTGTGAAATTGTGCACTAAAATCAGACAACTTTTAACATTTTCCAAGAATTTCAATAGAGCAAGTTGACAGGTAGCCATACCTATTTTAGTGTTATATCAAGGATACAGAATCTACCCTGACCAAAATATTATTGCAGATCATTTTATGATGTATTTAGCTGTTGTATTGTTGTAGAAAGGTTTGGAAAAACAGGGACATCTTTGCCTGTCCCCTTTTAATCCTGATGGGTTCTGACAAATAATCATGATTTAATCATCTTTTCTTGGAAAGGTATTTTATTTATTTTGAGATAGATGACAGCGATAGATCAGTGACCTTTATCTCGCTGATGGAAGATGTGCCACTCCATATTACTTTACTTGATTTAGACAAGTATTATATTAACTAGGCTGCTCTCACATGTATTGGCCTCCAGATCTCAGTGTAATAAATATGTACAAGTAGGGATTTGTAAAAAAGGCACTGACTGCATAAACATTGCTATGGGGGTTTTGACTAAATTCAACTTCCAGGCAGCCCCTGGTCGGCCTTCAAAATCTATCACTAGGTCTCCTCCCACGCCTTGAAGTCTCGTGTGTCCCTGTTCTGTTCTGTCCCCTCTCTAAGCCTTTATGTTCGCTGGGTGGAACAGACAAGCTGTCAGGCCTATGGATTGAGTCGAAAAAAGCTTAAGGCAGAGCGGGGAGAGCTCCAGGGCCATGTTGCACAGCTGGAAGAAACCCAAAAGGAGAGGAGATTAGTGCTTCCTTAGGCCACACAATCAACGGGCCTGATTAAGAAACAATGTTACAGGCACTTCTCCATTTAGACACACACACACACACACACACACACACACACACACACACACACACACACACACACACACACACACACACACACACACACACACACACACACACACACACACACACACACACACACACACACACACACACACACACACACACACACAATGACCATTTAGATACACACACACACAATGACAGAGACAAATGGGCCTGGTCAAAAGTACTGCACTACATAGGGAATAGGGTGCCATTTGGGATACAAACTCAGTCAGCCCAGACTCGGCCAGGACAGAATTACTCCATATAAATAAGCTTGTATGTTTTCACGCAAAGAGAAACACACAGATTACTATATGTATTACATCACATTAAACATATATTGCAAATGTATATACTGTAGTGGACAGTTTGACATACATTTAGGTTATATCGGGTATATCTCACACGCATACACAAGATTAAAGACTTACTTTGACTCCTTGTACTCCTTGTACCCACCCCCACATACAGTGCCGACGTCCAGGTCCTGAACCTCCCCTAGGTTCTTACTGTGGAATGCAGTGTTTGGTTTTCACCAGACATAATGGGATACATCTCGTCCAAAAAGTTGACTGAAGTTTGCCAAAAAGCACCAGGAAGCACCTGGATGATCATCAAGACTCTTGGAAGAATGTTTTATGGACAGATGAGTCCAAAGTATAACTTTTTGGAAGACATGGGTACCATTATTCCTGGCAAAAACCAAACAATGTATTCCACAGTAAGAACCTTATACCAATTGTCAAGCATGGTGGTGCTGGTAGTGTGATGGCTTGGGGATGCTTTGCTGCCTCAGGACCAGGACAACTTGCCGTAATAGAGGAAACCATGATTTCTGCTCTGTATCAGAGAATTATCAAATCAAATGAAATTTGATTTGTCACATGCGCCGAATACAACAGGTGGAGTAGACCTTACCGTGAAATGCTAACTTACATGCCCTTAAGCAGCAATGCAGTTCAAGACACAGAGTTAAGAAAATATTTACTAAATAAATTAAAGTAAAAAATAAAAGTCACAACAAAATAACAATAACGAGGCTATATACAGGGGGTTCTGGGTACAGAGTAAATTTTTTATTTTATTTAACCTTTTTTTATTTAGGCAAGTCAATTAAGAACAAATTCTTATTTACAATTATGGCCTAGGAACAGTGGGTTAACTGCCTTGTTCAGGGGCAGAACGACAGATTTTTACCTTGTCGTCTCGGGGATTCAATCTAGCAACCTTTCGGTTACTGGCCCAATGCTCTAACCAATAGTCTACCTGCCGTCAATGTGTGGGGGTACAGGTTAGTCGAGGTAATTTGTACATGTAGGTAGGGATAAAGTGACTATGCATAGATAATAAACAGCGTGTAACAGCAGTGTAAAAACTATGTGGTGGTGGGGGGGGGACCTAGACTTGGTGCTCCGGTACCGCTTGCCGTGCTGTAGCAGAGAGAACAGTCTATGACCTGGGTGACTGGAGTTTTTGACAATTTATGGGACCTTCCTCTGACACCTCCTAGTATATAGGTCCTGGATGGCAGGAAGATTGGCCCCAGTGATGTACTGGGAGGTAGGCAATACCCTCTGTAGCACCTTACCGTCGGATGCCGAGCAGTTGCCATATTAGGCGGTAATGCAATCGCTCAGGATGCCCTCGATGGTGCAGCTGTAAAGCTTTTTGAGGATCTAGGTTCCCATGCCAAATCTTTTCAGTCTCCTGAGGGGAAAAAGGTGTTGTCGTGCCCTCTTCACGACTGTCTTGGTGTGTTTGGACCATGATAGTTTGTTGGTGATGTGGACACCAAGGAACTTGAAACTCGTGGCCCGCTCCACTACAGCCCCGTCGATGTGAATGGGGGCCTGTTCGGCCCTCCTTTTCCTGTAGTCCACAATCAGCTCAATTGTCTTCCTCTAGTTGAGGGAGAGGTTGTTGTCATGGCACCACACTGCCATGTCTCGGACCTCCTCCCTATAGGCTGTCTCATCGTTGTCGCTGATCAGGCCTACCACTGTTGTGTCGTCTGCTAACTTAATGATGGTTTTGGAGTCGTGCTTGGCCACGCAGTCGTGGGTGAACAGGGAGTACAGGAGGGGCCTAAGCATACACACCTGAGGGGCCCCCGTGTTGAGGATCAGCGTGCCAGATGTGTTGTTGCCTACCCTTACCACCTGGGGGCGGTCTGTCAGGAAGTCCAGGATCTAGTTGCAGAGGGAGGTATTTAATCCCAGGGCCCTTAGCTTGGTGATGAGCTTTCAAATCAAATCAAATTAAACTTTATTTGTGACATGCGGCGAATACAAGTGTAGACCTTACTGTGAAATGCTTACTTACAAGCCTTTATCCAACATTGCAGTTCAAGAAGAGTTAAGAAAATATTTACCAAATAAAGTAAAAAAATATATAATACTAACAATAATATTAAAAATAACACAATAACATAGCAATAACGAGGCTATATACAGGTGGTACAGCTACCGAGTCAGTGTGCGGGGGTACAGGTTAGTTGAGGTCATTTGTACATGTAGGAAGGGGTGAAGTGACTATGCATAGATAATAAACAGCGAGTAGCAGCAGTGTACAAAGAAATGGAGAGTGTGGGTCAAAGTAATAGTCCGGTGGCCATTTGATTAATTGTTCAGCAGTCTTATGACTTGAGGGTAGAAGCTGTTAAGGAGCATTTTGTACTTGGCGCTCTGGTACCAATTGCCGTGCGGTAGCGAGAAAACAGTCTATGACTTGGGTGACTGGAGTCTCTGACACGTTTATGGGCTTTCCTCTGACAACGCCTAGTATATAGGTCCTGGATGGCAGGAAGTTTGGCCTCAGTGATATAGGTCCTGGATGGCAGGACGTTTGGCCCCAGTGATGTACATCTGGCAAATCTGACCATAATTCTATGATTCCTGCTTACAAGCAAAAACTAAAGCAGGAAATACCAGTGACTCGCTCAATACGGAAGTGGTCAGACGAGGCGGATGCTAGACTACAGGACTGTTTTGCTAGCACAGACTGGAAAATGTTCTGGGATTCATCCAATGGCATTGAGGAGTATAACACCTCAGTCATCGGCTTCATCAATAAGTTGTCATGTCTTTACTATTTGTGATGACATGCTATTTTCAAATGGATTACCTAACGTTGAATTATTTGATTAAATTAATCAGGCAATAACTAACTCATTAGGAATCCGGGGCACCACGGAATCATTCGTTTATAGAGAGGGCTATGTCCCGAATCCACTCTTAAAGATCTGAAGATCTTTTATATCAATAGCAGTCAATCATGAATTATTCTTTACCTTCTATCAGTCTCATCTGAAAGTCGTAAAAATTTTGGATATCTGCTCGAACCCTAATATAAATTATGAATCAGCGATGTGCAAATTGGATTAATAATTGATTTACTAACTAATCAAATCACAGACATACATGGAAATACACAGTAGATATTGTACATTGGGTTGCTACATGATACACAGAAAAAGTCCCTAGCGGACAAAACCGATATGATGGCTTGGTAGACAAAAGAAAAGGGGTGTGCAGTTCAAGAGCAGGAAACTCATAGAGGATTACGACACTCATAGAAATTGCTAACACTTTACATGAACGACAGCTCATTCGAAAAGAAATTGCAATTTATATTACGGCACGTATGTCGTTGTTGTCTTCTCTGTTGGAATCCAGTCCGTCTGCTGGAGAGAGTCGACAGAAAAGTCTCTGGTTGCGTTTCCCCGAAGATCAAAGTATTTTGTGGATGTTAGAATGGGTACTTCAGAGTACTGTGTTTCGGCAGTTGACTGTATTCTTGTCCCAGATTTACGTAATTTCGAACTTCAGACTAGTAATTCGTGTGGTCTAGAGTTTCTCACTTATTCAGTAGTGAATCGATAGTCTCAGAGTTTAACCATATCCAGCTGTGTAGCATATGCTCCACGTGGGATGGTTTTCTAGTCTTATAGTTTCTAGAGGTCTTAACCATTCGAGACATTCGGCTTACCGTGTGTCTCTTTGGCACCTTGTAGTTTTAAAACCACTTCACACACCAGGGTCACCCGGCATGTTTTGGTCTTAGAAATTCAACCATTTGCAACCTTAGCTTACCGGGGTTTGCGTGTGTTGGTTTTACACGTTTCAGTATATATGAAAATCCATACTCTCGTTTAGAAGGTAAATATCACATTACATCTTTTCACAAATAGTTTCATGTTTATTCACATACTTTTCACAATATTTAGATGTAAACCTGACAGCTGGGAAATATACACTTTAAGAGATAGAGTTATGTGTGTTTCCTGTCCTTCATGAGATCACCAAATGAAACACACTCAACATTACTGTCCCTTAAGTGTCCAGGGACCATTCATCACTAAGTATTGAATGCTGAGCTGTAGTCAATGAACAGCATTCTCACATAGGTGTTCCTTTTTTCCAGGTGGGATAGGTCATTGTGGAATACGATTGAGATTGTGACATCTGTGGGTTTGTTGGGGCGATATGCAAATTGGAGTGGGTCTAGGGTTTTTGGGATGATGGTGTCGATATGAGCCATGACCAGCCTTTCAAAGCACTTCATGGCTACCGATGTGAGTGCTACAGGAGAATATCAGGCCATCCATCTTTGAGCTGAAGCTGAAGCGCAGCTGGGTCATGCAGCAAGACAATCGTCCAAAACACACAGTCAAGTCAACATGAAAATGGCTAAAAAGAAACACATCGAAAGTTTTGAAATGGCCTAGTGAAAATCCAGACTTAATCCCAATTGAGATGCTGTGGCATGACTTTAAACGAGCAGTTCATGCTTGAAAACCCACAAATCTTTGTTCGGCATGGAAGAGTGGGCCAAAATTCCTCCACAGCAATGTGAGAGACTGATCAACAACTACAATAAGTGTTTTATTGGAGTCATTGCAGTTTAAGATGGCTCAACCAGTTATTGAGTGTAAGGGGGCAATTGGTTTTTCACACAGGGACATTGGATGTTGCATAACTTTGTTTATGAAATAAGTATGCCATTGTTCACTTAGGTTCCCTCTATCAAATATTAGGTTTTGGTTGAAGATCTGATAACATTCAGTATCAAAAATATGCAAAAGTAGAGAGAATTAGAAAGGTGCAAATATTGTTTCACAGCACTGTACATGCTTATTCAATCATCCCAGGAGGTCTGATGACAAGATCTCCATGGTCAGGACATAGAGAGCATTCTTTACCCACACTGGGTCACCCCGTCCTAGGGAGTTTGTATGAGGGCCTCGTACTGCCACCCTGCCTGGTCCTCCCACCCTTAGAGGCGTGTAATGAGGGCTCCTGCACTGCTGTTGACTGGAGAGATAGACGGGATGATTCACACAGCAGATTAAATGATCAGTGGTTCCCCAGCAACCAACTAGTGCTGATGGGAATAAGATGTGCCTGCTGATTCTCGGTTTGCAGGCAGGGAGGTAAACATCACTTCTCCGATGTCTTTCAGCACACCTCATTAGCGCACACACACACACACACACACACACACACACACACACACACACACACACACACACACACACACACACACACACACACACACACACACACACACACACACACACACACACACACACACACACACACACACACACACACTGAGACCAGCCAAACAGTGGTAATAACATGTTGATCTTCTTTCAAATTGAACTTTCACCAACCAGGCAGCTTTAGATGCTGAGCGCAGAGCAGTGCAACCTCCATAGACAAACATTGGCATTAGAATGAACCGTAATGAAGAGTGACTTTTAACTTGGCACCATCATAGGATGCCACCTCTCCTAAAAGTCAGTTCGTCAAATGTCTGCCCTTCTAGAGCTTCCCCGGTCAACTGTAAGTGCTGTTATTGTGAAGTGGAAACGTCCAGGAGCAACAACGGCTCAGCCGCAAAGTGGTAGGCCACAAGATTACAGAACAGGACCGCCAAGTGCTGATGCACATAGCACGTTAAAATTGCCTGTCATCGGTTCCAACACTCACTACCAAGTTCCAAACTATCTCTGGAAGCAATGTCAGCACAAGAACTGTACGTCAGGAGCTTTATGAAATGGGTTTCCATGGCTGAGCAGCCTGCAAACAAGCCTAAGATCACCATGTGCAATGCCAAATGTCGTCCAACATCAGTGCCCGACCTCACTAATGCTCTTGTGGCTGAATGGAAGCAAGTCCCCGCAGCAATTTTCCAACATCTAGTGGAAAGCCTTCCCAGACGAGTAGTCTCTATTACAGCAGCGAAGGGGGGACCAACTCCATATTAATGCCCATGATTTTGGAATGAGATGTTCGATGAGCAGGTGTCCACATACTTTTGGTCATGTAGTGCACATCAGGCTTCTATCATTATCTGACGTTCTCAGGTGACCCACCTCCCCTGCAGCAGATACTCATGCGTCAATAATACTCAAACAGATAGGTGGAGATTCTGTTGATATCAACTCAAGTAGCCTGTTTTTGTACAGTATGTGTGTATGCCAACTGACCTGTGTGTGTTACAGTAACTGTGTGTCTGTGTGTTCCAGAGCCACAATGAGGAAGGGCATGTCATTCAGTACAGCGAGGCCCAGTGACTCAGCCTTATGGGACATCGCCCTGGAGTCTGGCAGAGGGGGCGCAAACACCATCTCTGCAGTGTGTCAGAGGAAAACCACCACCATCGGGAAAAGGTGGGTGTTCAAGAATGAGATAGGTTCCTAACCAACCTCTATTGAATTCAAAAGAATGAAACAACAATTGTTTCTGAACATCTTATTCCTTACAAAACTGAGTGATTGCCAAATTTCTAAAAGCTCTACATTTTCTGCTTTCTTAAATGGCCATCCTCTGTCCTGTTACCACTGACTGATATAAATAGTGTACGATTGTTGATGCACAGCACGTGTCAAAGACAAGGGTAGAAGAAACAAACAGGTTTGTTATAGATTTCTGAGAATTCTCCTTGATAATACATTATGATTTATTTGAACCTTTATTTAACTAGGCAAGTCAGTTAAGAACAAATTCTTATTAACAATGACAGCCTAGGAACAGTGGGTTAACTGCTTTGTTCAGGGGCAGAACGATAGATTTTTATCTGTCAGCTTGGGGATTCGATCCACAAACCTTCAGTTACTGGCTCAACGCTCTAACCACTAGGCTATCTGCCACCCCATCTGTTAAAATAGGAAGAAGGAACAAATTGCAAATCTAGAATGTTGTTTGAGGAATAAAACTATTGAATTTCATCAGTTGCCTTGTTGGTGTGTTCATGGCATTTTTGCGACAGCCTGCTATTGTATGAAGCAGGTCTATATTACATTGTGATGAATCACTCCCATTGTAAATAGACTGAAGGGACTATTCAAATACCTCATTAGGGAACTATTTTAACAGATACAGTTTATGTGACATAGTTATTTGCTTTAGGCAGTAATTCCCCTGATCTACATTAGATATATTATGGGACCCGGTGATTTCCCTGGTCAGGTGAGATCATGTGGTCAGGACAAAACTCTGGGCCCTAGTTATAATCTTATGCAATATGCACCGATTTCCCGGACAGAGATCAAGCCTAGTGCTGACTAAAAAAGCATTCCCCCATGAACAATATTCATTGAAATAGACTATACGACTAATCTTTGACCTGGGAAACCAGCCCTCTAACTACAAGGAATAACATACAGTAGTTGACAATGCAATTCAGTTGTTTGTAATACTCTGAGATGATGATGACATCAGTAAGAACGTTAGTATTCCTGCTGTCTACCACAGTGGTGGACGGATCAACTGGGTTAATATGAACACTATAAAACCCTCAAACTCAACTCTGGACCTCGATGCCTGTTGCACTGCATTTTTTCATTGTTCTCCTCTAATTGGGGCCTTCTTTAGATCTGGGATACCAGATAGGTGCAATTCATTATCAGATAGAACACAAAACTAGCAGGCTTCAGACCTCGTAGGGCAGGTATTACCAGGGGTCCGCGGAATGCTGTCGGGTGTACGCCAAATAAAAATGTGATTCACGTTTTTTTTTAAATACATTTAAAATATGTTATTTATTTTCTCTTCACATTTTCAAACAGTACATTTATATTTTCCAACGGGGCTATACATTTGTGTGTTTTTTCTCTCTCGACTGATTAGCCTAGTTTCACTGCCAAAAATAAAATTGAACCATCTAATGTTTAGCGAAATAGCAACACAATGTCAAATACAGGTAGCCTCGTCAAATAATTAACATCCAATCATATTAACCGTTACACTCTCACGATAAACCTTCACTCTTGCGCAGACATTTAGAAACTAAACATGACAATTGGAAAAATAAGCGACAGGAGTTTTTTGAGCGAGAATAAAGACAACTTTTGAGTAGTAAGACATATAAAAGCAACAGATACCATTAATAAGAAAGGGCTAGAAGCGTCTTATATGGTGAGCTACCGAGTGGAAAGGACAGGCAAGCACCATACTACTGTGGAGGACTTCATTCTTCCTGCTGCCAGGAATATGGCTGGGACAATGCTGGGGGAAAAGTAAAAAAGAAATTACAGACAATTACTTCATCAAACAACACTGTTTCACGACGCATCAGTGACATGGCAGGATATGTTTTGAAACAATTACTGCTTCGAGTACATGCCAGTGAATTATATGTGTTACAGTTGGATGAGGCAATAGATGTGGCGGGCCTGGCACAGCTCCTGGTATATGTCCGTTATGTTTATGGGGGGTCAATTAAGGAGGACAACATGAGAGGATATTTTTAGTACTGGACAGCTTTTTGACATCAAGTGGACTTTGGTGGTCAAGATGTGTTGGTATCTGTACTGATGGCGCAAAAGCCATGACAGGGAGACATAGTATAGTAGTAACGCTCGTGCAAGCAGTTGCTCCCGACGCCACTTGGGTACACTGCAGCATCCACCGAGAGGTTCTTGCTGCCAAGGGAATGCCTGACAGCTTGAAAGACACTACAGTGAAAATTGTTAAGCTTGGTTTAAGCAAGGCCCCAGAACTCTCATGTATTTTCTGGATTATGAAATGATATGGGCAGTGACCATGTAACGCTTTTACAACATACTGGTTATCAAGTGTCAAAGAAGTTATTTTTAATTGAGTGACGAGCTTAAAGTTTTCTTTACTGATCATCATTTTCACTTGTCTGACCGCTTGCATGTTGACGAGTTTCTCACACGACTAGCCTATCTGGGTGATGTTTTTTTCCACCTGCATGATCTGAATCTAGGATTACAGGGACTCTCCGCAACTACATTCACTGTGCAGGACAACAATGAAGCTATGATTAAGAAGTTGGAGCTCTTTTCTGTCTGCATGAACTAGGACAACACACAAGTCTTTCCATCCTTGTATGATTTTTAGTGTGCAAATGAACTCAAGCTTACGTGTCACGTTCCTGACCTATTTCTGTTAGTTCGTTATATGTGTTAGTTGGTCAGGACGTGAGTTTGGGTGGGCATTCTATGTTTTCTGTTTCTATGTTGGTTTATGGGTTGCCTGGTATGGCTCTTAATTAGAGGCAGGTGTTTGGCGTTCCTCTAATTAAGAGTCATATTTAGGTAGGTGTTTTCACAGTGTTCGTTGTGGGTGAATGTCTCCTGTGTTTGTGTATGTCGTTGCGCCACACGGGACTGTTTTCGGTTTGTTTGTTCAGTGTCATTTATGTGTAGGTTTTTTTCCCTGTTCGTGCGTTCTCGTGTGTTATGTGAGTCCGTCGTCCAGATCTGTCTACACCGTTTGTTGTTTTGTTAGTTTATTAGTCAAGTTCGTGTTTTCGTGTTTTTTCTTTAATAAATCATGTCTTCACAATCCGCTGCATATTGGTTCAATCCCTGCTCCTCCTCTTCTGATGAAGAGGAAGAGGAGAGCCGTTACATTACGGACAATGTCAAATGTGATATAGCGAAGCACCTGAGTGAGCTGAGTACGCAATTACTCAGGTATTTTCCCGAAACGGACGACACAAAATACTGGATTCGTTATCCCTTTCATGCCCTGCCTACACTTACCGATATCTGAACAAGAGATCCTCATTGAAATTGCAACAAGCAGTTCTGTGAAAAATGAATTTAATCAGAAGCCAATGCCAGATTTCTGGATAGGGCTGCACTCAGAGTTTCTTGCCTTGGCAAATGACACTGATGCCCTTTGCAACCACATACCTATGTGAGAGTGGATTCTCGGCCCTCACTAGCATGACAACTAAATACAGGCACAGACTGTGTGTGGAAAATGATTTAAGACTGAGACTCTCTCCAATACAACTCAACATTGCAGAGTTATGTGCATCCTTTCAAGCACACCCTTCTCATTAACCTGTGGTGAGTTATTCACAATTTTTGATGAACAAATAAGGTTGTATATGTAAGATGGCTAAATAAAGAGCAACATCGAATAGTGTGTGTGTGTGTGGCAGGGTTTAAATGATGGCAAAAAAAAATATATTTGAGAGTGCACAGCTAGAGGTTGAATGTTTGAAGGGGTACAGGACTATAAAACGTTTGGGAACCACTCTCGTTGGGTAGGAGTTGAATACCCCTGGTTTAGAATATTTCTTCATGATGTGATCTTGTAATCCCCCATCTTTATATCAAACACATCTTGTTAGTGACAACTCATGTCCATTTGTCAATTGTTAATTTGTCATTAAAGGCATTTGATCTATGTACTCAAGTGATGTACACAAGTCACTGCTGCCAAAAGATTTGAGTTGCTATATTATTCATGTATGTATTTAATTGAAAACATTCTGAGAAGTTGGCACCATACTGTATATGACACTTAATTTTTTCTCATGGACACATGAAGAATTGTAACAGGCCAGGTAACGTGATTCTTTACAGATGCACATCTACAGTATTTATTGATGGACTGGACATGTTGGCTTTAGAGGACAGCATCACACAGCATCACGTGTCACATTATCAAAAATGTACCGTCAACATGGAACATTGTGTGCTGCTATCACAGCACTACCTGATCCAGATGGCAAAACAGACCTCTGCCCAGCAACCTCCCAGCACTTGCTCTCCCCCTCAGACAAACACATACACACTCCAACCCGGCTCAGCGTGCCGCCCGTCCGACCCACTTATCTGTAATCATCAGTAATCATCAGTGCGTTATCCGGGCTTAAGCACTAGCTGGCGTGCTCCAGGGAAGATTAGGAGCCCAGATATTCCAAGTCCCAGCAGCGGTATTAACTAGTGAATAACCAGTGAACACCCGGGCGGGTGGACAGAGGTTTCCACCCCCCCATGCACCCACTCTGGAACTGATGATAGGAAGCTTTACAGGCTGTGACCACCAAAGCCCTCAGATGGAAAATGTACACTTTTTTCTCCTCCATTCCTGTCTAGTAGTAATTGAGTGGAATCATAGTGAAAATGGTCCCAATGAACCACCAAGAATCCTGTCCAATCACTTTTATTGAGAAAGAAGTGAATGTAGAGCAAAGCTATCTAAAGGCCCTATCTGAGCGTTAGAGATGCTGTCAAGGCTCTGACTGATTTAAAAATCCTTAGGAGTCGATTGAGTTACCTGTGCTGCCATCAAAATCCATCCGTTTAAGATAGAGATATCAGGGGGGTTTTATGGGCTGCGTCTCAATCCACCGCATCCGCCTTCAGATACGCCGCTGTTTGTCAGACCAGGAGACGTCCCGAAAATCGGTCTTCTCACAAAAACATCTGTAGCGTCTGAATGGTTTTGCCTTAAGGCTAACATGATCCCTCTATGGAAAGATGAGACTCTCACGAACACGATGCTATTCTCCAGGACTCGTCTGAAGGTAACCCGGTACCGGAAGTATGGAAGGAGTTTTATACCAACAAAAAAAAGGGGATAAATATGTGTCCCAAATAAAATATATTTCCTGAGCTTTCTTATATCTCCTAGATATAGGACAGACACTTCAAACCCTATTTTGCCATTTGTGAATGTGTTATTCAATGTGTTTCTATGGGCTATAGTAGTAAAGGCAAAATTACATATTTGTATCTTTTTTTCTAATTATTATTCTATTCATACAGGGGTCCTAAAATTCTAAATCAAATAGCTAAATGGTATGACCATTGAAGTGATGTTGATATCTGCTAGGTTGGAGGAACATGAACAACTATGATACCCAAACTATGACTGTCAACACTTACCTACACTACAGTATAACCAAAGTGTAGATTAAAACAGCATCGTTTTATAATAACATTGGGACTTTGAATGTGCATGTTAGATCTTGTTGATTGCAGCATTCATGTCCATTCATGAGCTGTGAAACATTGTATTGAATGCTTTTATGAAAATCATTAGAATGCAGAATGGGAATGTAACTCTATTCCAGGATTGTCAGGGGTCTGTCGGAGGTATTGCAGCTTGACTTTGAGACCAAGGAGTTGACTGATCAACAATCAGAGAGCCAGATGATCACATGGCGTTTTGAGACAGGAAACATCAAGGATGTCGGCGTCATGAGGATCTTTACATCTCAGAGAGACTACGTGGGTCTGGCACCACTGGTCATGGTGAGGATTGTGTGTGTGTGTGTGTGTGTGTGTGTGTGTGTGTGTGTGTGTGTGTGTGTGTGTGTGTGTGTGTGTGTGTGTGTGTGTGTGTGTGTGTGTGTGTGTGTGTGTGTGTGTGTGTGTGTCAAATCAAATTTTATTTGTCACATGCGCTGAATGCAACAGGTGTAATGTGTGTGTGTGCGTGCTCATGTGTGTGCTCGAGTGCGTGTGTGCATGTGTGGCATTTTATTACTATGTGTGCATGCACATCTTTGTGTATGCCAGTTTGTAGGGCACAGCAGCAGCTGCATTAACAGTAACACCACCACTGTATTCTCCCTGCAGCTTAACTGTGAGTTGAATTAAACTCCCCTGGATGTGCAATTAAGTGTAGGCTGGGTGTACCATAATTTTACCTCTATTGTTCTCTCATCGGGTTTGATGTTTTATGGAAGCGATAAAGGAACAATAAAGCATGTGTGTAAATGATTGGGAGAGCCCTGGAGAGGGGATGTCAGGGGGGTGTCGGCTGAGTGCCAGCTCCCTTGGCCTCTAGCTTTTGTCAATTCTGTCCCAGGTCACACTCTCCCTCAGTCAGTGTTAATGAAGTCGACGTTCATTGAGAGGATCAAACGGCTCACCATAGGTAGGAATGAACCATCTTTTTAATGAAGCCACAATGCATATTGATTTATAAAATGTCTCCCTAAGTATGTACTAAGTACAGATCTGGATTGTCAGAAGACGCTAATACCACCTGCATACTTGTGACAGAAATCAAGCACACTTCCATTACGTTTGTGAGTACTTTACACATTCACAGCAGTGTTTGTGCCACAAATCCCATAGGAATTGCTTCAGTACAGTAGGTTTGTACAAATAGTCAGTTAGGTTTGGGTGACTTTCAGAGGCAGAACTAGAGCTTGTCCTTTCTGAATCGCGGTCAGCAGCTGTTGTGCTGTGCTGCTGAGTTTAGAACGGCTGACAGGCTGCCCTGCAACATCTGGCGAGTGCTTCAGTTAAATCTACACCAGGCCAGGGCATACAGTCATCAGCCACTGTATCCACCCCTACAACTCCTAGATTAGGAAGACATTTTATTAGAGAGCATCACGTCAAGAAAACTGTTTTGAATCAATGTTCAAAGAGAGGTTATGGAGCTATAAGAGAGATTTCATCAGCCGTGGATCAACGTTGACTTGTCTATTCATGTTGAGAAGTTATACCTAGCAGTTAAACACAATAAACAGTACAAGGAAATGTGTGTGCATGTGATTGTGTGTGGGCATGCATTGGTGCATGCATGTGTATGTACAGTACATGCCAATTTGTGTATGTATTTGTATGATAATCTGCCTGCCTGCCTCACACGGTCGCTCTGTCCTGTCTTGCCCCCTGTAGGACAGTGACGTGCTGAACACAGCTGTTCTGACTGCTAAGAAGGTGTCTGTCCCAGTCAGGACTCTGGCTGTGGAGGCTGACGGCTCCGTCACTGATGTCACCAACTACACCAACTGCAGGTCCACTGATGAAAACGTGCTGAAGGTACAGCAATGGAACCCCTTTTTCAATATTCACTGTTTCCCTATGTTGCAAGATTACAAGTTGGGTCTGGGAACCCACAACACAATAAAAACTCATACAAAACCATAGTTACACATCAATTAAAAACACAACACCAAATCCTCCTCCACAGTAACTAAACACAACAGACTCTGAATACCCCATATACTCATAAACAGATCAATATTGTTAACCAGTTTGTGATAGGCTGTACCCGAATACTGTTCTTTCTGGTCTTCCATATTGCTAATTATAGCTGCGCCTAACACAAAATTAAGCAAAATAACTACACCCCTTCGACTAAACCTGTACTTTGGCCCAAATATAAACAGTTGGGAAGAGAAAACCTCTCCCAAAGCTGAGAACCAATTAGTGATCAGGTCAATCATCTCGACCAATCTGGGACACTGTAAGAACAGATGTGCCAGAGTTTCAGACTCAGCACAGAATGGACACCCTTCCCCAACAGTAGGGTCCAGGTGTACCAGATGCATGTTGGTGGCTATAGCTCCATGTATTATCCTCCATTGGAGGTCAGCTGTCCTCTTTTCAATAGGCAGTTTGTGAAAGAGGCTCTTCAAAAAGCCACATCCCTGGTGGCGTGCCGGCCTTACGGGACTTGACAAGAACTCTCCAAGCCTGCATAACAGACTCATAGAATGGAGTCAGGCCAGACAAATCACCCCCCTCCAGCTTTAAGAGGAAAATGTGCTTGTCTAAGCCCAAACAGCCCACTCTCCTCATCAATGTGTAGGCTGTGTCGACCCAGCTAGAACCGTCACTGTACAACAGTCTCTGGGCTGCTTGAAGCCGGAAAGCCATGATCCTGGAAGAAATGTCCACCAGGCCTTGCCCTCCCTCGTGCAGTGACAGGTACAGGGCTGCAGTGTTGTCCAGTGTTGTCCAGACCAGAAGGGTCCTCTGAAGCTCTTGTATCAGACCCCCCGGTGGCTGTAAAATCATTAGTCTGTGCCACAGGGTAGAGGCAGCAAGATTATTAGCTAACAGTACCCTTCCCCTATAAGACAGCTGGGGTAGCAACCATTTCCACCTTGACAGTCTGGCACACACTTTCTCCACTACACCCTCCCAAAACATAACATCATGTAACAACTTAACATTAAAATACCAGTAAGGTGATGACCTTCGTGGACAAGTGAATATCAACAGCAACAATATGGTGATCAGAGAAACCCACAGGAGTAATATCACACCTTCTAACCCTACTACAGTAGTGCTCAGATACATACAACCTGTCTAACCTTCCAACCCTACTACAGTAGTGATCAGATACATACAACCTGTCTAACCTTCCAACCCTACTACAGTAGTGATCAGATACATACCAACCTGTCTAACCTTCCAACCCTACTACAGTAGTGATCAGATACATATAACCATTCTAAACTTGCTGCACTGACACCACCTTCATTAACTTTTAGCCATGTGTACTGCCTAACTTTTGCATTCCTTTCTCTCCACACATCAGAAAGCTCTAACTCAGTTAATAGACCAGACAGGCAAGTGGCTGACCGCAGATGAGGTTCTTCAGCAGTGCGGTCAACAGTAAAATATACTGTACATTTCCAGTCCCCCCCTAAAACCATGCACCCCTCTTGGTCACACTGTCTTAAGGTTTCCTTTATTTGATCAAATACAGCAATACGCTCTGTACCCTCATTAGGAGCATAAACATTAAAAAAAACAAATAATAAACCCATAACATCCAACCTGACCAATAAAACCCGTCCCTTGACGATCTCTGTTGTAGATACCACAGTCACCCCTAAGCCTGAGGAAAACAAAATTGCCATCCCAGCACTGAAATTAGTACCATGACTGAGTATATGCTGCCCCTCCCACCACATACCCCAGTCAACCTCATTAGCCTCATCACTATGTGTCTCCTGTAGAAAAACTACATTAAGCCTTTTCTGTTTTATTACTTCTAATACCCAAGCCCTCTTATTCCTGTCCCTTCCCCCATTAATATTGAGAGAGCCTACCCTTAGTACCTCCATATAGAAAAGAGAAAGGAAAAGCAGAAGAAACCAAAGAGAAAAAAGACACCCTATGAGGCATGATCATCATCATGGTTGTAATTTTCTCTTAACCGGACCACGTTTCCCACTACCTTTTGCTGCAGTGACAGCAGTAACTAATTTCCTCAAGCGAAATTGCTTCTTCTCACTCAACTGGTCTAACCCCACCATCTTCTGTAACATCACAGCTGACCTCACAAACGTATAAATATCAAAAATATTTGACAGATTTCCTAAAAGTCTGATCCAGGAACCCATTTACCTCCTCTAGATTGTAAATTGAGTCATCACCAGCTGTTATCTTATCAATAGAGATATCCATATCCTTATCCTGATCCTCCTCAACTGAGGCCACAGACCACTTACTCCCTTCTACCACATCCCTCTCAGTACTCCCCACTTGCACCCAATCACTCGTACCAGGCATCTCATCCACTACCTGGGAGACTAGCCCCACCTGCACCCACTCCTGTACCCCATTACTCATAGTGGACATCTCCTCCACTACCTGGTAGATTAGCTCCACATGAACCCCCTCCTGTACCCCAGCACTCGTACTTCGCATCTCCTCACCAGTCTGAGGAAATGGCTTTTCAGATGCATCCTTACCTTCTACAACAATAATTTTCTGCTGCATAACATTTTCCTCTGGTACAAGTTACAACTCCGTGCCCTCAACACGGACAACTTGTTCCTCAGCAATAGGTGCTTGTGGCTGCTCTACCGCTGTCGGCCCACCTCTCCCTACATCAGTGGGCCCAGGCGTTACGAGGACCACCTGCGCCCCTCCCTCTGCCTTCTCCCTTTTCGGGCGAGCATGTCGCTTATGGCCAACATCACCACACTCAAAACACCGTTGACTACTCGTGCTAGCATAAGCCATATACAATCTGTTGTCATACTTGACTTTAAACGATAACTCCAAAGTCTGCTCCGGTGAGTCCAAAAACATAAACACCTGTCGCCGAAACGATATAACCTGTTTCAAAGCTGGTTGTTTGTTACTCAATGGGACAATCTTAATTGAACTTGCAAACTTCCCAAAACGCAATAACTCGCGCTCCAATAGCTCATTTGGAATAAACGGCGGTACATTCGAAATTGTTACTCTTGTTGACTGAGAAGAAAGCGGCGTAACTTGAATAAACATTCCTTTAAGAAGTACGCCATGCTCAACCATACGATCAACAAGGCCCTCTTTAAGAAAAAACACCACCGCTTTATTCATCTGTGATGCATAAGCAACATTCTCATATCCTACCTTCTCTCCTACGGCAACCAGAAACTCCTCCACCGTGACAGTAGCTTCAGTAACACACCTAAAGCTGTGTCGAAGTGACAGGGACGGCGTCCCCATGTGGGTCGCCATCCCCGCCAAAACCAGGGTAATTTCGACACTAAAAACAATATACTTAATTCTACCACAACAACTAAATAAAAATAATGATAACCTTAATCATGCATAGGAAGAAAAGAAACGTAAAAGAAAAACCAAGATATCTAACTCTACACAACACTCGCACTCACTCACACAATTCCCAGCATGCACCAAACACTCCCAGCATGCCGAGAGAGAGAGAGAGAGAGAGAGAGAGAGAGAGAGAGAGAGAGAGAGAGAGAGAGAGAGAGAGAGAGAGAGAGAGAGAGAGAGAGAGAGAGAGAGCCCGGGCAGGTCTTTTCAAGGTTAGCCCTTGAACTTTATCAATGTTTCTTTCATATCACTCTCTCTTCCCGATCAGTGACCCCTCTTAGAGTAAAGCACCTCACTGGGTCAGGGTAAAGGATGATCCCCGAGCATGGATACATTTCCATACACATAAACACAGATACAGTAAGATAGTTCCACAGCATGCTCTTTCTGTCTTCTCTCTCTCGGCACTTAGATGGATAAGCCTACAGTGTGTGACTATGGGCAAAGGGACCTCAGGTTTGATAGAACCCTTGCTAACCATTTAAATAACTCCACATGAGAGGTTGTGTTTTTTAACTCAACCTCCCCCTGCCCCCCCAGGTGTCGGATCGTTGTGACTATGTGTTTGTGAACGGGAAGGAGACGAGGGGGAGGATGAGGATGGTGCTCAACTTCACCTACAGCTACCTGAGTGCCCAGCTGGAGATGAGTGTGTGGATGCCCCGCCTCCCCCTGGTCATCGATGTGGCTGACCCCGAGCTCAGCCAGATCAAGGGCTGGAGGGTCCCGGTGGCCGCTGGCAACAAGAGGTATGGTTTTGTTTGTTTACAACTCTCCACATTACGATGTTGGCAGAGCTTTCGTCTCGCTCAATGCTATTTTAAAGCCATAGTACAGAATGGGAGAGCTGATGCCATGACTGATGCCATTTTAAAGAAGGATTTGATCAATTGTGAGTTGCACAAACATCATAACAAATCATCACAAGATCTACTGGTAGTGACCCACTGCATAGTGACAAAGGATGAAATCAAAGAACATTAAATGTAAGTAGGATTTCACAGAGCTATACCCAGAATCCTAAACCCCTAAACCACAAAATAGTGTTTGTTTACCAGCCTCATAAACTAGAGCTGTGCTGTTCAGACAGATAGATGAATTCATAAATGCAAGCAGTACAGTAAGTACTATGACAGAGAGGGTACGGAATGGAAATCCCCCAGCTTACCAGCCTTGCCTAATGCATATTACAGAGAGACTCTATAATAATCAACTATAATCACATCACTGTTAGTTACATAAGTGTGTTATGCCCTGTAGATGGGACTGTATAGACTTGCTCTCAGGAAACAGGTCAGTAGGGTCTCTCTCAATACTGAGTTTCGTACCGCTGCCTGGTTCTCACTCAATACACTGACGTGGATGGATGGATTGTGTAGGGTGTTGTTGTTTTTCTCTGGAGATATCTTAACATGGTTATAGGTGGTGTCAGAGCCAGCTACCCAAATCCATTTAACACTCACTTATTTTTGCAGACGTCTGTCAGTTCTTGGTTTAAGTATACGCAATAAGGCCCTAGGGGGTGTGGTACATGGCCAATATCGTCTCATATACACACGGGTGGGTGGTTGGGTTGAGCCAATTAGCACCCGGTATCAAAACTACCCAGTTTACACAATTTATAAAGCTATGTTTTGTCTTGCATTACTCTGGTCATAGCCATCAATCCCCTGTGTCTCTGTGTGTCTCTGTGTGTCTCTGTGTGTCTCAGGACCAGCTGGGACAGTGAGGAAGAGGAGGAGATGAGGAAGGGCAGGGGCTGCATGCTACAGTACCAACACACTGTGGTTAGGGTGCTCACACCCTTTGTAGCCGAGCCGTCGGACCGAGCTCCAGACCCCATGGCAGGGAAAGTGGGGGGGGCTCTGGAGAGTTTCCTGGGGACAGACTGGCAGGTGGATGTCACCAGGCTGGTGCGTTACTCTTTCAGGGTGAGAGACCCAGCTATAGCCACACTACAGGCTGGGACTGTACTGCAGGGACGCGCTGCAGGGACCACGACTCTACAGGTAATGTGTGTGTGTGTGTTTGTATGTGTGTGTGCGTGCGTGCATGCGTGTGTGCATGTGTGTATACGTGTGTACATACAATTCCTTCAGAAGGTATTCACACCCTTGATTTTGTCCACATTTTGGTGTGTTACAGCCTGCCTTTAAAATGGATTCAATTGAGATTTTGTGTCACTGGCCTACACATAATACCCCATACTGTCGAAGTGGAATTATGTTTTTTTTTAAATGATTATACATTTTATTAAAATGAAAAGCTGAAATGTCTTGAGTCAATAAGCATTCAAACCCTTTGTTATAGCAAGCCTAAATAAGTTCCGGAGTAAAAATGTGCTTAACAAGTCACATAATAAGTTGCATGGACAATGTGTGCAATAATAGTGTTTAACCTATACAGGATCAGCCCCCCCCCCCCCCCCCCCCCCCCCGCGGGACGGTTGAACTAACGTGCGCTAATGTCATTAGCATGAGGTTGTGAAGAGGGCACGACAAAACCTGTTCCCCCTCAAGAGACTGAAAAGATTTGGTATGGGTTCTCAAAGCTTCAAAAGGTTCTACAGCTGCACCATCGAGAGAATCCTGACTGGTTGCATCACTGCCCGGTATGGCAACTGCTCGGCCTCCGACCGCAAGGCACTACAGAGGGTAGTGCGATTGGCCCAGTACATCACTGGGGCCAAGCTTCCTGCCATCCAGGACCTTGGTGTCAGAGGAAGGCCCTAGAAATTGTCAAAGACTCCAGCCACTCTAGTCATAGACTGTTCTCTCTGCTACCACACGGGAAGTGGTACCGGAGCACCATGTCTTGGTCCAAGAGGCTTCTAAACAGCTTCTACCCCCAAACCATAAGACTCCTGAACATCTAATCAAATGGCTACCCAGACTATTTGCATTGCCCCCCTCTTTTATACTACTGCTACTCTCTAATGTCATCATCTATGCATAGTCACTTTTATAACTCATAGAAGATGTCACCCTCCCTAGGACAGGGGGTGACCTTGATAATTTATTCTTAAAACGAGAGGCTGCCTGGATCTTTAATTTAAAGACCCTTGCTCCCTTCGGGTCTCAACGTAGACTTTGATCTGAAGCCATTCTTGTGATTATTGTGACTTTGCCATTGTAATTGTTTGTAAGCTTGTGTAGTCTAAAATAAATCTATGATCGTATGCTATCCATTTGTTTTTTTGTATGCTGTTCTTTGTATGCCATTTTAATATTTGATAATTAGCCAATGATATTAGGCCACACTTGGCCATGATTACAGACACCTGTGTCTTTTGACACTATATAAACGAGTCATCCCGTAATGTTTGATTACACCCTGATGAAGACAGCTTGGCTGTCGAAATGTTGGACATTCAATTTTTGCATCTGAGCTCCTAGAGTGTGCGGCTCTCCTTTATTTTCAACACTTCTATAACTCTACCTACGTGTACATATTACCTCAACTAACCGGTGCCCCCTCTCATTGACTCTGTACCAATACCCCCCTGTATATAGTCTCACTATTGTTATTTTACTGCTGCTCATTAATTACATGTTACTTTTATTTCTTATTCCTTTATGTATTTAAAAAAAGGCATTGTTGGTTAGGGGCTCGTAAGTAAGCATTTCACTGTAAGGTCTACACCTGTTGTATTTGGCGCATGTGGCTTATACAATTTGATTTGATTTGATTTGTAAGTAACAAGAACATTTCCCAGGACATAGACATATCTGATATGGGCAGAAAGCTTAAATTATTGTTAATCTTACTGCACTGTCTAGTTTACAGTAGCAATTACAGTGAAAGAATAGCTTGCTATTGTTTGATGAGAGTGCACAGTTATGAACTTGAAAATGTATTAATAAACCAATTAGGCACATTTGGCCAGAAATGATACAACATTTTGAACAGAAATAAAATGGTGCATTGGATCAGTCTAACACGTTGCACATACACTGCTCCCATCTAGTGGACAAAATCTAAATTGCGCCAAAGCTGGAATAATACATTGAGGCCTTTCTCTTGCATTTCAAAGATGATAAAAATCTATATTTTTTAAATTCTTTGTATTATCTTTTACCAGATCTAATGTATTATATTCTCCAACATTAATTTCACATTTCCACAAACTTCAAAGTATTTCCTTTCAAATGGTATCAAGAATATGCATATCTTTGCTTCAGGTCCTGAGCTACAAGCAATTAGATTTGGGTATGTCATTTTAGGCGAAAATTGAAAAGAAGGGTCCGATCCTATTAACTTGATTTTTGAATGACTACCTCATCTCTGTGCCCAACACATACAATTGTCTATAAGGTCCCTCAATGGTAAAGTTATTCATTACAATTTGGATGGTGTATAAATACACCCAGTCACTACACAAATAGAGACGTCCTTCCTAACTCAGTTGCCAGAGAGGCCAATAGTGATGGATGGATCAACAACATTGTCGTTACTCCACAATACTAACCTAAATGACAGAGTGAAACTAAGGAAGCCTGTATAGAAAAAAACATATTCCAAAACATGCATCCTGTTTGCAATAAGGCACCAAAGTAAAATTTCAAAAAATTTGGCAACTTTATGTCCTGAATACAACGTGTTATGTTTGGGGCAAACACATCACATCACTGAGTATCACTCTTCAGGGTGGTGACTGCATCATGTTATGGGAATGCTTGTCATCGGCAAGAACTAGGGAGTTATCATAAAAAGAAACGTAATAGAGCTAAGCACAAGCCAAATCCTAGAGGAAACCTGGTTCAGTCTGCTTTCCAACAGACACTGGGAGACAAATTCACCTTTCAGCAGGACAATAACCTAAAACATGACGCCAAATATACACTACCGTTGCTTACCAAGACAACATTGAATGTTTCTCAGTGGCCTAATTGAATCCCAATTTGTAATTCAACAAAATGTGGAAAAAAAGTCAAGGTTTTGAATACTTTCTGAAGGCACTGTGTGTGTCTGTGTATATACTGATGTGTGTGTATGATGTTGCAGGTGATGTCTCCTCTGTCTGACTCGATCCTGGCTGAGCGTATGGTCAGGGTTCTGGATGAGAAAGTGAGCGTGACAGAGCTGGGAGTGCAGCTGGTGTCTGGCCTCTCTCTGTCCCTCCAGCTCAGCTCAGGGAGCAACAGGGCCATCGTCGCCATGGCTACCACACAGGAAGTCATGCAGAAACCCAAACAGGTAACTAGCTGTAAAATAAAACCTGTATTAAACCTATTATGCAAAAATATAGAACTTCCAATGTAATACTTTTTCCAAAGAACAAGCCCCAACACATTGTGCCATTCAGAAGTTGGGCCACTGCTAGAAAACTGTACCCTCAAAGCCCTTCACAGATATTAGGCAAGAAAATTATCAATTTCACAGCGTAACCTGGTGGTCTAGTAGCATATGTTTTGTCCCTGTGATTTCTGTGTGTGTGATTGAATGGTGTCCACAGCTCAGGCCTGTAGTACAGTGGCCACGCTGTGTGTCAGGCAGGGAGCACGCACACAGTTTAACAGCTCACACATTAGCCGGGCAGCATGCCCATTCAAAAACACTTCCCAAACTGTGAGCGGGGAAACCATTAGGCAGTTGTCCATACTTCATAGCCAGCATTATGACAGCCCTGTGCTGCCTTGGGGCCTGGTGAACTCCTAGCTTGACCCAGTCAATACTCAAGCTATTAGAATGGAGCTAGCGCACATGCCCATTTGTTTCTGTGATCGGCTGGGTTAATGTAAAAATCTGGGCTATGCATAATGTATTTCCCCTCAGAATATAGGCCAGGCCTCTTGCTCTAATCGTTCATATCAGCTAACAGCTCTCTGGTTCTATGGTAACTGGACTGATTTGTGGTGGGGGTAATTACCCACATTGCGCCCTCTGGTGGCTATTGTTAACAGTGTATATTATGCATCTACTGTATATTGATATTGATCCCCTGTGGTTAAATTGAGTTTCAAAGCATGATTTGATAGGACTGTGGTGTGTGGTACAATAGATAGCCTCTGAGCTAATTATAAAGAGATTAACAGAGGCAGTTCTTAGATACCAACAAAAGGAGGGATTATCTAAAATGGCAACCCAACCGACAAAACACTGAGGCAGGAAATTAAATAACTGTAGAATTGTGAACCATTGGGTTGCTTGAAGATCCTTTGGAAAGATACCAAATCAGATCAGCTCCTGATTTACCACCTACTATTATGCATTATCACAAGATCTATTTATGGGAATATTTGGAAATAAATTGATGAACAAAACTTGGGGAGAATATTGATTTCATTGTTGCATTTTGTCCTACTTTAGGATTTCCGTTGTCCTCTCCTGATCCAGTCTCTGTGTTGTCTCTCCTTAGGAGGCACTGGTCAGCTGCTGGATCCAGTTCAGTGATGGCTCAGTGACCCCTCTGGACCTCTTTGACCGCAGCGTCTACTCCCTGACTGTGACTTCATGGGACGAGAGAGTGGCGACTGTGCGCCGGACCCCCCAGTCAGCGTTTGTGGTGGCGGAGGGCGAGGGTCAGGGGGCGCTGGTGAAGGCAGAGCTGAGGATTTGTGAGGAGTGCCAGAAGTCCAAGAGAAAGAGCAAGCTGGTGGTGGGCAACGGGCTTCTCAGGGTCACTTTCCAGATGGGCAGCAGGCCCGACGGAGGGGACACTGGTGGGGGTGTTGCTGAGTATGGCAATGATGGTTCAGAGTCAGAGGGAGAGCCTAAGCCTGATGTGACATTACCATGGGAGCCCACAGCAGTCGTGGCATCCCACCGAGAGCCTGAGCGCGTTGTGACCTCACCACAGATTCTAACTGAGGGGGGCGGAGACAGACGCTCGTTCAGGAGCACTGTGCCAGACCTCCAGGAGACCATCATGACTGACGTCACCACATCATCTAGCAGGGCTCAGGAAGTGGCTGGAGGTGGCATCTCTACCATCAGCACCACTACCACCAACACTGACAGTAGTACCACCACCATGGGCAAACCTGGCACTGACAAACCTCTGGTGACTGGCAGACCTGGCAGGGATAGAACCCTGGGAAGAGGACAGGGGCTGAGGAGAGACTGGGGAAACCTGGTGGAAAACCCCAACCAGAAGAAAAAGATGCCCAAAGCAGAGGCACCACCCCAGAAAGAGCAGCCCAAGCCACCACTGGTGGTGGAGAGTGACCTGGTGAGGACATTTAGAGCCATGTCAGACCTAGAGATCGGTATCTTCGCCCTGGTGGGGGTCTCTGTGGTGGCCATCCTGGCCTTCCTGCTAAACTGCACCTCCTATAACCTCTGCTTCCGGGGCCACAAGACCCCCATCCAGGGCAACCCAGATCCCAACAGCCCTAAGGAGCACAGGAATGACTGGGTGTCGCTGGGGACCACCACAGGTCCCCAAGTCTCCACCCTCAAGCGGGAGAACCACCGCTCAATGGAGTCCAACTGCAGCCTGCAAAGTCACAGCTCCATAGATACCCACCGGGCCCTGGAGAGCAGTCTGAGTATGAGTGCTATCCCAGAGAGGACAGCCATCCTGGGCAGGAGGACCAGCTCCCAGCAGGTTCCCGCCCTGGACCCCACTGCCCAGCGTTCAGCCACCCTCCTAGCCAAGCCCACCTGCAGCGATCCCCTCCACTCCCCTACCAGCAAGAGGAACCAGGTCCAGTTCACCACCTTCACCACGCTGGACATTAAGCACCTGGCTGCCCTGAAGAGGAACGAAGTGGACTTTAACTGGCCCAGTCAGGCTGGGGGGGCTGGGGAGCCTCAGGGGCCCCTACCTGACATGCCATGGCCTGTAGTCAGACCCCTGGGCGAGCCAAAGTGAGATTCCACATGGGTTGTGTGTGTGTGTGTGTGTGTGCGTGCGCATGCATTTGGCTGTTCTGAACCTGTTTAAGTGTATAAACTGTGTAAGTAGAGTATACACATAATAATAGGTGTATGGACACTGTCATTCCAATATGTCACACATATTATGTCACACACATGAACAAATTACACACATGACCAAATTACCAAATGAATGACCAGACCTCATTAATATGGGATGGTAAAACATGTATATTTCTACAGATTATTGTTTACACTGTTTAAATGCAGTTTAATAATGTTTCATTTCCTTTCGCTTTTATATATTTGTATGACTCCTCCACAAAATAGCTTCAGATTTCACTTTTTACCAGTTGTTAGGGTAATTGCAATATGAAAGACATTATTTGTAGTTGGTTATATACTTTCCAGCCTTTGTATATTTGTATGATTCCTCAACAGAATAGTTTAAGAGCTTGTACAATTGGTCAGAGAAAATACAATATTTATGAATATTATTGGAAAATGATTTTATACAGACCACCCTTTTGAATGGACATTTATTCAAATTGTATGTGCTATGCAAACGCCGTTCATGTTCATGTAGAGTTTGAATTTAATATTGGCACCAACCAAACAATGAAAATACCTCTGCCTCAAGTTCTTCCATTTGAAAAAAAGAAAAAAGAGAAAAACAAGTATAATCTTGTCCTCAACACAGAGCAATGCATTTGAAAAGAGAGGGTCATTTCATGTGTAAATGAAGATGAATAGTGCTCTGTCTGTGCAATGCTGTTTTGATGTTCAATTCCTATGAGATTAACCAATAAATCACTGAATGAAGAACCAAATGGATGGTTTGGGAGCATCATTTCATCAGTATTGTCTTCCACCATTATTCCTTTTTATTTAAAATAATGTGATTATTTTTATATTCAAAACACATAATAATGAATTTGTCCAAAATATACTTTGTTTATTACTATAAAAGCCAATGGAAATTGTGAGATTCCCTGAGCTTTGGTTTGTCTCTGTATGTCATGTGGCATACAGTACAATATGTCAGTGGCATCACAAGAGTAGGTCTTGCTGCAGAGGTCCCCTCCTCTATGTGGCCTGTGAAAATGAAGTAACTTTTCACTCCACTTTGATACAAAGTGATTTTCATAGCAGATTAGGTGGGCATTTTCGCTAACCCTTTTCCTAACCTTAACCTGATCTCCAAACCTGCTACATGAATTATCCTAATGTCACACCCTGGCCTTTGTTATATTGATTTTCTTTATTAGTTTAGTTAGGTCAGGGTGTGCCCTGGGGGATGTTTGTGTGTTTTGTCTAGTTTAGGGTGTGTGTATTGTTTAGGGGGTTTTGTAGAGTGTATGGGGTTGTGTTCAGTATAGAGGTTTAGGAAAGTCTATGGTTGCCTGGTTTGGTTCTCAATCAGAGACAGCTGTTTATTATTGTCTCTGATTGGGAGCCATATTTAAGGCAGCCATAGGCTTTTAGGTGATTGTGGGTAATTGTCTATGTTCTATGTTGCATGTGTGCACTTAATCTATTATAGCTTCACGATCGTTTGTTTTTGTTCGTTTAGTAAGTGTTTGTTTTTCTTCATTAAAAGAAGATGTATTTTTTCCACGCTGCGCCTTGGTCCACTCATTTGTCTCATAACGATCGTGACACCTAACTTGCTGCGTAAGTTCTCCTAACCTGTTACGAAAAAGTCACTTTGGTATTGAAGTGTTTCCCGTTAACTGAAGTCACCCACTGAATGAGGTCCATTTTGAGTGATAGCAGTAAGGGAGAGAGAGTGAGTGAGTGAGTGAGTGAGAGAGAAAGACAGCAAGAGAGAGATCTCCCTTTTGCTTATTGCGATAGCGCCAACACACTCCTGAGGAAATGCTGTTTGTTATCTTCTGCCGAGGTACACAAGTGATAACTCCCTGGCTCCCTCTCTATGGTGTAACCGTGGCAACACATCTCTAAATTACATTTCAACAGTAAAAAAACCTGTACAAGCTTAAACTAACCCAGATAATCTGATGTGCTGATGCGCTGAACCTCAAACTGACAGCAGAGGATTTGACAGCATGTGTCATTTCCTTCTGCTGTAGAGGGGGACGGATTTGAAGTGTTGATAAAGGCTATTTAATAAATTTTCCCAAAATTCTCTCCCTTTACACATCCAGCATGTTTTCTAGCTATGTGGGTAGACTCTCTCCCCATCAGACAGTTTATCTTTCATACAGGAGCTGGAGAGTTAAATACACTTTCACCTGCAACAGTTCCCGTGAATCTCTGCAGTGTTTCTGACCACAAAATTACTGTAATAAGAGATTACATCAACTGGCATTAATGTGTAAAGGCAAATGTAAAAAATTATACTGTATATCAATTTTATATATGTAGATCAGCTTTAATATTGCAGATTGTAGCTACCATCAATGTAATTGTCTGCATCATTTCTAATCGACCATATATATTGTTTTAAATACATTACCATTCAAAAGTTTGGGGTCACTTAGAAATGTCCTTGTTATCGAAAGAAAATATCAAATGTTGTCCATTAAAATAACATCAAATTGATCAGATATACAGTGTAGACAGCTAATCCAAGTTTATCATTATAAAAGGCTAATTGATCATTAGAAAACCCTTTTGCAATTATGTTAGCACAGCTGAAAACTGTTGTGATGATTAAAGAAGCAATAAAACTGGCCTTCTTTAGACTAGTTGAGTATCTGGAGCATCAGCACTTGTGTGTTCGATTACAGGCTCAAAATGGCCAAAAACAAATAACTTTCTTCTGAAACTCATCATGTTTGTAAGAAGCAGAGAAGGTGAATGGATGATCTCAGCATGTGTGGCTCCCATCGTGAAGCATGGAGTATGGAGGTGTGATGGTGTGGGGGTGCTTTGCTGGTGACACTGTCTGTGATTTATTTAGAATTCAAGGCACACTTAACTATCATGGCTACCACAGCATTCTGCAGCGATACGCCATCCGATCTGGTTTGGGCTTAGTGGGTCTATCATTTGTTTTTCAACAGGACAATGACCCAAAACACACTTCCAGGCTATGTAAGGGCTATTTCACCAAGAAGAAGAGTGATGGTCCACAATTACCTGACCTCAACCCAATTGAGATGGTTTGGGATGAGTTAGACCGCAGAGTGAAGGAAAAGCAGCCAGTAAGTGCTCAGCATATGTGGGAAATCCTTCAAGACTGTTGGAAAAGCATTCCTAACGAAGCTGGTTGAGAGAATGCCAAGAGTGTGCAATGCTGTCATCAAGGCAAAGGTTGGCTACTTTGAAGAATCTCAAATATAAAATATATATATATTTTTTTTTTACTTTTTGGGTTACTACATGATTCCATATGCGTTATTTCATAGTTGTGGTGCCTTCACTATTGTTCTACAATGTATAAAATAGTAAAAAATAAAGAGTTTTGACTCATACTGAATAGTGTACTTTATACTTGACATTTTATTTTCCCAAATCGGATAGGCATTTTCAAATGTACCCCAATGTATAAAAAGGAAAGGTAGTTGAGACATTTGTCTAAATAAAAAAGATTTGGGTTTGACAAGCACTTTCCGTTTCCTGTTTGTCCTTCCTCCCTGTTGTTCATGAATGACAATCTCCCTACATCCGCAGTATCATTACAGTGGCCCTTTAATCTGGAGCATCAGCTTCCCTATTGTCAGATTGAAGGGATTGGGGTCGTTATGTTGGGCTGGGATTAGTGTGCATTAGTGGACCCTCTCTATGCCCTTTAATGTTGGCCAGAGACGACAAGGTTGCTTACTTGTTGCTATGTTAACAATACTACCCTGGGTCATATTCATCACGCTCAATGGGGCAAATGCTGTCAAACTGAAATCGAGTAGGAGCGCTCGTGTACTGGACAGGTTTGGATGGTTCCATCTCGTTTTGAACGTGACTCTGCTTCTGATTTGCCATAATAGATGGAATGTTTTTCTAATGTTGTCTTTTCTACTAATGATATACATTGCCTCTAACCGTATGCTTGTTCTTTCATGTAGGCTACAGTATTTCCTTATTGAATCCTCTGATATGCTACTGTTGAAGGAAGTTTAGATGTGAGTGGTGTTTAATAGAAAGGATATTGCCCCAGATGCTGTTTAAGTCTTCAGATGAATAAGCGAAATCACTAACAGTGAAGTGACGCATTGTGCAATGGCAGTTCTGCCTGGTGCTTCATTAACTCACAAAAGGCAGGCATCAACACATCTCGCAGATCTCACTGATCAACAGTCTCCCATTTCACTCATTGATACGCAACGATAATGTCATTCTGTAAAGCAGGGCAGGTTAACTATGGAGCACGATGAGGATGAACACTAATGAAACAGTGGCAGAAGAAAATAAACCAGGCCAGTAGAGCATAGCAGCCAAGTCGACAGACATCTGGAAAACAGAGGAAGGAAGAGAGAGAGAGAGACAGACAGAGAGAGGGAGAAGTTGGGAGCAAGAGAGAGAGGTTAGATATGGAGAGAGAGAGGACACAATAAAACGAGACCATTAAGCTCACAACAGCCTGTGTATAATGAGGTAGTCAGTCAAGCCTGTGATGAGGACCTGAGTGGGACCACAGTCAATGCCCCAAGGGCCCCTGGGACAGACACTCTCAGGTCAGGGGGCAGCTGGAGCAGAACAAACAAGGACATCCATTTTCCTCTCTCTGCGGAACCCGAACCGGCCAATCAATACCCTAGCCTGAAGGGCTGGAATGTGACTGAAAATGTTTTTAGGGAGAGTGAGAGCTCTCACTTACAACGTGTATAGATCGTTTCTGAGGAAGAAGATTTAAACTGCTGGCAGAAACAGTACATATTTTTTGTACCATAAATGTCTTCAGCAGTCTAAATCTATAAGATTATCACTCCATGATTACAATCTCTTCAGAAAGTATTCACATCCCTTGACTGTTTCCACATTTTATGTTACAGTCTGAATTTTAAATTGATTAAATTTAGATTTTCTGTCACTGGCCTACATACAACAACCCATAACGTCAAAGTAGAATTATGTTTTTACACTTCAGAAATATATTGAATAAATAAGTATTCAAGACTAAATAAATTAGTCACAAAATAGGTTGCATGGACTTTGTGGCAAAGAAAGAAATTAACTTTATGTCCTGAATACAAAGTGTTGTGTTCGGTACAAATCCAACACAACACATTACTGAGTACCACTCTTCATATTTTCAAGCATGGTGGTGGCTGCATCTTGTTATGGGTATGCTTGTCATCGGCAAGGAATAGGGAGATATTTAGGATAGAAAATAAATGGAATAGAGCTAAGCACAGGCAAAATCCTATAGAAGAAAACCTGGTTTAGTCTGCTTTCCAAAAGACACAGAGAGACAAATTCCCCAGGACAGCATGACAATTCAGTAGGACAATAACCTAAAACCTGTCGTGACGTTGCTATCGTTAATGTGATGACATACCATTTATTGAATAATTAACTATGTTTATTATTATGTGATTCAACGAGTCATGTAACAATTAAGTCAGTAACCTGGGGCACGACGGGAAAGTTTCTTTAAGGAATTACCATTTCCCAAATTAACTCAAAGAATATCAGAATATATCGATTTCATAGCAGTCACTAATTAATTAATTTCCTCATCAGTCTCATTCTGAACATCTCATAATTTGTAAATCTGCACAAACCCGGGTCTCACTAGTCATTCCGTACCACACAAATTGGGCCGAATATTTATTTACTAACAAGCTAAATGATAACATTATATACATATACACAAACAGTCTGGGTTATTGGTTAGAACTTAATACTGTGACAACAGGTCCCTAGCGGACCAACACAATATGACACATGTTACACAGATGTAGATTTAAAGAGAGAGAGAGAGAGAAAGAGAGAGAGAGAGAGAGAGAAGCAACACTTGGATACATTTGTAAACTATGCTTAGTTTTAACCCTAACACCTTGCCCCGAACTGCCGCTCTTATGGGTAAGAATTGTAATGCCTGTATTTATGTATTAAAGGTGGCTGTTGGGTATCTCTTCGTGTATCTCTGATAGGCTCAGGCCTTCGTGGGCTGTGTTCTTCTTAGTGGGTCTTGTTCTTCGGATGGCCGGGTGTAAGTCTCTGATTGTCCATAAGATGTCACAATTTCCTTTCTCTTAGTTGTCTGTTTCCTTGCACACGTTCTGTGAAAGTGGGCAACGGAGGAGGCTAATCAGCTGTGTCGACACTCCCAGCATGGGTAGGAGGACCGTGTAGACAACCGGTGACTTGAAAAGAATAACCGGGTGGTCCTGCTTGAATTCACCTTCTTAGATACAGTACTCAAACGTAAAATTGATTGTTAAGAGGTTCCTTTGTCCTCTTCAACAACCTCGTGTTGCATTTTGGGGCCACAACTATTCGTAGACCTTGGCTGCAGCGTGTGGTCAACTTAGTCTTGTATAATAATTCTTAACTCTTAATAATTCTAATTCTTAACGCTCTCTGGGTTCCCTGGAGTGTAGCTCGTTACAAGGCAAGGTATTAGAATTTACTATGATCTTGTTAGACAACTAAAATCACAGTTTATCTTTACAAAAACATGCTCTTTAATCTGGATATTTTCTACACAACGTAAAGGATGTAAACATCATATAAACATGATGAAAACTCTTCGTTACAATGTTTTCCTTCTAATGTCCTCATTTAATTTTTTATTTTTATTTATTTTTATTTATTTATTTTTATTTCACCTTTATTTAACCAGGTAGGCTAGTTGAGAACAAATTCTCATTTGCAACTGCGACCTGGCCAAGATAAAGCATAGCAGTGTGAACAGACAACAACACAGAGTTACACATGGAGTAAACAATAAACAAGTCAATAACATGGTAGAAAAAAGAGAATCTATATACAATGTGTGCAAAAGGCATGAGGTAGGCAATAAATCGAATAATTACAATTTAGCAGATTAACACTGGAGTGATAAATCATCAGATGATCATGTGCAAGAAGAGATACTGGTGTGCGAAAGAGCAGAAAAGTAAATAAAAAAAAGCAGTATGGGGGTGAGGTAGGTAAATTGGGTGGGTAGTTTACAGATGGACTATGTACAGCTGCAGCGATCGGTTAGCTGCTCGGATAGCAGATTTTTAAAGTTGTTGAGGGAGATAAAAGTCTCCAACTTCAGAGATTTTTGCAATTCGTTCCAGTCGCAGGCAGCAGAGAACTGGAAGGAAAGGCGTCCAAATGAGGTTTTGGCTTTAGGGATGATCAGTGAGATACACCTGCTGGAGTGCGTGCTACGGGTGGGTGTAGCCATCGTGACCAGTGAACTGAGATAAGGCGGCACTTTACCTAGCATAGCCTTGTAGATGACCTGGAGCCAGTGGGTCTGACGACGAACATGTAGCGAGGGCCAGCCGACTAGGGCATACAGGTCGCAGTGGTGGGTCGTATAAGGTGCTTTAGTAACAAAACGGATGGCACTGTGATAAACTGCATCCAGTTTGCTGAGTAGAGTATTGGAAGCTATTTTGTAGATGACATCGCCGATGTCGAGGATCGGTAGGATAGTCAGTTTTACTAGGGTAAGTTTGGCGGCGTGAGTGAAGGAGGCTTTGTTGCGGAATAGAAAGCCGACTCTAGATTTGATTTTGGATTGGAGATGTTTGATATGAGTCTGGAAGGAGAGTTTGCAGTCTAGCCAGACACCTAGATACTTATAGATGTCCACATATTCTAGGTCGGAACCGTCCAGGGTGGTGATGCTAGTCGGGCGTGCGGGTGCAGGCAGCGAACGGTTGAAAAGCATGCATTTGGTTTTACTAGCGTTTAAGAGCAGTTGGAGGCTACGGAAGGAGTGTTGTATGGCATTGAAGCTCGTTTGGAGGTTAGATAGCGCAGTGTCCAGGGAAGGGCCGGAAGTATACAGAATGGTGTCGTCTGCGTAGAGGTGGATCAGGGAATCGCCCGCAGCAAGAGCAACATCATTGATGTATACAGAGAAAAGAGTCGGCCCGAGAATTGAACCCTGTGGTACCCCCATAGAGACTGCCAGAGGACCGGACAACATGCCCTCCGATTTGACACACTGAACTCTGTCTGCAAAGTAGTTGGTGAACCAGGCAAGGCAGTCATTAGAAAAACCGAGGCTATTGAGTCTGCCGATAAGAATATGGTGATTGACAGAGTCGAAAGCCTTGGCCAGGTCGATGAAGACGGCTGCACAGTAATGTCTTTTATCGATGGCGGTTATGATATCGTTTAGTACCTTGAGCGTGGCTGAGGTGCACCCGTGACCGGCTCGGAAACCGGATTGCACAGCGGAGAAGGTACGGTGGGATTTGAGATGGTCAGTGATCTTTTTGTTGACTTGGCTTTCGAAGACCTTAGATAGGCAGGGCAGGATGGATATAGGTCTGTAACAGTTTGGATCCAGGGTGTCTCCCCCTTTGAAGAGGGGGATGACCGCGGCAGCTTTCCAATCCTTGGGGATCTCAGATGATACGAAGGAGAGGTTGAACAGGCTGGTAATAGGGGGTGCGACAATGGCGGCGGACAGTTTCAGAAATAGGGGGTCCAGATTGTCAAGCCCAGCTGATTTGTATGGGTCCAGGTTTTTCAGCTCTTTCAGAACATCTGCTATCTGGATATGGGTAAAGGAGAAGCTGGGGATGCTTGGGCGAGTAGCAGCGGGGGGGGGCGGGGCTGTTGGCCAAGGTTGGAGTCGCCAGGAGGAAGGCATGGCCAGCCATTGAGAAATGTTTGTTGAAGTTTTCGATTATCACGGACTTATCAGTGGTGACCGTGTTACCTAGCCTCAGTGCAGTGGGCAGCTGGGAGGAGGTGCTCTTGTTTTCCATGGACTTTACAGTATCCCAGAACTTTTTGGAGTTAGAGCTACAGGATGCAAATTTCTGCTTGAAAAAGCTGGCCTTTGCTTTCCTGACTGACTGCGTGTGTTGGTTCCTGACTTCCCTGAACAGTTGCATATCGCGGGGGCTCTTTGATGCTATTGCAGTTCGCCACAGGATGTTTTTGTGCTGGTCGAGGGCAGTCAGGTCTGGAGTGAACCAAGGGCTATATCTGTTCTTGGTTCTGCATTTTTTGAACGGAGCATGCTTGTCTAATATGGTGAGGAAGTAACTTTTAAAGAATGACCAGGCATCCTCAAATTACGGGATGAGGTCAATATCCTTCCAGGGTACCCGGGCCAGGTCGATTAGAAAGGCCTGCTCGCAGAAGTGTTTTAGGGAGCGTTTGACAGTGATGAGGGGTGGTCGTTTGACCGCGGACCCGTGGCGGATACAGGCAATGAGGCAGTGATCGCTGAGATCTTGATTGAAGACAGCAGAGGTGTATTTGGAGGGCAAGTTGGTCAGGATAATGTCTATTAGGGTGCCCATGTTTACGGATTTAGGGTTGTACCTGGTGGGTTCCTTGATGATTTGTGTGAGATTGAGGGCATCAAGCTTAGATTGTAGGACTGCCGGGGTGTTAAGCATATCCCAGTTTAGGTCACCTAACAGAACAAACTCTGAAGCTAGATGGGGAGCGATCAATTCACAGATGGTGTCCAGGGCACAGCTGGGAGCTGAGGGGGGTCGGTAGCAGGCGGCAACAGTAAGAGACTTATTTCTGGAGAGATACATTTTTTAAATCAAAGGTTTGAACTGTTTGGGACCTGGAAAGTATGACAGAACTTTGCAGGCTATCTCTGCAGTAGATTGCAACTCCTCCCCCTTTGGCAGTTCTATCTTGACGGAAAGTGTTATAGTTGGGTATGGAAATCTCCGAGTTTTTGGTGGCCTTCCTAAGCCAGGATTCAGACACGGCAAGGACATCAGGGTTGGCAGAGTGTGCTAAAGCGGTGAGTAAGGCAAACTTAGGGAGGAGGCTTCTGATGTTGACATGCATGAGGCCAAGGCTTTTTCGATCACAGAAGTCAACAAATGAGGGTGACTGGGGACATGCATGGCCTGGGTTTACCTCCACATCACCCGAGGAACAGAGGAGTAGTAGGATGAGGGTGCGGCTAAAGGCTATCAAAACTGGTCGCCTAGAGCTTTGGGGACAAGGAATAAAAGGAGCAGATTTATGGGCGTGGTAGAATAGATTCTGGGCATAATGTGCAGACCAGGGTATGGTGGGGCACGGGTACGGCGGAGGCAAGCCCAGGCACTGGGTGATGATAAGAGAGGTTGTATCTCTGGACATGCTGGTCTCAATGGGTGAGGTCACCGCATGTGTGGGGGGTGGGACAAAGGAGGTATCAGAGGTACGGAGAGTGGAACTACGGGGTCCATTGCAAACCAAAACAATGATAACTAGCCTGAACAACAGTATGCAAGGCATATTGATATTTGAGAGAGACATACAATAAGGCATAAAGTGATTGCAGGTCTTGATTGGGAGAGCTAGCTAAAACAACAGGTGAGATAACAGCAGCTAGTCAGCTAACACAGCAACAGAAGGTAAAAATGGCGACGACTAGGCAGAGAGGGTCGGATTAACTACACACAGATCCTGAGTTAAAGCACAGAGCCGACAGATAAAACACAAATAAACAGAATGGAGTACCGTGAATTAATGGACAGTCAAGCAGGCATCAGCTATGTAGCCAAGTGATCATAGTGTCCAGGGGGCAGCCGTAGATGGAGCAGTGAGGCCTCCACTAAGCTAGCACGCGGCGTTTAAAGTTAGTAGCCCGGGGGGTGGTCTGCTCAGACGGAGGGGGTCTGCTCAGACGGAGGCCGGTTGAGGGCACAGCGGATGGGGTATTCGTCTGCAGACCAGACGTGGTCGTGTCGACAGAGAATCCAAGCCGGATGGCGATGGCAAAAGAGAGGTTGTGAATTGTAGAATTGTGTTTGCTAACTGGTGCTAGCTTCGTGGCAGTGGCGCTAGCTGCGCTAGCTGCAAGCTAGCTGTGAGGATCAGAAGTAGTGGCTCAGGGATTACGGCAGGAATCCGGCGTTGTTGTCGAGAGGCAGTCCGATGCTGGTAAATTGGTGAGTAATATCCAGGCTAATAACAGGGCTGGTGTCTGTGCAGAAGGTAAGCTGCTAGCAGCGGCAAAAAATTGCTAAATTAGCTTGTAGCTGATTAGCTGGTTAGCTACTGGGGGTTCAGGACAGTAATGGACGAGGCATATTGATATTAGAGAGAGGCATGCGTAGCCAAGTGAACATATGGGTCCAGTGAGTGGTTGGGCTGACTGGGGACACGGCGATTCAGACAGTTAGCCGAATGCTAACAAGCTAACAGTTAGTAGGCCGGGGCTAAACAAGCTAGCAGTTAGCAGACCGGGGAAGGCAAGCTGGCAGTTAGCAAACCAGGGCAGATAAGCTAGCAGTTAGCAGACCGGGGCAGGCAAGCTAGCAGTTAGCAGACCGGGGCTAGCAAGTTAGCCTTTGAGGGACGTCGCGATGGGGGGAAGTCTGTTTTTGCCTCTTCGTGCGGTGACGTCGATAGACCAGTCGTGGAATTAGTAGGGTTCCAGGTAGCTCTAGGTAGCTAGCAGGCCTAGTAGGTTAGCAGAATGGGCCTTCAGCGGGCGTCACGCCTGAGGGGCCTGTTGGAGTCCTCGGGCAGATAATAACATCATAAATTAGATATACATTTTCATATTCCATCCATCATTATTTCCACCATTTGGCTGATCAAATATATTGTCCCGAAGTCCATTCATTTGATGTTTTAGTTTTGGGCTGTAAACTCTTCATAAGGCACACAGACATTCCGATCTCTCACATTAGACCAGAAAGGAGTTGGCATGCTGCCATAACCCCACCCCCCCCCCCACCTTCATTTCGCTCCCCCTTTTGGGGTGTTGCTATAGGCCACCAAGTGCTAAGAGTCAGTATGTAAATAATATGTCTGAAATGCTTGATAGTGTATGTGATGTAAACAGAGAGGTATACTTTCTTGGGGAGCTGAATATTGACTGTCCCGGTTTAGGGACACCGATCTCGTAGAGGTTTAAAAAACGGACTGTTAGAACTGTTAAGGCTCCATGGATTGATTAGGAATTGAAAAACTGTATGGTTGAAAGAGATGGGGTAGAAGGAGTGGCTAATAAGTCTGGCTGCATATCTGATTGGCTGACTTAATGTAAATTGAGAAATTACGTGACTGAACTCGTCAAAAAAAGACTGCGTGGCCAGGCACGACTCCAACACCATCATTGAATCTGCCGATCAGTGGTAAGCCTGATCACCGACAACAACGAGACAGCCTATATGGAGGAGGTCAGAGACCTGGCCGTGTGGTGCCAGGACAACAACCTCTCCCTCAATGTGATCAAGACAATGGAGATGATTGTGGACTACAGTAAAAAGAGGATTATTTTCTCATTGACGGAGCTACAATGAGCAGGCTGAGAGCTTCAAGTTCCTTGGTGTCCACATCACCAACAAACTAACATGATCCAAGCACACCAAGACAGTCGTGAAGAGGGCACGACAAAACCTATTCCCCCTCAGGAGACTGAAAAGATTTGGCATGTGTCCTCAGAGCCTCAAAAGGTTCTACTGTTGCACCATCGAGAGCATCCTGACTGGTTGCAACACTGCCTGGTATGGCAACTGCTCAGCCTCCGACCGCGAGGCGCTACAGAGGGTAGTGCGAATGGCCCAGTCCATGGCCCAGTCCATGGCCCAGTCCTGGATGGCAGGCAGCCAAGCTCCAGGACTTCTGTACCAGAGGAAGGACCTACAAATTGTCAAAGACTCCAGCCACCCAGGTCATAGACTGTTCTCTCTGCTGCCGCACGGCAAGCGGTACCGGAGCGCCATGTCAAGGTCCAAGAGGCTTCTAAACAGCTTCTATCCCCACGCCGTAAGACCACTGAACATCTAGTCAAATGACTACCCAGACTATTTGCATTGTCGTCGTCCCCCCTCTTTTCACCACTGCTACTCTCTGTTGTCATCTATGCGTTGTGACTTTAATAACTCTACCTACATGTACATTCTACCTCAACTAACCAGTGCCCCCACACATTGACTCTGTATCGGTACCCCCCTGTATATAGTCTCGCTATCTTTATTTTACTGCTGCTCTTTAAGTACTTGTTACTTTTATCTCTTATTCTTATCCGCATTTATTTGAAACTGCATTGTTGGTTAGGGGCTTGTAAGTAAGCATTTCACTGTAAGGTCTACACCTGTTGTATTCGGCGCATGTGACTAATAACATTCGATTTGAAGAAACTGTATTATGAAGCCAAGATCAAAGATATAAAGAATGATATAAAAAAAACTTTGGAGTACTTTAAATTAAATTATGGGCAGAAAGACAAATTCAACTCCATCTGTCATCGAATCAGATGGCTTATTCATCAAAAAACAATTTGACATTGCCAATTATTTTAATAATTATTTCATTGGCAAAGTGGGAAAACTTAGCCATCGTATTCAGGCATAAAAAAACTAATAATGAAAGAAAAGCATTGCAAGTTTGAATTTTGTAAAGTGTGGGAGAGGTAGACATTTTTTAATCGATCAATAATGACAAACCTCCTGGCATTGACACCTTAGATGGAAAGCTACTGAGAATGTTAGCTGACTCTATAGCTAGTCCTGTCTGTCAATTCTAATCTGAGCCTAGAAGAAAGTCTTTGTCCTCGGTCCTGGAGGGAAGCCAAAGTAATTCCGCTACCCAAGAGTGGTAAAGCTGCCTTTACTGGTTCTAACAGCAAACCTATCAGCTTGCTGCCAGCTCTTAGCAAACTGTTGGAAAAAATGGTGTTTGACCAAATAAATGTTTTTTTCTCAGTAAACAAATTAACAACAGACTTTCAGCATGCTTATAGAGAAGGGCACTCAACATGTACTGCACTGACACAAATGACTGCTGATTGGTTGAAAAACATTGTTAATAAGAAGATTATGGGGGCTGTACTGTTAGATTTCAGTGCAGCCTTAGATATTATTGACCATGACCTGTTGTTGAAAAAACATATATGTTATGGCTTTTCAAACTCTGCCATATCGTGGATTCAGAGCTATCTATCTAATAGAACAGAGAGTTTTCTTTAATGGATGCTTCTCTAATGTCAAACATGTAAAGTGTGGTGTAACACAGGGCAGCTCGCTAGGCCTTCCAATCTTTTCTATTTTTACCAATGACCTGGCATTTAACAAAGCATGTGTGTCCATGTATGCTGATGATTCAACCATATACGTATCAGCAACCACAGCTAATGAAGTCACTGAAACCCTTAACAAAGAGTTGCTGTCAGTTTTGGAATGTGTGGCGTGTAATAAACTGATCCTCAACATCTCTAAAACTAAGAGCATTGTATTTAGTGCAAATCCTTCCCTAAGTTTTAGACCTCAGCTGAATATGGTAAGGAATGGTGTTGCTGTTGAACAAGTTGAGGGGGGAACATTATTAAGACATGGTTTTACCTTATATTTTAAAATGTCTTGGTTGAAACATATATGTGACTCACCACCTGGATTTCATCTTATGTAGCAACATTTGAATTTCAGTTTTTTTTATTTTTACATTTGATAAAAGTAGAGCCTCAGAGCTACATAATGGTATATCATACACTGCATTTGAGGAAACAATGGGAAAGTCATTCTGCTTTGAAAGTTGATCAACTTGTAAACTCACTTCTGAGAAAACCGTCTTTCAATGTTTTGGTACTACTATTGGAGAGCACTTCTTTGTCTACACCCATTCAGCATTGTTCACACCCTCTTAAGCCTTAGCCCCACCCATCTCTTTAAGGGCTGATCCAATCCTTCTGTACTAACTAGCCAGCTACTTCCAGACATCTAGGAGAGAGAGAGCTCACTGAACATTACTCGCCCTATTGCCCTATCTGTGGTTTCGCGTTCAGAGCACACACTGGACCTCAGGCCAATAAGTAGGGTTCCGAAAGCTCTGACCTCACAAATACAGTCAAGAACCCAAGCTAACTGGCTAACATTGGCTAGCTACTTCCAGACACATGATGAGAGAACACCCCACTCTGATCATTTTACTCGCCCTTGCTGAGCTGGTTGGGCTTTTTTCATGTTATCCAGAGTGTTGGTGACTGTACCTGTGCTCCTCGCAACATTTGAATTGTTGCTGACATTTACTGACACCGGACATATTCAACGGGTGTTGAGTGTTCAAAAATGCAAAAGATATTCTGCGCTCTGCCACACTAAGACGATAGGCTTTTGTTGAGAAATGTAGCTAGATAACTAGCTAGGTAAACAGTGAATCCCAACGCATGACGTAACATTAGTTAGCGAGCCAGGCAGCTAACATTAGCTAGATAGCTAACAGTACACTTTAACTTGAAATGAAAATACTTTGTCAAAATTAGAGTGGAGTCTTTTGTTAAGACATGTAGCTAGCTACCAAAAAATTGGACCATAATCACAACTCATGACGTTACTACCCTGCATGAATCTGCAGGTAGCTAACCAACCAGGTTCAATGGCTATAACTAGTCAAGCAAATGTGTCTGAGATACGAAGAATAAGATCATACACATAACATTAGCTAGCGACCCAGCCAGCTAAGGTTAGCTAGGTAACAGTACAATTGAAATGAAACCACTTTCTGTCAAAACTATAAACGTGTAATATCTGAACATCTTACCAGTATACATAATGGTTGGACGCGTCTCCTGTCTGATACCTTAGTTTGACGATGTAATCCAGACTGGTGTTTTCTCCATTTCCTTAGCTATAATACTCGAATTCCACTGATTTCAAAATTCGGGCCTCCAAAAAGTGGCGAGCATACACATAACGTTAGCTTGCGAGCCAGTCAGCTAACGTTAGCTAGCCAACAGTACACTTTAACTTGACATTAGGTTCATGTAGTTTTACTACCCAATACATTTTTTTGAAGCCCCGTTAGACACGATTTACCTAAACATACTGACCAGCTCCAATAGACAGATGTAGGCTGCAGAAGCTGGGGTCCTTGGGATATGTTACCTCCTCCTAACTGGAGGTCTTACCAATGCCTTGCACAGCTCCTCGAGAAATATCCGTCTCATCTGGAGCTTCCCTCTGTTCCAATCTGGTTTCAACTCCATCCAGATGACAATCGCATTGTACGCCGTGATGTCGAAGATGTTGAAGAATATCACAAGTGGCCAGTGTAGGGTTCTTCTTTTGCAGCTGTAGCCAGTCACCAGCTTCTCTAAATTATCCATCCCTCCTTTTGTGGCATTGTAATCCATTATGATTTTTGGTTTTTGATGTTTCTGGCCAAAGATTTTCCTATCCCTATGCAGAGTACTCATGAGTACCACATTTTTGCCTTTCTTTGGCATGTAGGACACTAGGGACGCGTCGGCCTTGAACACAAACATAGAGGAATTGATAGGCCTGTTATGTGTATTCAACAGCTGAGGTGGGACCTCTGGCTTGTATTTTCGTACTGTTCCTACCATCGTCAGCTTCCTCTTGAGGAGCTCCTGTCCCAGCTTGTGCAAAGTAAAAAAGTTATTGCATGTGATGTTGTGGCGACGTAGTCCCTGTGTCAAGTCCAGGACAACCCGCATCCCTTGGTTCTTCTCAGGGGCTCCTCCATCTGGCTTCCCCGTATACACTTGCAAGTTCCACGTATATGATGAAGCAGCATCACAGGCAGCCCAGATCTTGATTATTTTGCGGGTTTAGATGGTATGTACTGCCTGAACGGGCAGCGTCCCTTAAATGGCATAAGCCGATAATCAACAGTAGCGTTGGGCCCAGGGTTAAACAACAGGGAAAGGCGGTCCACCCACTTGTCCCACACTGACCTGATACCTGATTGCAGCTAGCTTGTCTCTCTGCCGCCGAGCTGGTCTGGTGTCTCGTTTATCGAACTGAATAATCCTTGAAACAATGTAGAAGTTTTCCAGAGACATTGTTGCACAGAAAAGTTATCTGCCAGTATCTGCATCCCACAGGGATTCTGTGGATTCCCCATTGGATCTGAAAACACCACCAAGGATAAGAACCCCAATGTGTGCATGTAATTGAGTTTGGTCCATCTCCAAAAACACACCTTCCCTTCAAATTAGTGCAGTCCAGAATGATTTTCTGGATGGTGTCTGGGATGTACAGTTCAAAAGTAGACTTTATGTCCTGCACATAAGTAACTGCTATCTGCGTCGGCCCTGGTTACATCCTTATCTCATTGGCAGCAATGCGGGTTGGCTCATTCCTTGGGCAAGAAGAACATTCAATTTAAAAAAAAAATGACATCCATATTTCTCCTCCTGCAGGCTGCTGATGAGCTGTTTACTGATGGGCTGGTCCTGGGGCTGGCTGAGGGTCAATCTGTCAGGGGTGCGTAACTGGTGGCAGGGAAGTCAAACGCAGGAGAGCAGAACTTGGTAAATAGCCGGAGCCTTTTAATATACACAACTACCGGCATACAAAAACAACAAACACATGGGCACAAAACCCGTATCGCACCAGTCACACAAAGCACACGTACTTACAATAAACAATTCCCGAACAAGGACATGGGGGAAACAGAGGGAACATATACAACATGTAATTAGGGGATTGAAACCAGGTGAGTGTGAAAACAAGACAAAACAAATGGAACATGAAAAATGGATTGACGATGGCTAGAAGTCCGGTGACGTCGACCGCCGAACACCGCCCGAACAAGGAGAGGAACCGACTTCGGCAGAAGTCATGACACAAACTCATCCTTTTCTACAACTCACTGTCAGACTCCGAATTGACAGATACATGATCGTCATATTCTGAAAATTATTCATCTTCCAAAGTAGAAGACACTCCTTCCACACTAGCTTCTCTCTCTGCAAAAAAAACATTTCCAAGGCCCTTTTTATCAGAGATTATTTTTGCCATACTGATTGATTGTGGTAAGGAGCCACACAAGCAAAGCTACCTGTATTTTTTACAATATATCGGAATAATGTATCGGAATAATGTATTGTAAAATCATTGTGCAGGTTCCTGCAAGACAATGTGTAGTTTCACACACTACAAAGGGTAAAGAGTGTGAGAAAAATGAGAGCCAGGCAGCCAGGCACAGAGACAGACAGGTTCTTGGTGCTATGTTGAAACAGCAGGCCCAGAGAGGAGGAAGAGACAGTGAAGGCACACAGCAAACCTTTTTGTTAAATGTTTACTTGTTTTCACCTACATATGTACTTTTCCACACTTTTATTACACTCAGGTCCAGTGGACCCGAACACCACATATGTAATATAAATGTGTACGGGGTGCACAGTCTGCACTCAATGAAAATTTGATATCTGACATGTTCTTCACAGAAAATGAGGGTTAACAGATCCTTCCCCTGTGATAGAGAGACACCACTGTCCTCAACGGTACTCTCGGCGGCTTATTGTCTTTGTCATGGTAGCTAGCAAAGTAGGTTATGCAGTTACTCCTCGTAGTTCCAGACAGGGCAGGTCACAGGGAAGATTGAGAACAAACAGCAGGGATCTAGACATTCTCAAACCTGGGACAATCAGCGGTCCCAGCTACAATGGCTAACCGCGTCGCGGGCTGCTTTCAAGCCCTCAAGAAAACCCTGCTAGTTTGATAGGCAGCTAGCTAGCAGATAGGCTAACTGCTATGCCAAATAGCTCCTCAGACACGGCCTTGGTCGGCAGGATCACTGGACAGAGAGTAGCAGTCCCAGCAACTGATGCCAACTGCTTCGTGGGATCCAAACTCAAAAGTTAGCTAGCTACTAAGAAACTTTTCAAAACAACAAACTTTCCAAAACAACAAACCAAGCTCTCCCTCATTCCGTGTTCAACAGGAAGCTGTTTTCATCCACAGGACTGCCGCTGACTAGATGTTCTTTGTTTGGCGCACCATTCGCAGTAAACCCTAGCCACTGTCAGTTGTGAAAAGCCCAGGAAGCCAGCCGTTAAAATGGAACAACATTTCACCTTTATTTAACCAGGTAGGCTAGTTGAGAACAAGTTCTCATTTACAACGGCGACCTTGCCAAGATAAAGCAAGCAGTGCAACACAAACAGTTACACATGGAATAAACAAACATACAGTCAATAACACAATAGAGAAAAAAAAGTCTATATACAGTGTGTGCAAATGCTGTAAGATAAATAGGCCATAGTGGTGAAATAATTACAATTTAGCAATTAAACACTGGAGTGATAGATGTGCAGAAGATGAATGTGCAAGTAGAGATACTGGGGTACAAAGGAGCAAAACATTTTTTAAATACCAGTATGGGGATGAGGTAGTTAGATGGGCTATTCACAGATGGGCTATGTTCAGGTGCAGTGATCTGTGAGCTGCTCTGACAGTTGCTGCTTAAAGTTAGCGAGGGAGATATGGGTGTCCAGCTTCAGTGATTTTTGCAATTCGTTCCAGTCATTGGCAGCAGAGAACTGGAAGGAATGGCGGCCAAAGGAGGAATTGGCTTCGGGGGTGACCAGTGAAATATACCTGCTGGAGCGCATGCTACGGGTGGGTGCTGCTATGGTGACCAGTGAGCTGAGATAAGGCAGGTCTTTACCTAGCAAAGACTTATAGATGACCTGGAGCCAGTAGGTTTGGCGATGAATATGAAACGAGGGCCAGCCAACGAGAGCATACAGGTCGCAGTGGTGGGTAGTATATGGGGCTTTGGTGACAAAACGGTTGGCACTGTGATAGATTGCATCCAATTTGCTGAGTAGAGTGTTGGAGGCTATTTTGTAAATGACATCGCCGAAGTCAAGGATCGGCAGGATAGTCAGTTTTACAAGGGTATGTTTGGCAGCATGAGTGAAGGATGCTTTGTTGCAAAATAGGAAGCCGATTCTAGATTTAATTGTGGCCTGGAGATGCTTAATGTGAGTCTGGAAGGAGAGTTTACAATCTAACCAGACACCTAGGTATTTGAAGTTGTCCACATATTCTAAGACAGAACCGTCCAGAGTAGTGATGCTGGTCGGGTGGGCAGGTGCGGACAGCGATCGGTTGAAGAGCTTGCATTTAAGAGCAGTTGGAGGCCATGGAAGGAGAGTTGTATGGCATTGAAGCTCATCTGGGGGTTAGTTAACACAATGTCCAAAGAGGGGCCAGAAGTATACAACATGGTGTCGTCTGCGTAGAGGTGGATCAGAGAACCACCAGCAGCAAGAGCGACATCATTGATGTATACAGAGAAAAGAGTCGGAACTAGAATTGAACCCTGTGGCACCCCCATAGAGACTGGCAGAGGTCTGGACAACAGGCCCTCCGATTTGACACACTGAACTCTGTCTGAAAAGCAGTTGGTGAACCAGGCGAGGCAGTCATTTGAGAAACCAAGGCTGTTGAGTCTGCCAATAAGAATGTGGTGATTGACAGAGTTGGAGTCCTTGGCAAGATCGATGAATACAGCTGCACAGTATTGTCTCTTATCGATGGCGGTTATGATATCGTTTAGGACCTTGAGCGTGGCTGAGGTGCACCCATGACCAGCTCGGAAACCAGATTGCATAGCGGAGAAGGTATGGTGGGATTCGAAATGGTTGGTGATCTGTTTGTTAACTTGATTTTCGAAGACATTAGAAAGGCAGGGTAGGATAGATATAGGTCTGTAGCAGTTTGAGTCTAGAGTGTCTCCCCCTTTGAAGAGGGGATGACCGCGGCAGCTTTCCAATCTTTGGGGATCTCAGACGATGCAAAAGAGAGGTTGAGCAGGCTAGTAATAGGGGTTGCAACAATTTTGGCTAATCATTTTAGAAAGAGAGGGTCCAGATTGTCTAGCCCTGATGATTTGTAGGGGTCCAGATTTTGCCGCTCTTTCAGAACATCGGCTATCTGGATTTGGGTGAAGGAGAAATGGGGGAGACTTGGGCAAGTTGTTGTGGGGGGTGCAGGGCTGTTGACCAGGTTAGGGGTGGCCAGGTGGAAAGCATGGCCAGCAGTAGAGAAATGCTTCTTGAAATTCTCAATTGTTGTTGATTTATCGGTGGTGACAGTGTTTCCTAGCCTCAGCTGGGAGGAGGTGCTTTTATTCTCCATCGACTTTACAGTGTCCCAGAACTTTTTGGAGTTTGTGCTGCAGGATGCAAATTTCTGTTTGAAAAAGCTAGCCTTTGCTTTCCAAACTGCCTATGTATGTTGGTTCCTAACTTCCCTGAAAAGTTGCACATTGCGGGGGCTATTTGATGCTGATGCCGTACTCCACAGTATGTTTTTGTGCTGGTCAAGAGCAGGTCTGGAGTGAACCATGGGCTCTATCTGTTCCTGGTTCTGAATTTTTTGAATGGGGCATGCTTATTTAAGATTGTGAGGAAAGCACCTTTAAAGCATAACCAGGCATCTTCTACTGACGAAATGAGGTCAATATCCTTCCAGGATACCCGGGCCAGGTCGATTAGAAAGGCCTGCTCGCTGAAATGTTTTAGGGCGCTTTTGACAGTGATGAGGGTTGGTCGTTTGACCGCAGACCCATTACGGACACAAGCAATGAGGCGGTGATCACTGAGATCCTGGTTGAAGACAGCAGAGGTGTATTTGGAGGGCAGGTTAGTTAGGATGATATCTATGAGGGTGCCTGTGTTTACGGATTTGGGGTTGTACCTGGTAGGTTCAATGATCATTGATTCATTGATTTGTGTGAGATTGAGGGCATCAAGCTTAGATTGTAGGATGGCCGGGGTGTTAAGCATGTCCCAGTTTAGGTCACTAATAGTGACGTAAGCAACTTTGAGTGTGGTATGATAGTCGGTGCCAGGCGCGTCGGTTCCAGTATCTCAGAAATGGCCGGCGTCCTGGGCTTTTTACACATGACAGTGGGTAGGGTTTAACACGAATAGCGTGACAAAAAAAAACTCCAGTCAGCAGCAGTCCTGTGGACGAGAGAGGTAAAAGGAGAATGGCAAGAATCGTGCAAGCTAACAGGCGGGCCACAAACAGGCAAAAAACGGTACTGTACATTAGTGGTGTGCAGAACAGTATCTCGGAATGCACAACTTATCAGTCCTTGTCAGTCCTTGGATGGGCAATTGCAGCAGACGACCACACCTTGTTCCACTCCTATCAGCTAAAAACAAGATGTGGCTCCAGTGGGCACCCGATCACCATCACTGGACAATTGAGGAGTGGGAAACATTGCCTGGTCCGACGAATCCCAGTTCATGCTGATGGCAGAGTCAGGATTTGGCGTAAGCAGCATGAGTCCATGGTCACATCCTGCCTGGTGTCAATGGTACAGGACGGTGGCGGTGGTGCAATGGTGTGGGGAATGTTTTCCTGGCACTCGTTAGGTCCTTCAATTGAGCAAGGTTTGAATCACACTCGGGATTTGTTGGGTGTTGTCTGTCTGAAGAAGACCCTCTCCGGAACAATTTTTTCTCCTTTCGAAATGTCCAAGAGAATCCGACTTTCTCCCCAGACCTTGTGCCGTCGTTCCAACGCTGTTCCAATGTCTAGGTTTCCGAGACTGAAAAATGTAGGGTCATCACGCTTCATTACAACTGTTCCGCTGTATGATGACTGTTTTGCTTCCAGAGATATGTAATACATTACATTCACTACACTAAAGTAATAACTGCAACTGCACATTGAGTGACAGCATCTATGGTTGTGACGTAGCTGTTTTATACTGGCACCAGGCCAAGGAGATTTGGATCATGCATTTAGCACATTGTACTTCACCATTCAGGCTTTTGAAAAAACATACACTATTGTTTTATATACAGTGCTGGTGTAAAGGTGGAATATAGTGAATTATTGGTACCAGACTGGAAATAACATGTATATATATAGCCAGCTAAAAGTTCCGGCATATGTAGCAGCATAAAATATGTTTATTTCTAATGGAAAAGTTACCTTCATCCCAGAAATATGGAGGAACTAGTCTGGGTCTGCAGTTATTTTTCACTTAGCTTCAGATCTAAAGAGCACGGGAAGGTGTGTGTGTATGTTTGTGTGCATTTGTGTTTGCGTGTTTTTATATAAGGATAAGAATGAAAGCAGCAAAAACATACTGGCCTGTCAATGCGAGAAAGACATGGAGTGTGAGTGTAAAGAACACGAGGGGAGACAGAGAGCTGGTTTATTGCAAAGGACCACAGGAGGAGGCAGGTAGATGGGTTCAGGGGAAGGCAGAAGGTCATGCACAGGGTTCCAAAAGGGCAACAGTACAGGCAGGGAAAAGGATAGTTACATAGTCCGGGAGAACAGATAGGTAGATAACAGGAAATCCGATAGGCTAAAGTACATGCAGGGAATAGGCAAAAGGCGTCGTTAGTGAGGCAGGCAAAAACTATCATACACGGAGGAGAAAATGATGGGAAAACCAGCACTCAGCACAACGTGTGTCAGAAAACAAACAATACCTCACAGTAATGGGGTGCAAAGAACTGAACTAAATAGTGTGGGATAATGACATACAGGTGTGTGAAGAGGTGATTAGAATTCAGGTGATTGGGATCTGGAGAGTGAGCTGCGTTCAGGGGATCTAGGTGTTTGAGAGTGTGAGTTGGAAAGTGGGCTGCGTTCAGGGGATCTACGTGTTTGAGGGTGTGAGTTGGAAGCAGAGGTTACAGTGAGGAGGACTCCGGTAGAGAAGCTGGATTTTTTTTCTTTGTTCAGCAGAGGAACATACTGTATTTGGACAAATTGTCAGTTTCAGCCAACCCCATTTCTTTAGAGAACTGCTCCTGTCTTACATGTAGTAAGCAGATTGTGTGTTCTCTATCCCTTTGATCTCTGACAACTGTTATTTTTCTTCTCTCTACCTCCCTCTCTCCTTCCCTCGCAGCACAGTCTGCTATCATCAATGCTGAGGCCCCGAACACTCTTTCTCTATCACTCACTCCTTCCTCTCTTCTTTTTTCTCTCCCACTCCCTATTGCTCTTTTTCCTTCAGATTTCTGAATATTGTCAACACTGTATTTTCTGTCATTTTTGGCCAATGGGTATTTGGGAATTAGGACTTTCAACCTTCTTTGAAAAAAATTGTGCTGGAAGTATGACGCAATAGGTGAAACAGATGGAACAGCTCTCTCTCCCTCATATGAACATTTAACTTTTAAAAATGTTATTGAACATTTAAGTCATTCAGTAGACACTCGTATCCAGAGACTTTCATACTTTTTCGTACTTTTTTATGTATCTACAAAGAAGTACACGATCGATGCGCTGTCCACGGTCCTGAACCGACAGTGCATTACTCTTAATATTTCCTCTCTCTCTCTCATCCTCCCTTCCCTCTCTCTCTCCCTCTCTCTCTCATCCTCCCCTCCTTCCCACTCTCTCTCTCTCTCTCTCTCTCTCTCTCTCTCTCTCTCTCTCTCTCTCTCTCTCTCTCTCTCTCATCCTCCCTTCCTTCCCTCTCTCTGTAACTCTCTCTCTCTCATCCTCCCTTCCCTCTCTCTCTCTCTCATCCTCCCTTCCCTCTCTCTCTCTCTCATCCTCCCCTCTCTCTCTCTCTCATCCTCCCTTCCCCCTCTCTCTCCCTCTCTCTCTCATCCTCCCTTCCTTCCCTCTCTTTCTCTCTCTCTCTCATCCTCCCTTCCCGCTCTCTCTCTCTCTCATCCTCCCATCTCTCTCTCTCATCCTCCCTCTCTCTCTTTCTCTATCTCATCCTCCCTCTCTCTCTCTCATCATCCCTCTCTCTCTCTCTCATCCTCCCTCTCTCTCTCTCATCCTCCCTCTCTCTCTCTCTCATCCTCCCTCTCTCTCTCTCTCATCCTCCCCCTCTCTCTCTCTCTCTCTCTCTCTCTCTCTCATCCTCCCTCTCTCTCTCATCCTCTCTCTCTTTCATCATCCCTCTCTCACTCTCTAATCATCCCTCTCTCTCTCATCATCCCTCTCCCTCTCTCTCATTATCCCTCTCTCTCTCTCTCATCATCCCTCTCTCTCTCTCTCAACCTCCCGCTCTCTCTCTCTCTCATCCTCCCTCTCTCTCTCATCCTCTCTCTCTTTCATCATCCCTCTCTCGCTCTCTAATCATCCCTCTCTCTCTCATCATCCCTCTCCCTCTCTCTCATTATCCCTCTCTCTCTCTCTCATCATCCCTCTCTCTCTCTCTCTCTCTCTCTCTCTCTCTCTCATCCTCCTCTCTCATCCTCCCACGGTCCTGAACCGACAGTGCATTACTCTTAATATTTCCCCTCTCTCTCTCTCTCTCTCTCTCTCTCTCTCTCTCTCTCTCTCTCTCTCTCTCTCTCTCTCTCTCCCTCTCTCTCTCTCTCTCTCTCACTCTCTCTCTCTCTCGCTCATCCTCCCTCTCTCTCTCTCATCCTCCCTCTCTCCCTCTCTCTCTTTCATCCTCTCTCTCTCTCTCATCCTCCCTCTCTCTCTCTCTCATCCTCCCTCTCATCCTCCCTCTCTCTATCTCTCTCATCCTCCCTCTCTCTCTCTCTCATCCTCTCTCTCTCTCACCCTCTCTCATTCTCCCTCTCTCTCTCTCATCCTCTCTCATCCCCCCTCTCTCTCTCTCATCCTCTCTCATCCTCTCTCTCATCCTCTCTCTCTCTCCCTTTCATCCTCTCTCTCTCTCTCTACACAACTCTAGATTGTTTAACTCAGCTCTTTTCTTCATTCAGGTTAGCAGCGTTCAGGTTAGCAGCATTCAGAGGGGAGGAACAACACCAGCAATGCCACAAATTAGGCAAGGTGTTGGGATGCTGTCACATGAAACGAGACTGCATGCTCATGTGTGTGTGTTGGGGAGGTGAATAGGGAGAGGGGAAGCCCTTTTAAGTAATGTTGTCAACACATATTGCATCATCTGAGACTTTAAAATATAATATTTCCCATTCCTTCTTCTGAGAATTGACAGCACAAATCTATTACATGAGTAGACTAGTTTTGAATGACAGAAACATAATGGTGTTCCTTTAGTTGTATAAGCTGTCTAAGCTGCTGGCTTTGGCTTAGTCCCAAACGACACCCTATCCTTTGTAGTGCACTACTTTTGAGCCCTATGGGCCCTGGTCAAAAGTAGTGCACTATATAAAGCATACTTTGTCATCTGTGTTGCATTTGGGGTTAGCGCTGTTCCCCTGCCAGTTTTACACAGCTAGGGCCCCTCCATCATGGCAAGGTCAGTATGTGTCCTCTGTATATGTACTGCTCTAATACCAGCCCACGCACTCTAACTCTGTCTCTGTTCATGTGGGGGATGAGCCATTATCAGCCGGTAAAAAAGCAGCAGGTGATTTATCCCCTGTCGGCCGTGACACATCTTTTCACGGTAGGCCCATTAAGGGTGTTTCCACGACGACATGATATATGACCCCTTTCACTGGTCTGTTTGCACTCAGTAGGTTTTACTGCTGAAGAGCAGTGTATGTAGTGTATGTATGTGTGAGAGAGAGCGAGAGCGAGAGAGAGAGAGAGAGAGAGAGAGAGAGAGAGAGAGAGAGAGAGAGAGAGAGAGAGAGAGAGAGAGAGAGAGAGAGAGAGAGAGAGAATCATCTCACTTTCCCTGCTACTGGCCCCTTTTCTCCCCCATCTTCCCTATCACACCTATCACATCTTCCCCATTCCCCCTATCCCGGACCCAAGGTTCAATGGGTTCTTGCCCCTGGGAAAGAGAATGAAGTCTGGCTACAGTCCAGGGTCCTGGGTCCATCGTTCCATCTACTGCGCTGCAGTGGAGCCACGACCCTGGCAGAGGCTTGTACTGTACCGATCGATAAAGCCCAGAGAGAAAGCTGTAAATTAGACTACTAATCCCATGCTTTTCTCTGGCCCCTCTGCCCTTCCTTCCTCGATCCACAACCTGTGCCGTGACCTGAACAGTAAAAGCTATCTGTTTGTGTTGTTGTCTCTTATTTCTCATGGACCCAGTACTGACCCTGGAGGTGTTGAAACCGTGTTAAAGCTTGGCTAATGTTTGAAGCGCTGCTAGATGGTTATTGGCATTTCCTGGATCTGAGATGAAAGAGAAGAAACGAAAGAGAAAAATATTTTCTCTCTGCGTTCAACTATTCATGTGAAATACCTTCAACACCTGCCTTTGTCACTTGGAACAGTATACAGTACCACACACTATGGAATTGTTTCAGAAACTGGGTAAATTTGGTAAGTGTTCTGGCAAAGACAAATTCTTTGTCAGATGCTTTAAAAATTAACTTGGCAAGGCTAGGCATTAGCTCAGAGATGTAACACCTAGATACATCTTCAGGTCTCAGGGGAATCATCACACAAGCATGATTCACAGTCCGTGTCCACAATTGAAATCTGATTAAGCTATGGAGTGCTAGACCTTCGCCGACAGAGGAAGTGCTCAGCCACAGCAGTGACAACTTCAAAGGTTCTCACACACAATTTTAAAATCTGAGGGGAGAATTGCAATAGAGTGAAAGTCTCCATCTTTCAGCGACATCCTTCACAGCACAACTAATGGCAGGGGCGTGTCCGTGACAGGGACGTATGACTCGGACGCCAGTTTCATCTCTGACACAAGGCTTTGATTACTGTGTAGAACGTCGCAGCCGGTGGATCTCACAAATCGTACCTGATTGGATTTCCTGATCAAGGGGCTCTGTGTGCGGGTGAGGGGGCCTAGGGGGGGGGGGGGCACAGCAGGGGGTCTGGCTCACAGCAGTGTCTGATGTTGTGAGCCTCAGAGACAGGTGTCTCGCTGTCAAATACACTTACTGCACAGTCCAACGGCAGGTAGCGGAATTAAAATGTGTGGCTGGCGTCATAGTGGAGACAGAGGGACGTTATTACTTCTGGGTTGGAGGCTCTCTAGCAGGCAGTCAGGGATGTTTGATGGAAGGTTCTGTGCTCTGTGTGACGTTATCATGTACAATTGTACAACTCATCCATTGAATATTCATAAGGCCATAGACACAATGTTTTTAGGCTAGTTTAAGTTATTTAGATTTTTTTAGAGCAGCAAATCTTGAAATAGTCAATGTTGTCATTAATAGTCTGTCACAATGGAATTAAGAAGATTCGAACACCAATATTTTCCCTAAGTGCAAAATTACTCATATCATCTGTGAGCACATGGATGTGTGAATAGACTGATGGAATTCTTGTCAAATGTGGTCACTTTATCCCACTCTGCGGCACGAGAACACACACACACACACACACACACACACACACACACACACACACACACACACACACACACACACACACACACACACACACACACACACACACACACACACACACACACACACACACACACACACACACACACACACACACAGCAGCAACCAGTGGAGCAGCACTCCTCACTCATGTCTCTCTGAGTGAAAACAATGGGACAATCGGTGGGTGCACCGCAATCAGGCTGATACTGTCACTCAGCCGCTAAGTCAACCAGCCATGACATACAGGAAATACTGAGAGTGTAGCTGTCCGTCAATCCAATACACAGAAACAGTGTCATAGTGTCACAGAGATGTCTCAGGAACGGTCATCTCAGTAGATTTGTATCGTAGAGCAATTTTCTGCTGAAGCCTTAGACAAGATTGTCATAATTGTAATGGTTATTTTAAAGTGACATGCTAACATGACCTCTCTGGTTTTGTCTCCTGGCAGCACTTCATCCTGTCTTGTTGAGTGAGGTAACAGTACATGATTTGATTTATTACAATAGAATGCACTGATCAGATAAAAATACATTCACTGTCTACCAAAATACTCAATTAAAATATATGGAAGAGATTCCTGGGTATGCTTTGCTAGTTAACAGGTTTAGCAATCCTTCTGTATGTCCTTTAACCCATGCATAATTAAAATGTAATAGGGAAAGGGTGATACCTAGTCAGTTAATATGACATGTGACAGAGCGAACCCGTCTTTGTGCTAACTATCAGAACAGGGGTCTTGCTCAGACTTGAGAGAAAGATTCCTTTTTTTTGCTGGAGAGAAAGAAACCTTTTTATTCACACTCGTACATTCACACTCATCATCTTTCTGGAGCCAGGGATTTAACGCACCGCATCCATGTGATGGGCGGGCATGGTTTCAAAGGATTCCGCACAGTAGGTGGGTAGTGTTGGACTCTTGCTAACAAATCAATCAAATACATTTTTATTTGTCACATGCACCAAACCTTACTGTGAAATTCTTACTTACAAGCCCTTAACCAACAATGATGTTTTAAGAAAATCTAGTTAAGAAAATATTTACCAAATAAAGAGTTTTTTTTAATGAAAAGAAACACGATAAAATAACAATAACGAGGCTATATACAGGGGGTACCGTTACCGAGACAATGTACAGGTTAGTTGAGTTAATTTGTACATGTCGGTAGGGGTAAAGTGCATAGATAATAAACAGCGAGTAGCAGCAGTGTAAAAACAAAGGGGGGATCAATGTAAATTGTCCGGGTGCAGTCTTATGCATTGGGGGTGGTGGTTAAGGAGCCTTTGGGACCTAGACTTGGCGCTCCAGAGAGAACAGTCTATGACTTGAGGGATTGGAGTCTTTGACAATTTTTGGGGCCTTCCTGGATGGCAGGAAGCTTGGCCCTAGTGATGTACTAGGCCATACCCTCTGTAGCGCCTTAAATCGGATGCAGAGCAGTTGCCATACCAGGTGGTTCTCGATGGTGCCGTTGTCAAAATTTTTGCGCATCTGGGGACTCATGCCAAATTTCAGTCTCCTGAGGGGGAAAAGGTGTTGTCGTGCCCTCTTCAGTCTTGATCTCACACAGTCATGTAGTACTCTCTGAAGCCTACACGTTCTCCTCAGATTAGGATTCAGGATGTTCAAACAAGCAAATGGACTGAGCCCTTTGAGAGGACCTTCGGTGGCAGTCAGTGTTGTGTTCGATGCCACCTGAAGTGAGACCAATTCAAGACCATGATTGAAATTATGACAAACTACCACCATAATAAGAGTTCAAAATATCCAGTATTTCTGTGTTCATATTTCAGAACAACATGTGGATTCTTTAGACATTGAAAATATTTTTTAAATGCATTCTGAGGGAAAATAGAGCCACTCTACAAATTATTACTTACCCAAACTCAGTGGTAACAATGGGCTTCCTACACTTTCAGATAAGGACTAAAACAATGATTATAAAAAATAATGACAATTATATTCTAATTTTCAATGATGTTCTGATTTAATTTATTCAGTTTTTGTTGGAAATGAAAGGGTTAAGATCCTAAAATGACATACACAAATCTAACTGTCTGTAGCTCAGGCCCTGAAGCAAGGATATGCATATTCTTGGTGCCATTTGAAAGGAAACACTTTAAAGTTTGTGGAAATGTGAAAGGAATGTAGGAGAATATAACACAATAGATCTGGTTAACCTGTTGGGGATGGGGGCGCTGTTTAGACTATTTATGCTAATGTGGCTAATTTTTTAAACGGCTTCCCACAAAATCCTTGATCGTACAATATGCATATTATTATTATTATTGGATAGAAAACAGTCTATAGTTTCTATAGGAGTTGAAATTTTGTCTCTAAGTGGAACAGAGCCCATTCTACAGCAATTTCCCTGACATGGAGTCAGATTTGAGAAACGTTGGCCACTTTTCTGAAGTCATTTAAACGGGCACTGTCGTTGCTATGACTATACGGACACTTCTTACGTCTTCCCCTGGATGCCTTTACGTGATGACGATTCCAACGGGCTCGATTGCTCGTTCACAGGCCCTACAAATGAAAAAAACCTTTAGCTAGCAAGTCTTTTCTTGCTGCGTAACGCGCGTGGAAGACACCGACCCTCTCCTGTTCCAAGCGTTAGTTTAGCCTGTTATATTTCTCCGGTCATCTTTTCACTCGTTATAGGAGTTACAAACATCACAAAGTAGTTAATTTAAAGCGTTTTATAGCAATTTATATCCGTTTAGTGCGATTTTGGGACATTTATTTTTGCAACGATGTGAAAAGTTGGGCACGCTTTTCAGTTCATCCCGAACGTAGTTGACATTTCCACATGGCAAGAGGACAGCTTTCCACCAAAAGACGATTTCTCCCAAGAAAGGATCCTTTGCCCAAGATACTGATGGAAGAACAGCTCAAGGTAGGACATTTTTATTATGATAAATCGTGTTTCTGTCGAAACATTTTAGTGGCTTAGGACGCCATGTTTTTTGACGTAGCTTCGCTTGGCGCAAACTGTATTGAAAAGTAAGGATAAATTAAAAAATGTAATAACGCAATTGTATTAAGAATTAAATTGTCTATCAATCCCTGTCCACCCTATATTTTTTAGTCACGTTTATGAGTATTTATGTATAAGAGTAGATCACTGTCTAAGTGGCGCAAGGACGTTTTCTTTACCAGCTTGTCTACATTTCACATTGTCTAACCATGATTTTGGTGGCTAAATATAAACATTTTCGATCAAACTGTATATGCATGTTGTAATGTGATGTTACAGGAGTGTCATCGGAAGAATTCTGAGAAGGTTAGTGAAAAAATTAATATCTTTTGGCGATGTTGACTTTTATCGCTCACTTTGGCTAGAATCAATGCTGGGCTGCTAATTGCTATGTGCTAAGCTAATATAACGATTTATTGTGTTTTCGCTGTAAGACACTTAGAAAATCTGAAATATTGTCTGTATTCACAGGATCTGTGTCTTTCGATTCGTGTATGCTGTGTATTTTTACGAAATGTTTGATGATTAGTAGTTAGGTAAACACGTTGCTCATTGTAATTATTCTAGTCCATTTGTGATGGTGGGTGCAATTGTAAACTATGCCATCTACCTGAAATATGCACTTTTTTCTAACAAAACCTATCCCATACCATAAATATGTTATCAGACTGTCATCTAATGAGTTTTTTTGTTGGTTAGGGGCTATAAATATCTTAGTTTAGCCGAATTGGTGATGGCTACTGGTGTTGGTGGACAAATAAAAGATGGTGGAATATGCTAATGTGTTTTTAGGTAATAGATGTACATCTTTACATATTGTGTCTTCCCTGTAAAACATTTTAAAAATCGGAAATGTTGACTGGATTCATAAGATCTGTGTCTTTCATTAGCTGTATTGGACTTTAATGTGTGAAAGTTAAATATTTTAAAAAAATATATTTTTTTGAATTTCGCGGCACTGGTTTTTCAGTGGGGGGGGGGGGGGAGTGCCGCTAGCGCCACGCTGATCCTAGACAGGTTAAAGATAATACAAAGAAAAAAAAAACTGTTATTTTGTATTTGTTGTATTTTTGAAATGCAAGAGAAAGGCCATAATATATTATTCCAGCCCAGGTGCTATTTAGATTTTGGCCACTAGATGGCAGCAGTGTATGTGCAAAGTTTTAGACAGATCCAATGAACCATTGCATTTCTCTTCAAAATGCTGTATCAAGACTGCCCAAATGTGCCTGATTTGTTCATTAACTTCTTGCAACTATAGGGGGTGCTGTTTCGCATTAGCATAATTTTCTCTACAGATTAAACTGCCTAGTACTCAATTCTTGCTCGTACAATATGCATATTATTGTTATTATTGGATAGAAAACACTCTCTAGTTTCTATAGCCGTTTGAATTATGTCTCTGAGTGGAACAGAACTCATTCTACAGCACTTTTCCTCCCAGTGAGTGAGTTTTCAGAACTCTTGGCCTCTGGTTCCAGATCAGTTTTAAAGCCACTGTAGATCCTATGAGGATACAAACACTGCCCACGCCTTCCTCTAGATGTCAGTAAGTGGTGACAATTTGAATGGAGTCGATTGCGCAATCATTGGCTCCATAAATCACCAAATACCGGAAGTAGCGTTCCTTTGGACTCTGCGCTCAACGCAAGAAGGATATCTGACTGGCCTTTTTCCAAGCCTTGGTTTAGCCAGTAATATAGCGTCGGTCATCTTTTTACTCGTTATAGGTGTTAGAAACATCATAAGGTAGTTAATTTAAACCGTTTTATAGCAATTTATATCAGTTTAGTGCGATTTTGAGGCATTGCTTTGTAATAGACTTTGAAGCTCCGGGCACGTTTCGGGGTCCCGGTCGTACGTTAGTGGGCATTTCGACGGACAAGTGGACATCTTTCGACCAAAAGAAGATTAGACCCAAGAAAGGATTCATTGCCCAAGATTCTGATGGGAGAACAGCTCATAGTAAGAACAATTTATGATGGAAATCGTGTTTCTGTCGAAAAATGTTAAACGCTTATGCCGCCATTTTGTTTGCTTTAGCTTCGCTTGGCGCAACCTGTATTGAAAAGTAAGGATCATTTAAAAAATGTAATTCCGCGATTGTATTAAGAATTAAATTGTCTATCAATCGCTGTCCACCCTGTATTTTTTTGTCGGGTTTATGAGTATTTATTTATAAGACTAGATCACTGTCTAATATGGTGCACGACATTTTCTGACCAGCTGTGCTACTTTTGTCATTGTCTAACCATGATTTTGGTGGCTAAATATGCACATTTTCGAACAAACTCTATATGTATGTTGTAATATGATGTTACAGGAGTGTCATCTGAAGAATTCTGAGAAGGTTAGTGAAAAAATTAATATGTTTTGGCGATGATAACGATATCGCTCTCTTTGGCTTGAATCAGTGCTCGGGTAACGTTTCCATATGTGGTATGCTAATACAACGATTTATTGTGTTTTCGCCGTAAAACACTTAGAAAATCTGAAATGTTGTCTGAATTCACAAGATCTGTGTCTTTCCATTGCTATGTGCTGTGTATTTTTAAGAAATGTTTTATGATGAGTAAATTGGTAATACACGTTGCTCTCTGTAGTAATTCTAGGAGCTTTGGTGAGATTTGTGATGGTGGCTGCAATGGCAAACTATGATTTATACCTGAAATATGCACATTTTTCTAACAAAACCTATCCTATACCATAAATATGTTATCAGACTGTCATCTGATGAGGTTTTGTCTTGGTTAGTGGCTATCAATATCTTAGTTTAGCCGAATTGGTGATAGCTACTGGTGTTGAGAGAAAATGGTGGACAAAGAAAAATTGTGATTTTTGCTAACGTGTTTAGCTAATAGATTTACATATTGTGTCTTCCCTGTAAAACATTTTAAAAATCTGAAATGGTGGCTTTATTCACATGATCTGTATCTTTCATTAGGTGTCTTGGACTTGTGATTTAATGATATTTAGATGCTACTATTTAATTGTGACGCTATGCTAGCGATGCTAATCAGTGTGTGTGGGGGGGGGTGCTCGCGGACCCGGGGTAGAGGCTCGTGAAAGGTTAATAACTTTTCATGTTCAAAATTGTGCACTCTCCTCAAACAATAGCATGGTATTCTTTCACTATAATAGCTACTGTAAATTGGACAGTGCAGTTAGATTAACAAGAATTTAAGCTTTCTGCCAATATCAGATAAACCCAGCAAAAAAAGAAACGTCCCTTTTTCAGGACCATGTCTTTCAAAGATAATTCGTAAAAATCCAAATAACTTCACAGATCTTCATTGTAAAGGGTTTAAACACTGTTTCCCATGCTTGTTCAATGAACTATAAACAATTAATGAACATGCACCTGTGAAACGGTCGATAAGACACTAACAGCTTTCAGACGGTAGGCAATTCATGTCACAGTTATGAAAACTTAGGACACTAAAGAGACCTTTCTACTGACTATGAAAAACACCAAAAGAAAGATGCCCAGGGTCCCTGCTCATCTGCATGAATGTGCCTTTGGCATAATGCAAGGAGGGATGAGGACTGCAGATGTGGTCAGGGCAATAAATTGCAATGTCCATACTGTGAGACACCTAAGACAGCACAACAGGGAGACAGGACGGACAGCTGATCATCCTCGCAGTGGCAGACCACGTGTAACAACACCTGCACAGGATTGGTACATCCGAACATCACACCTGCGGAACAGGTACAGGATGGCAACAACAACTGCCCGAGTTACATCAGGAACACACAATCCCTCCATCAGTGCTCAGACAATAGGCTGAGAGAGGCTGGACTGAGGGCTTGTAGGCCTGTTGTAAGGCAGGTCCTCACCAGTCATCACTGGCAGCAATGTCACCTATGGGCACAAACCCACCGTCGCTGGACCAGACAGGACCGGCAAAAAGTGCTCTTCACTGACGAGTCACGGTTTTGTCTCACCAGGGGTGATGGCCGGAGTCGCGCTTATCTTCGAAGGAATGAGCGTTACATCGAGGCCTGTACATTGGAGCGGGATCGATTTGGAGGTGGAAGGTCCGTCATGGTCTGGGGCGTTGTGTCACAGCATCATCGGATTGAGCTTGTTTTCATTGCAGGAAATCTCAACACTGTGCATTACAGGGAAGACATCCTCCTCCCTCATGTGGTACCCATCCTGCAGGCTCATCCTGACATGACCCTCCAACATGACAATGCCACCAGCCATACTGCTCATTCTGTGTGTGATTTCCTGCAAGACAGGAATGTCAGTGTTCTGCCATGGCCAGTGAAGAGCCCGGATCTCAATCCCATTGAGCACATCTGGGACCTGTTGGATCGGAGGGTGAGGGTGAGGGCCATTCCCCCCGGAAATGTCAGGGAACTTGCAGGTGCCTTGGTGGAAGAGTGGGGTAACATCTGACAGCAAGAACTGGCAAATCTGGTCCAGTCCATGAGGAGGAGATGCACTGCAGTACTTAATGCAGCTGGTGGACACACTAGATACTGACTGTTACTTTTAATTTTGACCCCCTCTTTGTTCAGGGACACATTATTCCCTTTCTGTTAGTCACATGTCTGTGAACTTGTTCAGTTTGTGTCTCAGTTGTGGAATCTTGTTATGTTCATACAAATATTTACATGTTAAGTTTGCTGAAAATAAATGCAGCTGACAGTGAGAGGACGTTCCTTTTTTTGCTGAGTTTATGTCTGTGTACTGGGAAATGTTCTTGTGACTTACAAGCTCATTGTCACGTTCCTGACCTTATTTCCTTTGTTTTGTCTTTGTTTAGTTGGTCAGGACGTGAGCTGGGTGGGCATTCTATGTTATGTGTTTCTATGTTGGGTTCATGTTCAATTAGCCTGATATGGTTCTCAATCAGGGGCAGGTGTTCTACGTTTCCTCTGATTGAGAACCATATTGAGGTAGTCTGTCTCACTGTTTGTTTGTGGGTGATTGTTCCTGTGTCAGTGTTTGTGCCACACGGGACTGTTTCGTTCGTGTGTACGTTCCTGTTCGTGCGTTCTTGTTATATGTTCACAAGTTCAGGTCTGTTCACGTCGTTTATTGTTTTGTAGTTTGTTTAAGAGTTTTTCTTCTTCGTCTTTCTTTAATAAACAAATATATATTCAACCCACGCTGCGTCTTGGTCCGATCCATGCTCCTCTTCAGACGAGGAGGAGAACGACCGTTACACTCATGCTAATCGCATTAGCCTACGTTAGCTCAACCGTCCCGTGGAAGGGACTCCGATCCCGAAGAAGTTTTAATGGGTGGGACCATTTTTACAAAATGACTTGTAAGACATCTCTTTGAAAATTACTTCTGTGTGTGAAACAATGTTGCATTTAAAATGGAATTGACAGTGTTTTAGCAACATAAATCTTATAGAAATCTGTTCATATACACCCCCTGGAAGAGTATGACACTTTTTAAAAACATTTTCTAACAAGCGACCACTTAGATATGGTCATTTTCACGTTTTCATAAATTCTTAGAATGCTTGGGAATTACGTATACTAAGGCATTTGTGAAAATTCTATAGCAATATAGAGTGGGAAAGCGGCTGTGCATTTGGACAATTAATAGACAATGCAGTAAATAAAACTGTATAAAAACATCTGTCTTGTCCAGGACCGTAGTCTACAGAGACCGGTGCACTATAGCCAATCAAAGCTACAGTAGACCTTTATACAAACAACCTATTTGCCACACAGGCCTGCCATTCTGTCACGTATACTCCCTCTCCGGCGCTCGACGTCGCCAGTCTGCTTATTATTACGCACACCTGTCACCATCGTGACACGCACCAGCGCCTCATCAGACTCACCTGGACTCGATCACCTTCCTGATTACCTTCCCTATATCTGTCACTCCCTTTGGTTTTTCCCTAGGCGTTATTGTTTCTGTTCCAGTGTTTCATGTCTGTACGCTATTCGTGTGTCTTGTTTTGTTCCATGTTCGTTTATTTATTAAGTACACTCCCTGTACTTGCTTCCCGACTCCCAGCGTGCATGTTACACATTCACTTTGAACTGGACTGTGTGTTTACAGGAAGTTGCTATAGTGCAACTTTAGATCATTAAAACGCATTCACCAAAAGCCCCAAAATACACCCCAATGGATTTCTGCAAGTATGTAAACACCACGGGAGTCCTCTTACATTTGGCAACTTTACAACCATGAAAAGGTAGGCACTCTCTCTCAACCTGATTGCAATAATGTTTGGACTACCAAGAAATGTATTGTGAATTATATGAATCCTGCATTGAAGAGCATCCATCAATTCTGTCAACAATACCTTAGTGTACATCATGGAACGTTGAGTCAAATATAACCTATTTTTACAACCTCTTATAAGGCTGGTAGCATAAACTGGGAATTATACTTTTTTTTACTGACATTATGATTGTCTGTTTGTTTCATATCTGCAAAGTAGGTAAAACGCTGTCAGTTCCACTTTAAACTTTAGGTCACCGGTTACTTTGTGTGCTAAATGTGAAATGTTTTTTTGCAATGGAAAGTAATAGCAGCACATTTCGTTTGGGAAATGCTTAATGGTTGTGTTTTTGTATTCTTATGATTGGGACCTACTGGCTTATTATGTCAGAGTTTATGGACTGCTGATCCTTTAACATCATGCTGTGTGTGTGACTGCTGTCTTTCCATCGGCCCTATGCAGTGGTGCTTGGAGAAGTGGGTATACTCAAATATTGCAAAAAAGTTCCCAAATGACCCATCCAGAAAAGGAAATGCACCCTGTGTAAAAAATCTCATGTTGTCATGTTTTTTAAATTAATTTTCCTATAGATTTTTCAGATTTGCAATCTCAAATCACACTTTTTTTATATAAAAAAATGTCATGGTCAAAAACCAAAACAATCTGATAGGATGGGCCTGTAACGGTCTGGCTTCCCAATGAGTAGGCCTCTGTCCATCCAGGCCCATCCATGTTTAGGCTCAAATCAAATCAAGCTTTATTTGTCATATGCGCAGAATAAAAAGTGTAGACCATTCCGTGAAATGCTAATTTACAAGCCATTAACCAACAGCGCAGTTCAAGAAACGCTGGCACTAAGACCGCACTGAGTCAACTGTATAAGGAAATAAGCAAACAGGAAACCGCTCACCCAGAGGCAGTGCTCCTTGTGCCCGGGGACTTTAATGCAAGGAAACTTATATCAGTTTTACCTCATTTCTATCACCATGTTAAATACTTAACCAGAGGGGAAAAATTCTAGATCACCTTTACTCCACATACAGAGACGCATACAAAGCTCTGCCTCGCTCTCCATTTGGCAAATCTGACCATAATCCTATCCTCCTGATTCCTGCTTACAAGCAAAAATTAAAGCAGGAAGCCCCAGTGACTCAGTCTATAAAAAAAAGTGGTCAGATGAAGCAGATGCTAAACTACAGGACTGTTTTGCTAGCACAGACTGGAATATGTTCTGGGATTCTTCTGATGGCAATGAGGAGTACACCACATTAGTCATTGGCTTCATCAATAAGTGCATCGAGGACGTCGTTCCCACAGTGACTGTACATACCCCAACCAGAAGTCATTGATTACAGGCAACATTCGCACTGAGCTAAAGGTTAGAGCTGCCGCTTTCAAGGTGCCGCATTCTAACCCGGATGCTTATAAGAAATCCTGCTATACCCTCAGACGAACCATCAAACAGGCAAATCGCCAATACAGTACTAAGATTGAATCGTACTACACCGGCTCCGACACACGTCGGATGCGGCAGGACTTGAAAACTATTACAAACAAGAAAGGGAAGCACAGCCGAGAGCTGCCCAGTGACACGAGCGAACCAGACGAGCTAAATCACTTCTATGCTCGCTTTGAGGCAAGCAACACTGAGGCATGCATGAGAGCATCAGCTGTTCCGGATGACTATATGATCACGCACCAGACGAGCTAAATCACTTCTATGCTCGCTTTGAGGCAAGCAACACTGAGGCATGCATGAGAGCATCAGCTGTTCCGGATGACAAAAATTGGATGTAATAAATGTATCACTAATCACTTTAAACAATGCCACTTTATAAAATGTTTACATACCCTACATTACTCATCTCATATGTATATACTGTACTCTAAACCATCTACTGCATCTTGCTTTTGCCGCACGGCCATAGCTCATCCATATGTTTATATGTACATATTCATTATTCATTCCTTTACACTTGTGTGTATTTAGGTAGTTGTTGTGAAATTGGTAGTTGTTGTGAAATTGTTCGATATTACTGCACTGTCGGAACTAGAAGCACAAGCATTTAGCTACACTCGCATTAACATCTGCTAACCATGTGTATGTGACCAATAAATTGTGATTTGATGTGAGTAAGACCTTTAAACAGGTCAACATTCACAAGCCCACTGGGCCAGACGGATTACCAGGACGTGTGCTCCGGGCATGTGCTGACAAACTGGCAGGTGTCTTCACTGACATTTTTAACATGTCCCTGATTGAGTCTGTAATAACAACATGCTTCAAGCAGACCATCAAAGTCCCTGTGCCCAAGAGCACTAAGGTAACCTGCCTACATGACTACAGACCGGTAGCATTCACGTCCATAGCCATGAAGTACTTTGAAAGGCTGGTAATGGCTCAAATTAACACCATTATCCCAGAAACCCTAGACCCACTCCAATTTGCATACCGCTCAAACAGATCCACAGATGATGCAATCTCTATTGCACTCCACACTGCCCTTTCCCACCTGGATAAAAGGAACACCTACGTGAGAATGCTATTCATTGACTACAGCACAGCAATTAACACCATTGTGCCCTCAAAGCTCATCACTTAGCTAAGGATCCTGGGACTAAACACCTCCCTCTGCAACTGGATCTGGACTTTCGGACGGCCCTCCCCCAGGTGGTAAGGGTAGGTAGAAACACATCTGCCATGCTGATCCTCAACACTGGAGCCCCTCAGGAGTGCGTGCTCAGTCCCCTCCTGTACTCCCTGTTCACCCACGACTGCATGGCCAGGCGCGACTCCAACACCATCATTAAGTTTGCAGATGACACAACAGTGGTAGGTCTGATCACCAACAACGATGAGACAGCCTATAGGGAGGAGGTCAGAGACCTGGCCGTGTGGTGCCAGAATAACAACCTATCCCTCAACGCAATCAAGACAAAGGAGATGATTGTGGACTACATGAAAAGGAGGACCGAGCACGCCCCCATTCTCATCGACGGGGCTGTATTGGAGCAGGTAGAAGGCTTCAAGTTCCTTGGTGTCCACATCACCAACAAACTAGAATGATACAAACACAACAAGACAGTCGTGAAGAGGGCATGACAAAACCTATTCCCCCTCAGGAAACTGAAAAGATTTAGCATGGGTCCTGAGATCCTCAAAAGATTCTACAGCTGCAACATCAAGAGCATGCTGACTGGTTTCATCACTGCATGGTACGGCAACTGCTCGGCCTCTGACAGCAAGGCACTAGAGAGGGCAGTACGTACGGCCCAGTACATCACTGGGGCTAAGCTTCCTGCCATCCAGGACCTCTACACCAGGCCGTGTCAGAGGAAGGCCCTAAAAACTGTCAAAGACCCCAGCCACCCCAGTCATAGACTGTTTCCTCTGCAATTGCATGGCAAGCGGTACCGGAGCTTTTACCCCCAAGCCATAAGACTCCTGAACAGGTAATCAAATGGCTACCCGGACTATTTGCATTGTGTCCCACCAACCCCCCCCCCCTTACCACCACCAACCCCTATTTTACACTGATGCTACTCTCTGTTTATCATCTATGCATAGTCACTTTAACTATACATTCACATACATATTACCTCAACTAGCCCGACTAACCGGTGCTCCCGCACATTGGCTATCAAGACTATTTGCATTGTGTCCCGCCACCCGCCACCCCCCACCCGCCAACCCCCTCTTTTACGCTGCTGCTACTCTCTGTTGTTATCATCTATGCATAGTCACCTTAACTATACCTACATGTACATATTACATCAATTAGCCCGACTAACCGGCACATTGACTCTGTACAGGTACCACCTGTATATAGCCTCGCTACTGTTACTTTCACCCTCATTTTACTTTTATTTTGTAATTTTTACTTATCTATTGTTTACCTAATACCTATTTTTTACTTAAAATGTGCACTGTTGCTTAGGGCTTGTAAGTAACCATTTCACTGTCAGATCTACACCTGTTGTATTCGGCGCACGTGACAAATGAACTTTGATTTGATTTGAAAGAGTTAACAGCCCATGATGACAATTGTGCATCACAAATAGCCTACTAACTAGCACTTCCCACTGAGAGAAAAAGTGGGTATTCGGCTTATACCTGCATACAGCCATGACATCGCTGGCCCTTTGTGTTTTAGTGCACTCCTACATGAGTGCTCTGGTTCTACGGTTGCGGTCTTTTCAGCATCACAAACCTGTCACACACTGAAGGCCTACAGGTTTGCCAGTGTGAAAACATGTCTATAATATACAGTACCAGTCAAAAGTTTGGACACACCTTCTCATTCAAGGGTTTTTCTTTAATTTCACTATTTTCAACATTGTAGAATAATAGTGAAGACATCAAAACTATGAAATAACATATGGAATCATGTAGCAACCAAAAAAAGTGTTAAACAAATCAAAATATATTTTAGGTTTTAAATTCTTCAAAGTAGCCACCCTTTACCATGATGACAGCTTTGCACACTCTTGGCATTCTATCAACCAGCTTCATGAGGAATGCTTTTACAACAGTCTTGAAGGAGTTTCCACGTATGCTGAGGACTTGTTGGCTGCTTTTCCTTCACTCTGAGGTCAAAATCATCCCAAACCTTCTCAAATGGGTTAAGGTCGGTTGATTTTGGAGGCCATCTGATGCAGCACCATCACTCTCCTTCTTGGTCAAATAGCCCTTACATAGTCTGGAGTTGTGTTTGGTCATTGTACTGTTGAAAACAAAGGATAGTCCCACTAAGTGCAAACCAGATGGGATGGCGTATCACTGCAGAATGCTGTTGTAGTTATGCTGGTTACTTCTGGCTGCAATCCCGGTAACCGGATCGATATGACAACACACAGTGAAAGTGCAGGGCGCCAAATTCAAACAACAGAAATCTCATAATTAAAATTCCTCAAACATACATGTGTCTTATATCATTTTACAGGTAATCGTGTTGTTAATCCCACCAAAGTGTCCGATTTCAAATATGCTTTTCAGCGAAAGCACTACAAATGATTATGTTAGGTAACCACCAAACCACAATAAGCACAGACATTTTTCCAGCGAAATATAGCAGTCACAAAAAGCAGAAATAGAGATAAAATTAATCACTAACCTTTGATGATCTTCATCAGATGACACTCATAGGACTTCATGTTACACAATACATGCATGTTTTGTTTGATAAAGTTCATATTTATATCAAACAATCTGAGGTTACATTCACTAGTTCCAAAAACATCAAGTTATTTTGCATAGCCACATCGTTTCAACAAAAATACTCATCATAAATGTAGATGATAATACAAGTTATACACATGGAATTATAGATATACCTATCCTTAATGCAACCGCTGTGTCAGATTTCAAAAACACTTTACGGAAAAAGCAAACCATGCAATAATCTGAGACTGCACTCAGAACAATAGCCAAATTAGCCGCCATGTTGGAGTCAACAGAAACCAGAAAATACATGATAAATGTTTCCTTACCTTTGATGAACTTCATCAGAATGCAGTCCTAGGAATCCCCGGTCCACAATAAATGCTTGATTTGTTCGATAATGTCCGTTATTTATGTCCAATTAACTACTTTGGTTAGCGCGTTTGGTAAACAATTCCAGTCACAAAGCGTGTCCACTACAACGTGACGAAATGTCCAAAGGTTCCGTAACAGTCAGTAGAAACATGTCAAATGATGTACTGAATCAATCTTTAGAATGTTGTTAATTAACATACATCTTGAATAACGTTCCAACCGGAGAATTACATTGACTTCAGTTGAGCGATGGAACGGAGCTGCCTCTCACATGAACGCGCGTGTTCAATGCGTGGTCACCTCATGGCAGTGGTGAATCATTCATGTCTCCTTCGGCCCCCCTTCACATTAGAGTCATCAGACAAAGTTCTATTGACTGTTGACATCTAGTGGAAGCCGTAGGAAGTGAAAACTCATCCATATCTCGCTGTAATTTCAATGGGAGCTTGGTTGAAAATCTAGCAGCCTCAGAAAAAAATCCAAACAGGAAGTGGAACTTCTCAGGTTTTTGCCTGCCATATGAGTTCTGTTATACTCACAGACATAATTCAAACAGTTTTAGAAACTTCATAGTGTTTTCTATCCAATACTAATAATATGCATATATTAGAAACTATGACAGAGGAGCAGGCTGTTTATTCTGGGCACCTCTGTGCACCTTTCATCCTAGCTACTCAATATTGCCCCTGCAGCCATAAGTTAAATGTGCCTTGAATTCTAAATAAATCATAGACAGTGTCACTAGCAAAGCACCACCACACCATCACACCTCTTCCTCCATGCTTCACGGTGGGAACCACACATGCGGAGATCATTCGTTCACCTACTCTACGTCTCACAAAGACATGGCGGTTGGAACCAAAAATCTCAAATTTGGATTCATCAGACCAAAGGACAGATTTCCACCGGTCTAATGTCCACTGTAACGTTCTTTGCTTCACGGAAACATGGCTCACGAGAGAGACGCTATCGGAGTCGGTGCAGCCAGCTGGTTTCTTAATGCATCAGAAACAAGAATCTTTCTGGTAAGAAGAGGGCGGACGTGGTGTGATCATAACAACATACAGGAACTCAAGTCCTTCTGTTCACCTGACTTAGAATTCCTCACAATCAAATGTCGACCGCCGTATCTACCAAGGGAATTCTCTTCGATTATAATCACAGCCGTATATATTCCCCCCCAAGCAGACACATCGATGGCCCTGAACGAACTTTAATTGACTCTATGTAAACTGGAAACCACATATCCTGAGGCAGCATTCATTGTAGCTGGGGATTTTAACAAGGCTAATCTGAAAACAAGACTCCCTAAATTCTATCAGCATATCGATTGCGCAAGCAGGGCTGGTAAAACCCTGGATCATTGTTATTCTAACTTCCGCGACGCATATAAGGCCCTCCCCCAACCTCCTTTCAGCAAAGCTGACCACGACTCCATTTTGTTGCTTCCAGTCTACAGACAGAAACTAAAACAAGAAGCTCCCGCGCTCAGGTCTGTTCGACGCTGGTCCGACCAATCTGATTCCACGCTTCAAGACTGCTTCGATCACGTGGATTGGGATATGTTCCGCATTACGTCCAACAACAACATTGACGAATACGCTGATTCGGTGAGTTCATTAGAAAGTGCATCGGCGATGTCGTACCCACATGTCACGATCGTCTTTAGGTGAACAAGAGGACCAAGGCGCAGCGTGATATAGATACATCTTCTTTTATTTTGAGAAGATGAAACGAACACGAACACTAATACAAACTAAACAAAAACAACAAACGACCGTGAAGCTAACAAACGAAAGTGCAGACACAAGCTACTAACGTCAAACATAGACAATTACCCACAACCTACCTAATGCCTATGGCTGCCTTAAATATGGCTCCCAATCAGAGACAACGATAGACAGCTGTCTCTGAGAACCATTCCAGGCAACCATAGACTTACCTAAACACCTACACTGAACACAACCCCATGAACTCTACAAAAACTCCCTAGACAATACAACCACCCAAGACTAGACAAAAAACACACAAACATCCCCCATGTCACACCCTGACCTAAAATAATATAGAAAACAAAGATAACTAAGGCCAGGGCGTGACACCACAGCAACTATAAAAACATTGATGGCAGCATTCGCGCAAAACTGAAAGTGCGAACCACTGCTTTTAACCAGGGCAAGGTGACCGGAAACATGACCGAATACAAACAGTGTAGCTATTCCCTCTGCAAGGCAATCAAACAAGCTAAGCGTCAGTATAGAGACAAAGTAGAGTTGCAATTCAACGGCTCAGACACAAGAGGTATGTGGCAGGGTCTACAGTCAATCACGGATTACAAAAAGAAAATCAGCCCTGTTGCTGACCAGGATGTCTTGCTCCCAGACAAACTAAATAACTTCTTTGCTCGCTTTGAGGACAATACAGTGCCATTGACACGGCCCGCTACCAAAACCTGCGGACTCTCCTTCACTGCAGCCGACGTGAGTAAAACATTTAAACGTGTTAACCCTCGCAAGGCTGCAGGCCCAGATGGCATCCCCAACCGCGTCCTCAGAGCATGCGCAGACCAGCTGGCTGGTGTGTTTACGGACATATTCAATCAATCCTTATCCCAGTCTGCTGTTCCCACATGCTTCAAGAGGGCCACCATTGTTCCTGATCCCAAGAAAGCTAAGGTAACTGAGCTAAACGACTACCACCCTGTAGCACTCACTTCCGTCATCATGAAGTGCTTTGACTAGTCAAGGACCATATCACCTCCACCCTACCTGACACCCTAGACCTAATCCAATTTGCTTACCGCCCCAATAGGTCCACAGACGACGCAATCGCAACCACACTGCACACTGCCCTAACTGGACAAGAGGAATACCTATGTGAGAATGCTGTTCATCGACTACAGCTCAGCATTTAACACCATAGTACCCTCCAAACTCGTTATCAAGCTCGAGGCCCTGGGTCTCGACCCCGCCCTGTGCAACTGGGTACTGGACTTCCTGACGGGCCGGCCCCAGGTGGTGAGGGTAGGTAACAACATCTCCACCCCGCTGATCCTCAACACTGGGGTGCGTTCTGAGCCCTCTCCTGTACTCCCTGTTCAATCCTCAACACTGGGGTGCGTTCTGAGCCCTCTCCTATACTCCCTGTTCATCCACGACTGCGTGGCCATGCACGCCTCCAACTCAATCATCAAGTTTGCGGACGACACTACAGTGGTAGGCTTGATTACCAACAATGACGAGACGGCCTACAGGGAGGAGGTGAGGGCTCTCGGAGTGTGGTGTCAGGAAAATAACCTCACACTCAACGGCAACAAAACAAAGGAGATGATTCTAGACTTCAGGAAACAGCAGATGGAGCACCCCCCTATCCACATCGACGGGATAGTAGTGGAGAGGGTAATAAGTTTTAAGTTCCTCGGCGTACTCATCATGGACAAACTGAATTGGTCCACCCACACAGACAGCGTTGTGAAGAAGGCGCTGCAGCGCCTCTTCAACCTCAGGAGGCTGAAGAAATTTGGCTTGTCACCAAAAGCACTCACAGACTTCTACAGATGCACAATCGAGAGCATCCTGTCGGGCTGTATCACCGCCTGGTACGGCAACTGCTCCGCCCACAACCGCAAGGCTCTCCAGAGGGTAGTGAAGTCTGCACAACGCATCACTGGGGGCAAACTACCTGCCCTCCAGGACACCTACACCACCCGATGTCACAGGAAGGCCATAAAGATCATGAAGGAAATCAACCACCCGAGCCACTGCCTGTTCACCCCGCTATCATCCAGAAGGCGAGGTCAGTACAGGTGCATCAAAGCAGGGACCGAGAGACTGAAAAACAGCTTCTATCTCAAGGCCATCAGACTGTTAAACAGCCACGACTAACATTGAGTGGCTGCTGCCAACATACTGACTCAACTCCAGCTCACTTTAATAATGGAAATTGATAGGAATTGATCAAAAATGTATCACTATCCACTTTAAACAATGCCACTTAATATAATGTATATGTATATACTGTACTCTATATCCTCTACTGCATCTTGCCATCTTTATGGAATACATGTATCACTAGCCACTTTAAACTATGCCACTTTTATGTTTACATACCCTACATTACTCATCTCATATGTATATACTGTACTCGATACCATCTACTGCATCTTGCCTATGCCATTCTGTACCATCACTTATTCATATATCTTTATGTACATATTCTTTATCCCTTTACACTTGTGTATAAGGTAGTAGTTGTGGAATTGTTAGGTTAGATTACTCATTGGCTATTACTGCATTGTCAGAACTAGAAGCACAAGCATTTTGCTACACTCGCATTAACATCTGCTAACCATGTGTATGTGACAAATAAAATTTGATTTGATTTGTTTGTGTCTTGGCCCAAGCAAGTCTCTTCTTATTGGTGTCGTTCAATAGTAGTTTCTTTGCAGCAATTCGCCCATGAAGGCCTGATTCATGCAGTCTCCCCTGAACAGTTGATGTTGAGATGTGTCTGTTACCTGAACTCTGTGAAGCATTTATTTGGGCTGCAATTTCTGAAGCTGGTAACTCTAATGAACTTATCCTCTGCAGCAGAGGTAACTCTGGGTCTTCCTTTCATGTGGTGGTCCTCGTGACAGTCAGATTCATCATAGCGCTTGATGGTTTTTGCTACTGCAGTTGAACCAACTTTCAAAATTCTTGAAATGTTCTGCAACGACTGACCTTCATGTCTTAAAGTAATGGTGGACTTTTGCTTCTCTTTGCTTATTTGAGCTGTTCTTGACATAATATGGACTTGGTCTTTTACCAAATAGGGCTATCTTCTGTATACCACCCCTACCTTGTCACAACACAACGGATTGGCTCAAATGCATTAAGATGGAAAGAAATTAGACAAATTAACTTTTAACAAGGCACACATGTTACTTGAAATGCATTCCAGGTGACTACCTCATGAATCTGGTTGAGAGAATGCCAAGAGTGTGCAAAGCTGTCATCAAGGCAAAGGGTGGCTACTTTGAAGAATCTCAAATATAAAATAAATTTTGATTTCTTTTACTTTTTTGGTTGCTACATGATTCCATATGTGTTATTTCATAGTTTTGACGTTTTCACTATTATCGACAATGTAGAAAATAGTAAAAATAAAGAAAAACCCTTGAATGAGTAGTTGTGTCCAAACTTTTGACTGGTACTGTATATGCACGATATAAAGCAGTAGCGATTGGTGTCATTTAAAATTAGGGGGATGATTTTTTCCCCACAAGCATTTCTATTACAGCTTATTGGATGACTGACATTCATAGTCCATTCACCCAGTTCAATGTAACATCGATAGGTTTTGACTACTACATTATACTCAAATTTTCCCTATAACCATCATGAGGTTGCTACAACCTAGCCTATGAATGAAAGTTTACAGCGTAACGTAGGTGCTCTGAGGTCGAGATAAAAATTTCAGATGACACATGGACAGACATTGCCATATTCAATACCTCTTTGCACACTCTTGCCTGCATCTATCTTATATAGGGTGTAGTCATTAGTCCAACAGTTGCAAACGAGTGTTTCTATTGGACAAAATCTGTTATGTTTATCCCTGTTTCATTCAGTTTGCTGCTGTTTAAGAAATGTTTTTCAACAGAATCGGTGGCATGAATACCCCTGATCAAAGGTAAACAGTTCACTTTCATAGCAGCCACGTTGTATTCGTTCTCGCATCTATGAGCTCTCCTCTTCTCACCTCTTCCCTACGCTTGTGGACTTCAATGCACAACACATCAGCTGTATGTGACCAGGCGAAAAAACCTTTCCAAGCCAAACCACATCATAACCGCTATACTCAGCCTACATCCTTGTCACCATCTTAGCTAAAGTAATGTGATAGTCAACATAGGTAATGTAACTAACACCCTAGTAAACCTGCTACAATCATGCAGAAACGTTACAGTGCACAGTCAGTAAGCAGTTTAGCAGTTACACCAGCTTACCCTAACTTGGAAGAGTTCCAGTGTTGTGTTGGATAGACATAGCTAGCTAGCTAACATAGCATCCCTCTGCTTAAGCCGGGTGTTTGAGTATGTTAAACTCGCTGGCTGCAGTTGCTAGCTAAGTAAGTGACAGTGAAAGTGAAAATGACTAAATATGTTTCTCTCTCTTTCTTGCTTTTCCATTTTTGAATAAATTAATTTGTTCAAAACTGTTCACTATTGTCGTTCTCTCTCTTTGAGTTAACCACTCACCACATTTTATGCACTGCAGTGCTAGCTAGCTGTGGCTTGTTCTTTCAGTACTAGATTTATTCTCTGATTGTAACGTTTGTCGTCGGGAGAAGGAGAGGAGGACCAAGAGGACATAGGATACCCACTCACATCACACCCTGACCAAACTAAAAATAGAAACATACAAAGCAATCTACGGTCAGGGTGTGACACTGATCCTTTGATTGGGTGGACAACATGTCAGTTCATGCTGCAAGAGCTCTGATAGGTTGGAGGAAGTTGTCATAATCACTGTGTAAGTCTATGGAAGGGGGTGAGAGCCATGAGCCTCCTAGGTTTTGTATTGAAGTCAATGTACCCAGAGGAGGACAAAAGCTAGCTGTCCTCTGGCTACACCATGGTGTTACCCAACAGAGTGCTGTTTAAGCTACTGTAGACCTTCATTGCCAACAGTGTGTTTTAATCGATTATTTGGTGACGTGAACATATTTAGCATAGTTTTATCTAAAAATTAAACTTTTAAATGTTTTACAATTTGTATTTTTATAAATGTCACTGAGGAGTATGGTCCTCCCCTTCCTCCTATTAGGAGCCTCCACTGCTGTTAAGATACTGTATTAATGATTTAAGAAAGGAGTGTATATGTTTGGCCTGGCGAAGTAGTTTTTTACTTCGCTGGTCTCTGGAAGAAATTACGAGTCCTCACTGTCCGAGACCAAGTCAAGACCGAGTACAAATGTATCCAACACTGAGACAACACCGAGACACTCAATAGGTCGTCTTGAGACCGAGACTAGCACTACAACACTGGTGGCAATATAAGGGAAGTAAAACGATGACTGAACGTTGGTGGCTCAAACCTCAGGTGACACAGAGCTGAAATGTCAGTATAGAAGTCTGGGCAAAGTCAGAGTAAATTTTGCTAATCTTAATTTTTTATGTCATTAAGTTATTTTTATGCCCATCACCTTTCAAGATGCCCACCTTTTCCCACCCTATGTACTTACTGCATAATAACATTAGACAACAATGTGATTTCTTAGCCTATTTCAAAATGACTTGATTGCAATTCAAATATTTCTCTATCATGTTGATTGCATGCAAATCGTATACAACCTACACAAGAAGTACAGGTGTGGAGCAGAAATGTAATCCAGGTCCAAATGAGGCTTAATAAAATGTCCACCACTTTCTCTAGTCTCCCGAGAGGTCTCCTGTGGACCAGACGAGAACATCCTCTAATGAGCCCTAGCTGATTAACACAGAGCTTCTTTCTGAGTCCCAGCCTCCACATCGTTAACACCCACCTAGGCACATCAACAGCTACTGAACAAACTAACTGTGAGCCCAGCTGAGGAAACAGCTGCTTTAACCAAAGCCAGCTCGTCTGTTAACTGTCAATTAGCTTGTTTTTTACATTGTCAAACACAAGGAACGCTTGACAGAAAGTGTAAAGGCAGACAAACAAATACGATAGTTGAGTGCACAAATAGGTCGACAGCGGACTCCTCAAAGGTACTCTTCTACATTAGCCCTTGTTTACCAGTGAGATGTTAGTGAGTCCTCAGAGGATGTCAATAAATGTGTTAGAGCTGAAAATGCTCTATAGCACTTAATGAAGGGCTATCACAGCATAGAATGTAATTTAATTACTACGGTAATCAGCCTCACCACATTCACACTTGTCTGGTGTTATGCAGATGCATCTCAGTGAAGCTATGGACAATCCATAATCTTGTTGGACCTGTTTTGTAGGTTTAACATTTCATGGCCTTCAATGTTTTCTTATTGGGTTGTTATGGGGTGTTAAAGGTAAAACCAAAGGTTCGATCTAGTACAATAGCTCTTCTCGACTTGAGCCATATAGGCTTCAAAAGATGTTGTTCAATTCATTTGAATGACCTCATACTGTATCTCAACTCAGCGTCCTTGTCATGAGTGGCCATGCAGTTCCCCTAAAGCACTAGAGTAGTCAAGTAGCGATGTACTATACTAAGTAGCTATGATTCAGTCAGCTATCACACGGCCAAAACACAAACACACAACTGTTATCCAGAGAGGTGGACCAGAATGCACCTCTCAGAGGTTGTGTCCTTGTGGCGAGACAGTGATAAGCCAGTCGTACACAGTAAAGGATGCTAAATGGAACTGGTCCACTGGAATGTTTTCCTGCTCAGTTAAAGGAAAATACCACTCAAAAACTATATGTTGGTATTTGTTTCACTGGTCCACTGTTGATACATTCACAAAATGTTTTGTCAACAATCACGTCAGCAATGTCAACAATCACGTGTTCAAGATATAGAACTTTGAAAAAAAATGTTGGGACCGTGTCAATAGCGGACTAATGAAACAAATACCAAAATATCGTTTTTGAGTGGAATTTTCTTTTAACACGCTGCTAGCAAATATTTCAATGATAAATTAAAATTGCACAGCATTCAAAATAACCACAATTTCCAATGATGTATATGATTATTATTATTATATCTAACGGAGTGACACTGTGTGAGAGTATGAGTTACGTGTGCATTACTTAAGTACATAAATCTCTTCGGTCTAGCCCTTCTTCTAATGCCATCGCCTGCAGGGAAACCCTGGTCTGTCTAATGCAGCTGTAGTCTGAGGGGTGTGTCTGGATTGTGTGTCCTGTCCTCTGCAGTGCTGACCTCTCTGTGCTCTGTCTGCATTCTACCACCCAGCAGGAGGCCTGCAGACAGAGGGGCATTAACATTCCCTGTGCGGAAACACAAGGCTCCCACATTGAGGCCCAATCACACGCCGCAAAGACTAAAGGTATACCTTTTTTCCAGACGCTGGTGGAGGTGGGGTCACCCCCCTGCCTGTGTTTGTGTATGAATGAGACTGAGTCTGGGCATCTGTTTGTTGTACCCACCCAGCCTCTATCACAAACACTGTCCAAAACATACACAGGTCCCCGCCCAACTGTCTCAGAGCTCTGTATTGCATTAGCTTAGCAAAGGAGACATGGAGAGAGGGAGAGACGAGACTGAAATGAGAAATAAGGGCAACACACAGACGCTACAGAACTGAGATATGAGATTAATTTCCAGAAGTGAACGATGGCTGTAGCCAAGGTAACTTGAGAGATGGAGAGAAGCTTTGATTCAAAGTGTTGGTGGATGGTAAGAAAATATCGTTTTTTCTTCCTACCCAGGAATAGTGTTGAACATGATTACGTCATGTTTTGATCATATCTTATTCAACCAGCTACCTCTGTACACAGACATTGATAACACACACACAGGCATTGCAAACACACACACACACACACATCCAATTAAACAGACTTTATTCACATCTTTGGTCAGGTAGCATTCTTTAAAAAATGCTATTCAAATCAGCCGTCTGGCTGGGCTCCACTGGGGAGAAGAAGAAAACAAAGGGTATGCTCGCTGTGTAGTCGTTTCCTCTCTGTTGGCAATCCTCTCACGTTGTACTGGTTGGTACCAGTTAAAGGGGCAGTTTAAACAATAACAAAGCTCACCCTGCTACTGTTTCAGTAAACGACTGAGGGATGGAGCTGGAGAAATGTCAGCGCTATGCCTGTAAGGACTGACTATATCCACAATATCAAATCATATCCCTGATATCAAAATGATAGTTTTATCCATGTTTTGAAGCTATACAGTGTTAATTTACAATGATATTGTTTAAAGACAGTGGAGTAAAACAAGCTATTTTTTTGGGTTCTGATGGGGTACGACAGTTGAACTAAGCTCATAAAGAATTTCTAAGTTATATTTTTCAAGATGAAATGGGTATATATCATTCATTTATGAGTCTAAAAATGGATATAGCAAAAGCAGATTTCCCCTTTTAAGGGCCAACCTGCCGTTTTTCACCTAGTAGATTGGTAATTGCACACTGTTTAATTCTGTATTCACAATTTTGTTGACCCGCCCTCCCCTCCCACTGCTCCTTGCCATTCTCTCTCCCTGCTGTCTCTTCCTTTTCTCCACCTCTCCTGCACCTGTGCCTTCCTGAATAATGATATTAGGTTCTCTCCAGCATTTGAACCTGATGCTCGGTAGGGAAAGGGAACAAATGCAAAATCTAGGAGAAGGATCTATGGTAGCCAGCTGGGTCCATCTCTGCCACAATGCACCCCAGTGCCTATGAACCCTGACTCTTGTTGCCCCATGTGATACCTGGGGAGAGTTGGCCTCTGTAATAGCCCTATTCCATCCCCACATGCTATCACTCTCTCCGCTCTCTCCACTTTCCCTCTCAGACTGACTGACAGGCATTTGTTGCCTTGTGAGACAGATGGTTTGAAGCAGATGTCTGTGGATAGAGGGAGAGAGGGAGGGATAGAGGAAGTGAGAATGAGTGAAAGGGGGAGAGAGAAGAGGGATTTAGAGAGAGGGAGAGAGGGAGAGAGGGAGATTAAATCCCCAGATCTAGAGCTCAATTTTTAAATCCTCTGATTTAAAAACAAGTTTGTTGTGGTGAGGGTGAGTCTGGTACTTTCACTGGGTGATGAGCTAGCAGGAATCCCAGCCTTTGTCTGTGAAAATGATTCCTGCATGGTATTTCTTTATGAAGGTACGATTGGTCTGGCCTTTACGATTTGACCTTATCTAGCGTTCGTAAAATGAACTTTTTGGCCCACCTGTAAATGTAGTTTTAACTGAAAATTCTCTAATTGGAAATGGGGCTATAGCCGGGCGTTGAGGTGAGGAATGGAGGCTCCTGATTGGCTGTAAGAGCAGACTAGACTGTGCTGTGTTATAGGCTCCTGAGTCACCACAGCTCTCATTAGCCACATTAGGAAAATATATTGCTCCACTGCTGCTTTCCCCCAGGCACCTCCGCAAATGGCATGAGAAATTATCTTCACATTTTATGCTTTTAGCCCAGCAAGACGGCACCGACAGATATGGCAGCTCTGCATCTAGCTCCTAAGCAACTATGCAGTAGTTTGTTTCTTCCTGTGTTATTTCTTACATTATTAGACCAGAATTTTCTTTTGTTATTACATACAGCCGGAAATAACTTTTAGATATCAGAGAGGCGGTAATTGCATCCTTTGTTCGTACCCCCCAGGGCAATTTAACTTATTCCAGAGGCTGATCCAAAACACCGCCGGTGGAGAAGAGGTATTCGGAGTGGACATTATGCCCGACTTAGGCGTGCACACCATCCACCGCTTCCGAGTATATTACTCGCTAATGTTCAGTCTCTGGATAATAAAGTAGACGAGCTCAGGGAGAGGATCTCTTCCAGAGAGACACCAGGGATTGTAACATGGCTCTCTCGGGATATACTGTCCCCGTCCATTCAGCCATCTGAGTTCTCAGTACATTGCACAGACAGGAATAAAGAACTCTCCGGGAAGAAGAAAGGTGGGGTGTATGTTTCATGATTAACTACTCATGGTGTGATTGTGGTAACATACAGAAACTCAAATCCTTTTGTTCACCCGATCTTGAATACCTCACAATAAAATGCAGACAGTATTACCTCCCAAGAGAATTCTCTTCGGTTATAGTCACAGCCGTGTATATACCCCCTCCAGCCGATACCACACCGGGCGAAAAGTACTACACTGGAATTTATGCAAACTGGAAAACACATATTGTAGCTGGGGATTTTAACAAACCAAGTTTGAGGAAAACGCTACCGAAGTTCTACCAACACATTGACTGTAGTACTCTGGTATAATATTGGACCACTGCTACTCAACATTTCAAAATGCCTACAAGGACCTCCCCCGCACTCTTCTTTGGCAAATCTGCACACTGCCCTATCCCATCTGGACATGGAGGAATACCTATGTAAGAATGCTGTTCATTGACTATAGCTCAGCATTCAACACCATAGTACCCTCCAAGCTCATCATTAAGCTCACGGCCCTGTATTTGAACCCCGCCCTGTGCAACAGGGTCCTGGACTTCCTGACGGGCCACCCCCAGGTGGTAAAGGTAGGAAATAACACCTCCACTTCACTGATCCTCAACACAGGGGCCCCACAAGGGTGCATGCTCAGCCCCCTCCTGTACTCAAGTTCAAGTTCAAGTTCCTCTGCGTACACATCACTGGCTATTTTAAATTGTCCACCCACACAGACAGGAGGCGGAAGAAATTTGTCTTGGCCCCTAAAACCCTCACAAACTTTTACTGATGCACAATTGAGAGCATCCTGTCGGACTGTATCGGCACCTGGTACGGCAACTGCACCGCCCACAATCGGAGGGCTCTCCAGAGGGTGGTGCGGTCTGCCCAACGCATCACCAGTGACAAACTACCTTCCCTCCAGGACACCTACAGCACCTGATGTCACAGGAAGGCCAAAAATGTAATCAAGGACATCAACTACCCGAGCCACGGCCTGTTCACCCCGCTATCATCCAGAAGGCAAGGTCAATATAGGTGCATCAAAGCTGGGACCGAGAGACGGAAAAACAGCTTCTATATCAAGGCAATCAGATAGTTAAATCGCCGTCACTAGCTGCTTCCACCCAGTTACGCAACCCTGCACCTTAGAGGTGGCTGCCCTATATACATAGACTTGGAATCACTGGCCACTTTAATAATGGAGCACTAGATACTTTAATCATGTTTAAATAATGTTTACATTCAGCTTTACTCATCTCAAATGTATATACTGTATTCTATTCTACTGTATTTTAGTCAATGCTACTCCGACATTGCTCAATCTAATATTTATATATTTCTTAATCCCATTCTTTCACTTTTAGATTTTTGTGATACTTTTGCACTTTTAGATACTACTGCACTGTTAGATACTACTGCACTGTTGGAGCTAGGAAAACAAGAATTTCGCTACACAAGCAATAACATATGTGTATGTGTCACGTTCCTGACCTGTTTTCTGGTGTTTTTTATGTGTGTGATGGTCAGGGCGTGAGTTTTGGGTGGGCAGTCTATGTTTTCCGTTTCTATGTTGGTTTTGGGTTGCCTGGTATGGCTCTTGATTAGAGGCAGGTGTTTTGCGTTTTCCTCTAATTGAGAGTCATATTAAGGTAGGGTGTTCTCACTGTTTGTTTGTGGGTGATTGTCACTGTGTCTGTGTTTGTTACACCACACGGTACTGTCTCGTCTCGTTCGTTCGGTCGTTCCTGTTTATGTGTTCCTCGTTTCATGTAAGTTCATAGTTTAGGTCTGTCTAGTTCGTTTTGTTGTTTTGTAAAATTATTCAAGTGTTCTTCGTGTGTTTAGTTTCGTCTTGTTTAATAAAGTTCATTATGTATTCACAACCCGCTGCGCCTTGGTCAACTCACTCACCGAAAGAGAGCCGTTACAGAATGTGACCAATACAATTTTATTTTATTTTTAAATTACCATCTATTCTTACTGGTGGTCTAGATCCAGCATCCACCCAGATGAGTGTGACTCTGGGTTTGAGTGGAAAGGGTAACACGGAGAGACAGGACTCTTTGTTACCCCAAAAAGCCGATTTTGCCCTCCCTTTTAGTGGTTTGGGGTTAATTAAATCGGCAAGCCATTTGCACACCAACTATTGACTCCATTGAGTGCTGAGTCATTGTGAGGCCCAGAGAGTCACTCTACCTCCTGAACAATGGCCACCCTTACCCAGCCAACAGGATGCTAATGCCAACACATGGGCTGTGTCCCAAATGGCACCCCTATTCCCCATATAGTGCAATACTTTTGACCAGAGCATTATGGGCCCTGGTAAAAAAAAATGCACTATATAGGGCATACTGTACAGTAAGGTAACATTTGGGACTCAACCAGGAAGTAGGATTCTGTGGAGCTAGCGGTGTTAGCATAGCTGTATCTGTCAACTGACAGACAGAGAGGGGGTGTTTGACAGGCGACGTCAGGTCAGGGCAGCAAATAAATGTTTGAATGTGAGAGAGAGCACACGTAAAGAGCAAAGACAGACAGGCAGACAGGATGACACCACCAGGGTAATGGACCTGCCAGAGGCTCTCCTCTGTTCTTCTCTCACAACATGCCACATACACACACAGGCACGGCCAGACAGACAGACACACACACACATGGACAGACATGCATGAAAGAACACATGCACAAACACACACACACAGGTGCACAAACACACCTAGGCACATACACATTATTAACGATTCGTAACGAGCTGCAGTCATTTGAAAACAGATACCTGAGAGAGCGTGAGAGAGAGAGAAGAGTGAAAAAAAGATAGCTAGAGAGAAGGAGACGGAAGCTGAGGTGAGGACTGAGTCGACTGGAACTCTGGAGGTGCTCTGAGATGCACCTCTGCTTTAGAGCGGGCTGGTAATCTCCCCTGTCAGCCCTCAGCTACAGGCTGTAATTTGACAAATCGCAGGCCTAAGATGAAGTGAAATTAGGCTTGGCAGCGCAGGGGCCTCCTATCCTCTGACACAGATCATCTGATCCCTTTTTTACAGCACATTAAATATTGAGAGACCTGTTCTGCTGCGGCGGCTCAAATTAAAAGATGCCTCACTAACGATTTGTGCTGCCACAAGAAAGAGTGCCCTGTTGTCACCGAGCAACAGGGAACGTGTGGGACCTTAGGTGGAGAGGGTAATAAAACATGATCTGAAGTGCTAGTTAGTTTGAACACCTGTCAACATATCTCCAGAGCACCAGACATATTCGTCACTCTGTGTTGACGTCAGTGTCAACGCATTGGCAGACCAGGTAATGTACAGTTCGGACGCCAAATGTATGGCGTTTCGAAATGAATAGAAATGAATTGCGGGTTGGCACGACTAGAGCTTTGCTTGACGTACAGATGTATAATCTTAATTTGCACCAGTTTGCTACAGCAGGAAAATAATATTGCAGCAACAGAAAATGTGAATTATTATGTGGATTGTCAAAGACTCCAGTCACCCAAGTCATAGACTGTTCTCTCTGCTACCACACGGCAGGCAGAACCGGAGCACCAAGTCAAAAGGTCCAAAAGGCTCCTTAAAAGCTTCTACCCCCAAGCCATAAGACTGCTGAACAATTAATCAAATGGCCATCTGGACTTTTTACACTGCTGCTACTCAATGTTTATTATCTATGCATAGTCGCTTTACCCCTACCTATATGTAAAAACCTGTACCCACACACATTAACTCGGGTACCGGTAGCCTCTGTATATAGCCTTGTTATTGTTATGAAATCTAATTGTGTTACTTTTTAGTAAAATTTTTACTGTAGTGTTTTTAGCGAATATTTTCTTAACTGTATTTCTTGAAATGCATTGTTGGTTAAGGGCTTGTAAGTATGCATTTCATGGTATAATTTACACCTATTGTATTCGGCGCATGTGACAAATAAAATTAGATTTGATTATAATTAATAAAAATGATATGTTGAGTTTGATACCTTTTTCATTAGGGCAAAACGTTTTAAAGTGTAAATTCCAAACTTTAGAAGCCTTTTAAAACATTGAATCCACAACAACTTTGCATTTCCTTCTGTCCAGCAAAATTCTCAGCAACAAAAGACTGATCGAATTAAGATCCTACATCTGGCAAATTGGTTTCATACAACAGCTCTAAACACTGCAGCAGACTTCCTCGTTGGATTTGGGTCGAATTCAGGCATAACAGCGACCTGTCACAGAAGTCCTCCACCTGCAAATCCGATACCATGATTGTGCTTCCGTTGTGGTTGAGAGATAGACAACAAACTTTGGGGACTTGTACGTATGTAAGATCTTAATTTGAGCCAGTTTGGTACAGCAGGAAAAGAATCCTGCAGCACCAACAAATGTGAATTATTGTGTGGATTATAATTAATGTAAAAATGTTGTAGGGATTGATAATTTTATGTTACGGGAAATCAAGTCTGACCTTTTTAAGTGGAAATTGCAAACTTTAGAAGCCTCAAATATACTACAAGTTTACATTTCCTGCTGTATAGGAACATTCTCAGCAACAAAGAGTAATCAAATGAAGATCCTACATCTAGGAAATCAGCCTTTATTTGGATGTAATTAACATATGTTAATATGCATGACCATTTCTCCTGACAGTGGAAGAACTGCTCTGGCGCACTGCATGAAACAGAGGCTTCACCCGCACCGCAGTGGTTTCAGATGGCACTATCCCCTCTCTTCACAAGACAAAGTGACATATTTATATTTCAGTGTGGCAATAGAGCAGTGATAGAACTAGAGCTAACTATTGCAGCTGTGTGGTTTCTGTGGACAATCTTATAGCTTTGGAATTATTAGATGTTCCCCTCACGGATAGACTCTCTCTCTCTCTCTCTCTCTCTCTCTCTCTCTCTCTCTCTCTCTCTCTCTCTCTCTCTCTCTCTCTCTCTCTCTCTCTCTCTCTCTCTCTCTCTCTCTCTCTCTCTCTCTCTCAATTCAGTATCAAGGGCTTTAATTGCATGGGAAACATATGTTAACATTGCCAAAGAAAGTGAAATAGATAATAAACAAGAGTGAAATAAACAATACAAAATGCACAGTAAACATTACACTAACAAAAGTTCCAAATTAATAAAGACATTTCAAATGTCATTATGTCTATATACAGTATTGTAATGACGTGCAAATTAAAGTACAAAAGGGAAAATAAATACACATAAATATAGGTTGTATATACAATGGTGTTTGTTCTTCATTGGTTGCCCTTTTCTTGTGGCAACAGGTCACAAATCTTGCTGATGTGATTGCACACTGTGGTATTTCACCCAATAGATAATGGAGGTCATCAAAATGTGATTTGTTTTCGAAATCTTTGTGGGTCTGTGTAATCTGCGGGAAATATGTGTCTCTAATATGGTCAGACATTTGCCAGGAGGTTAGGAAATGCAACTCATTTTCCACCTCATTTTGTGGGCAGTGTGCATGGCAACCTTTCTCAATAGCAAGTCTATGCTCACCGAGTCTCTACATAGTCAAAGATGTCCTTCATTTTGGGTCAGTCAGTGTTTAGGTATTCTGTCACTGTGTACTCTCTGTTTAGGGCCAAATAGCATTCTAGTTTTGCATTCTTTCCAATTATCTTTTTGTATTCTCATGATTTGGTTGGGTATAATTGTGTTGCTGACCTGGGGCTCTGTGGGGTCTGTTTGTGATTGTGAACAGAGCCCCAGGACCAGCTTGCTTGGGGGCTCTTCTCCAGGTTCATTACACTGTAGGTGATGGCTTTGTTATGGAAGGTTTGGCAATCGTTTCCTTTTAGGTAGTTGAAAAATTGAACGGCTCTTTTCTGAATTTTGATAATTAGCTCTGCATGCTTTTTTTGCTGTTTTACGTTGTACACAGATGATATTTTGGCAGAATTCTGAATGAAGAGCCACCTCCCGGGTGGCGCAGTGGTCTAGGGCACTGCCTCACAGTGCTAGCTGCGCCACCAGAGTCTCTGGGTTCGCGCCCGGGCTGGGTTCGCGCCCAGGCTCTGTCGCAACCGGGAGGTCCGTGGGGCGACGCACAATTGGCATAGCGTCGTCCGGGTTAGGGAGGGTTTGGCTGGTAGGGATATCCTTGTCTTAGTATGTAAAATGTAATAAAATGTATGCACTCTACTGTAAGTCACTCTGGATAAGAGCGTCTTCTAAATGACTAAAATGTAAAAAATGAAGAGTAAAACAAGAGAATTCTTGTTTGGTGAGCGGACCCCTTACCTCACAACCATAAAGGGCCATGGGTTCTATAACTGATTCAAGTATTTTTGACCAGATCCTAATTGGTATGTCGAATTTTATGTTCCTTTTGATGACATTGAAGGCCCTTCTTGCCTTGTCTCTCAGATCGTTCACAGCTTTGTGTGCTCTTGGACAACGGTGTCTAGATGAAATTTGTATTCGTGGTCCTGGCAACTGGATGTTTTTTGGAACACCATTATTTTTGTCTTACTGAGATTTACTGTCAGAGCCCAGGTCTGACAGAATCTGTGCGGAAGTTCTAGGTGCTGCTGTAGAACCTCCTTGGTTGGGGACAGAAGCACCAGGTCATCAGCAAACAATTAACATTTTACTACAGATTCTAGTAGGGTGAGAATGGGTGCTGCTGACTGTTCTTTTGCCATTGCCAATTTGTTGATATACACTACTGTTCAAAAGTTTGGGGTCATTTAGAAATGTCCTTGTTTTTCAAAGAAAATCAATTTTTTGGTCCATTAAAATAATATCAAATTGATCAGAAATACAGTGTAGACATTGTTAATGTTGTAGCTGGAAACGGATGTTGATTTTTAATGGAATATCTACATAGGTGTACATAGGCCCATTATCAGCAACCATCACTCCTGTGTTCCAATGGCACGTTGTGTTAGCTAATCCAAGTTTATCATTTTAAAAGGCTAATTGATCATTAGAAAACCCTTTTGCAATTATGTTAACACAGCTGAAAACTGTTGTTCTGATTAAAGAAGCAATAAAACTGGCCTTCTTTAGACTAGTTGAGTATCTGGAGCATCAGCATTTGTGGGTTTGATTACAGGCTCAAAATTGCCAGAAACAAATAACTTTCTTCTGAAACTAGTCAGTCTATCCTTGTTCTGAGAAATGAAGGCTATTCCATGCGAGAAATTGCCAAGAAACTGAAGATCTCGTACAACGATGTGTACTACTCCCTTCACAGAACAGAGCAAACTGCCTCTAACCGTAATAGCAAGATGAGTGGGACCCCGGTGCACAACTGAGCAAGAGGACAAGTACATTAGAGTGTCTAGTTTGAGAAACAGATGCCTCACAAGTCCTCAACTGGCAGCTTCATTAAATAGTACCCGCAAAACACCAGTCTCAACGTCAACAGTGAAGAGGCGACTTCGGGATGCTGACCTCCTAGGCAGAGTTGCAAAGAAAAAGCCATATCTCAGACTGGCCAATAAAAATAAAATATTAAGATGGGGAAAAAGAGCAAAGACACTGTACACAGGAAGTTTGGAAAAAAGTGTTATGGACAGACGAATCTAAGTTTGAGGTGTTCGGATCACAAAGAATAACATTCGTGAGCCACAGAAAAAAATGAAAGGATGCCATCTGTCAAGCATGGTGGAGGCAATGTGATGGTCTGGGGGTGCTTTGGTGGTTGTAAAGTGGGATATTTGTACAGGGTAAAAGGTATCTTGAAGAAGGAAGGCTATCACTCCATTTTGCAACGCCATGCCATACCCTGTGGACAGTGCTTAATTGGAGCCAATTTCCTTCTACAACAGGACAATGACCCAAAGCACAGCTTCAAACTATGCAAGAACGTTTTAGGGAAGAAGCAGTTAGCTGGTTTTCTGTCTATAATGGAGTGGCCAGCACAGTCACTGGATCTCAACCCTATTGAGCTGATGTGGGAGCAGCTTGAACGTATGGTACGTAAGAAGTGCCCTTCAAGCCAATCCAATTTGTGGGAGGTTCATCAGGAAACATGAGATGAAATCTCTTCAGATTACCTCAACAAATTGACAACTAGATTGCCAAAGATTTGCAAGGCTGTAACTGCTGAAAATGGAGGATTCTTTGATGAAAGCTAAGTTTGAAGGACACAATTATTATTTCAATTAAAAATCATTATTTATAACCTTAACATCTTGACTATATTTCCTATTCATTTTGCAACTCATTTCATGTATGTTTTCATGGAAAACATGGAAATTTCTAAGTGACCCCAAACTTTTGTACGGTAGTGTATATGTTGAAGAGGGTGGGGCTTAAGCTGCATCCCTGTTTAACCCAGCGGCCCTGTGGAATGAAATGTTTCTTTGTTTTGGATTTTTTGTCATTTAGGGTGTGCAGGGTGAATATGTGGTCTGTCGTACAGTAAATTGGTTAAAAGACAATTTGACATTTGCTCAGTACATTGTTTTTGCTGAGGAAATGTCTGCTGTTTATGATAATGCAGAGAATTTTCCCGAGGTTGCTGTTGACACATATCCCACAGTAGTTATTGGGGTCAAATTTGTCTCCACTTTTCTTGATTGGGGTGATCAGTCCATGGTTCCAAATATTGGGGAATATGCCAGAGCTGAGGATGATGTTAAAGAGTTTAAGTATAGCCAATTAGAATTTGTGGTCTGTGTATTTTATCATTTCATTTAGCATGCCATCAACCCCACAGGCCTTTTTGGTTGGAGGGTTTGTATTTTGTCCTGTAGTTCATTCAATGTAATTGGAGAATCCAGTGGGCTCTGGTAGTCTTTAATAGTTGATTCTAAGATTTATATATGTATATGTTTTTGCTGTTTGTTCTTTGTTATAGAGCCAAAAGGATTGGAGAAATGGTTTATTAAAACATCTCTGTTTTGTATAGATAACTCTTCATGTAGTTGTTTGTTTAGAGTTTTCCAATTTTTCCAGAAGTGGTTAGATTCTATAGATTATTAACCTGTTTGGGCTGCAGGGGGCGTATTGAGTAGCCAGATAAAATGTGCCCATTTCAAACGGCCTTGTACTCAATTCTTGCTCGTACAATATGCATATTATTATTACTATTGGATAGAAAACACTCTCTAGTTTCTAAAACCGTTTGAATTATATCTGTGACTCACACAGAACTCATTTGGCACAAACTTCCTGACCAGGAAGTGAAAAGTCTGAAATCGAGGCTCTGCTTTTCTTCCTGCCTATACATGGGCATGAAACGTAAGAGTCTTTGTGCACTTCATAGACCTTCCCCTGGGTGTCAAGAGGCTGTGAGAGAAGACATTTCGTGTTTATCTTGGTCTGACGTTGAATACAGGCTCTTTGTATGACGTGTCCCTCATTTCCGGTACTCTGAGGAGTGTGCGCTGGACAGTGGGATTGCCTTCTGTTTAGCTGCCGTTATGGACAACCAATATCTCCAGCTTTGATTTTATTTGATACATGTGACCATATCATCGTAAAGTATGTTTTTTCAATATAGTTTAATCAGATTATTGAAATTTTTTCGGGAGTTTGCCGTGTTCCGTTCTCTGACTTTGTTGACGATGGAGCGATTCGTGCCACCCGGCTAGCGCGCGTGCTAATTCAAGAGGGAAAGAGTCCGTTCTAATTCCAAACAACGACTGTTCTGGATAAAGGACACCTTGCCCAACATTCTGATGAAAGATCAGCAAAAGTAAGAAACATTTTATGATGCTATTTCATATATCTGTCGTGCATGTGAACTAGTCGTCGACGCCCAACGTTTGGGTACTCTAGCTATACCAAAGCTGGATGTCGTAATGAAGTTATTTTTTTAGAATTCTAACACTGCGATTTCATTAAGAACTAATGGAGCTATCATTTCCTATACAACATGTATTTTTTAGTTATGTTTATGAATAGCTATTTGGTCAGAATATGTGTGTCAGAAAAAGTGTCAGGAAAAATCTGGACGTAGTGGGGAAAAGTAGCTAAGTTAGCACACGGTGTAACCATTGATTTCAGCTCTAAATATGCACATTTTCGAACAAAACATAAGTGTATGTATAACCTGATGTTATAGGACTGTCATCTGAGGAAGAAAATCAAGGTTAGTCAAAAATTATATATATTTTGCTTGTTTGTTACGATCGCTTACTTTTGCTACTGGGAAATGGCTTGTCTTTCTGGCTATTGTGCTAAGCTAATATAACGCTATATTGTGTTTTCGCTGTAAAACACTTGATAAATCGGAAATATTGTCTGGAAACACAAGATGCCTGTCTTTCAATTGCTGTACACTATGTATTTTTTCACAAATGTTTTATGATGAGTAATTAGGTATTTGACGTTGGTGTCTGTAATTATTCTGTCTGCTTTCGGTGCAACTTCTGATTGTAGCTGCAATGTAAACCATGAGTTATACCTGAAATATGCACATTTTTCGAACAAAACATAGATTTATTGAATAACATGCTATAAGACTGTCATCTGATGAAGTTGTTTCTTGGTTAGTTTTGTTGGTTCTTGGTTAGTTAGATTGGCTTTGTGCATGCTACCTGTGCTGTGAAAAATGTCTGTCCTCTTTTGTAATTGGTGGTGAGCTAACATAAATATACGTGGTGTTTTCGCTGTAAAACATTTTAAAAATCGGACATGTTGGCTGGATTCACAAGATGTGTACCTTTCATATGCTGTATTGGACTTGTTCATGTGTGAAAGTTAAATATTAAAAAAATAATAACAATAATTGAATTTCGCGCCCTCCACTTGAGCTGGATGTTGTCATAAGTGTACTGACGTCGGGCTGCAGCCATAAGAAGTTAAATTACATTGAGCTGATTTCTGACATGCTATTCTTTACACCTTCACTATTACAGTGACACATTTTGTCCAGGAAATTGTATAGAAGAGAATACATTTGTTGTTGTCTTATTGTTTTTTTTGTAGATTTCCACACTCCTTTCATCTATAGTATTTCTTTATATTATTCAGTTCCTTTGGCTTTGATGCTTCACGGTTGAGCATAGCTCTGTGATTTCGCTGTGATCTGATAGGGGTGTCAGTGGACTGATTGTGAACGCTCTAAGAGACTCTGGGTTGTGGTCAGTGATAAAGTAGTCTACATTACTACTGCCAAGAGATGAGCTATAGGCGTGCCTACCATTGACTATGTACATACCCAGTGTGCAACAGAGCTGCAGGTGTTGTGACCCATTTTTGTTGGTTATGTTGTCGTAGTTGTGTCTAGGGGGGCATATGAGGGAGGGAATGCTGTCACCTCCAGGTATGTGTTTGTCTCCCTGTGTGCTGAGGGTGTCAGGTTCTTGTCCAGTTCTGGCATTTAGTTTGCCACAGACTAGTACATGTCCTTGGGCATGGAAATTGTTGATCTCCCCCTCTAGGATGAAGAAGCTGTCATCGTTAAAGTATGGGGCTTCTACTGGGGGGATGTAGATAGCACACATGAGGACATTTTTTTCTGTTGAGATCATTTCCTTGTTCATTTCTAGCCAGATGTAAAATATTCCTATTTTGACTAATTTAATAGAGTGGCTTAGGTCTGCTCTATACCAAATTAGCATACCCCCTGAGTCTCTTACCTCTTTCACACCTGGTAGTTTGGTGGATGGGACTACCAGCTCAGTGGATCAGTCTCCTTTATACCATGTTTCTTGTAGGATGACAATGTCTGTTTTTCCAATTTCTTTGAAGTCTGGGTTCCTTATCTTTAGGCCAAAGGCAGGTGACCTCAGACCTTGTATATTCCATGATGAGATAGTAAAAGCTTTGTGTTCCATAGTGTCTAGTGTTGTTTTTGTGTAGTTTAGGCCTGGACCATCACAGTAGGTGTGAGCAGAGCATGTTGAGCATCTGATACATACCTCTCAGGTCACAGGATGTGGCTTGGGCGGGTGAAAATGTGGGGTTTGGGCCTGTTGCTTTGTTAAGGGCCTGGGCATGTCCTGCTGTCATGTTAAGGTCCTTGCTGCAGGGGCGGTGGGCATGGGGTGTGAAGAAGGGGCATATGTCTGATATGGGGGGGGCCTATATAGGGTGTGGCCTGTGTTTGCTTGGGGTTGTCTTAGCTGGTTGGGGTGTGGCTGATGATGCTGTGGTCTGGGTGTAGGGCCTCTTGGCGTGGGTTCTCTCGGTCATTCAGGAGGGGCTTTTTCAGATCTGGGAGGGTGTCTCTCTGGTCTGTGCGGGGTGTCCGTTGCTCTGTTGCTCCTGTGCCTCACACAGGTAGCTGGGGCTACTGTTGAGGGTAACGTCCTTCAGGGTCCTGGCAAAAGTTGGGATTGCTGCCTTGTAGAGGTGGACCTGTTCGTAAAGGCTGTTCAAGTCCAGGGTGGAGTGGTGGGCTGAGTGCTGTGGCCACCCTTTCTTGCTGGGCCCTGAGGTAATTTGTGCCCATGTGATTATGATGTGGCTAGGGGACCCTAGGGCATGCCTAGTGTTCGGGCACCAGAGTTTAGCCACTTTGTGTTCGGGAAAAAGTTTATCCTTTTGAATATATTTGCCATTTGAGTCGAGGAGCACAATCTCTGGCTTTTTGTGTTCTCAGTGGATGTGTGGGGGTTGTCAAGAGAGCTGTTAGGGAAGCTGACAGGGTGGCTGTTAGAAGGGGGTGGGGTCTGTTGCGTTGGTGGGTCCTGAGTTCTCTCCAATTGTGGTGTTAAGGTGTTGGTCCGGGTATGAGGTTGGCTGTTCTTCTGGCTTCGCTGGGGGACTGTCACACCTTAGCTTTATCACCTCCTCTTTCAGTGCCATGTGTGCCTCTTTAAGTTCTCTCACCTCTCACCTCAGTCCGTAGAGCAGCCAGCTCTGTCAGACAGCCGTCCATTTCCACCTTCTGCCATCCGGGTGTTGTTGTGCTGGTCTGTTTTGTGGGTTTGTTCTGTCTGGCTTATGTGGACTAGTTCTCTGAGCTCCATGTCTCTCTCCAGCTCTGTAAATGTATCCCTCTCAATGATGGATGAGCAGTGCAGTTGTGGGACCTGGGTGTATTCAGTGCTTGTTGTGGTTACTATCCTCGTCTGCAGGACAGTTTGAAGAGGTGTGATCAGACTGACTCAGGATGCGGAGTCGTCACAGAGAGAGAGATTTTCCTGCTGTACTCTCTCTTTGATCATGTACAAGTCCTGCTGGAACTGCTTGAGGATGCCTTGTACCATTACTGTCCCAGACTTGTACACGTTGACAGAGGTTTTTTCAATTTCCTCAATGTCTAGTATTCTGAGTTTCCACCCTGGGCTAACACCATCTGCCTTCATATAGGGGTAGTGTGCTCTTATAGCACTGTGCCATGCCAGGGGATGGTCTGTGTGGAAAATTAAGTTACTTACGTTCGCCGCTTTGTAGCAATCAGGAAATAGTGTCTCTATTGTCCTTGAGGAGCTTTTTAAAAAACAAAACGTATTCCGTGCAGTAATATTTTTAATATCCATGGGGTATTGTTTTGTAATGACGCGCAGGACGAGGACACCACTCTACCACTGTCTTTGTCCCCCTCCTTAGCGTCCTTTGAGTGGCGACCCTCGCCCGCGACCTTGGTCTAGGAACCTTCACCCTAGATAGAGGAGATAGCTCAGGACAGAGAGGTAGCTCAGGCCTGAGAGGTGGCTCAAGACAGAGAGGTAGCTCAAGACAGAGAGGTAGCTCAAGACAGAGAGGTAGCTCAAGACAGAGAGGTAGCTCAAGACAGAGAGGTAGCTCAAGACAGAGAGGTAGCTCACGACAGAGGGGCAACTCCGGACTGAAAAGCAGCTCCGGACTGAAAAGCAGCTCCGGACAGAGAGGCAGCTCTGGACTGAAGGGAGCTCTGGACTGAAGGGCAGCTCCGGACTAATGGCAGCTCCGGACTGAGGGGCAGCTCCGGGCTGAGGGGCAGCTCCGGGCTGAGGGGCAGCTCATGACTGGAGGACAGCTCATGACTGGAGGGCAGCTCATGACTGGAGGGCAGCTCATGACTGGAAGGCAGCTCATGACTGGAGGGCAGCTCATGACTAGAGGACAGCTCATGACTAGAGGACAGCTCATGACTAGAGGACAGCTCAGGACAGAGAGGTAGCTCAGGCCTGAGAGGTAGCTCAAGACAGAGAGGTAGCTCAAGACAGAGAGGTAGCTCAAGACAGAGAGGTAGCTCAAGACAGAGAGGTAGCTCAAGACAGAGAGGTAGCTCAAGACAGAGAGGTAGCTCACGACAGAGGGGCAACTCCGGACTGAAAAGCAGCTCCGGACAGAGAGGCAGCTCTGGACTGAAGGGAGCTCTGGACTGAAGGGCAGCTCCGGACTAATGGCAGCTCCGGACTGAGGGGCAGCTCCGGGCTGAGGGGCAGCTCCGGGCTGAGGGGCAGCTCATGACTGGAGGACAGCTCATGACTGGAGGGCAGCTCATGACTGGAGGGCAGCTCATGACTGGAAGGCAGCTCATGACTGGAGGGCAGCTCATGACTAGAGGGCAGCTCATGACTAGAGGGCAGCTCATGACTGGAGGGCAGCTCATGACTGGAGGGCAGCTCATGACTAGAGGACAGCTCATGACTAGAGGACAGCTCATGACTAGAGGACAGCTCATGACTAGAGGACAGCTCATGACTGGAGGGCAGCTCATGACTGGAGGGCAGCTCATGACTGGAGGGCAAGCTCATGACTGGAGGGCAGCTCATGACTGGAGGGCAGCTCTGGCAGCTCCTGACTGGCTGGCGGCTCTGGCAGCTCCTGACTGGCTGGCGGCTCTGGCAGCTCCTGACTGGCTGGCGGCTCTGGCAGCTCCTGACTGGCTGGCGGCTCTGGCAGCTCCTGACTGGCTGGCGGCTCTGGCAGCTCCTGACTGGCTGGCGGCTCTGGCGGCTCCTGACTGACGGACGGCACTAGCGGCTCCTGACTGACGGACGGCTATAACGGCTCCTGACTGACGGACGGCTCTAACGGCTCGAGACAGACGGGCGGCTCTAATGGCTCGGGGCAGACGGCACTGGGCAGACGGATGGCTCAGACGGCGCTGGGCAGACGGATAGCTCAGACGGCGCTGGGCAGGCATGCAGCTCAGACGAGCAGTGCAGGCGGCGTTGAGCAGACGAACAGTGCAGAAGGCGTTGGGCAGACGGCCGACTCTGACCTGCTGAGGTGCACAGGACGCCTGGTGCGTGGTGTCGGAACTGGAGGTACCGGGCTAAGGACACGCACCTCAAGGCTAGTGCGGGGAACAGGTACAGGGCACACTGGACTCTCGAGGCGCACTATAGGCCTGGTGCGTGGTATCGGCACTGGTGGTACCGGGCTGAGGGCATGCACCTCAGGGCGAGTGCGGAGAGAAGGAACAGTGCGTACAGGGCTCTGGAGACGCACAGGAGGCTTGGTGCGTGGTGCCGGAACTGGAGGTACTGGGCTGGAGACATGCACCACAGGGAGAGTGCGTGGAGGAGGAACAGGGCTCTGGAGACGCACTGGAAACCTGGTGCGTGGTGTAGGCACTGGTGGTACTGGGCTGGGGCGGGAAGGTGGCGCCGGATATACCAGACCGTGCAGGCGTACTGGCTCCCTTGAGCACCGAGCCTGCCCAACCTTACCTGGTTGAATGCTCCCCGTAGCCCGTCCAGTGCGGGGAGGTGGAATAACCCGCACTGGGCTGTGTTGGCGAACCGGGGACACCATGCGTAAGGCTGGTGCCATGTACACCGGCCCGAGGAGACGTACTGGAGGCCAGATATGTTGAGCCGGCTTCATGGCACTTGGCTCAATGCTCAATCTAGCCCGGCCAGTGCGGGGAGGTGGAATAACCCGCACCGGGCTATGCACAAGTACAGAAGACAGCGTGCGCTCTTCCGCATAACACGGTGTCTGCCCGTACTCCCGCTCTCCACGGTAAGCATGGGAAGTGGGCGCAGGTTTCCTACCTGCCTTCGCCACACTACCCTTTAGCCTCCCCTCCAAGAAATTTTTGGGATTTCTTCTCGGGTTTCCGTGCTAGTCGCGTACATTCATAACGCCGGTACCTCTCTCCGGTTGCCTCCAGCTGTTCCCATGCGAGGCGATCCTTTCCAACCTTAGCCCAGGGTCCTTTACCGTTCATAATTTCCTCCCATGTCCAGGAGTCCTGTGTAGTAGGCTGCTGCTGCTGCCCGTAGCCACGCTGCTTGGTCCGAGTTAGGTGGGTGGTTCTGTAACTGCAGTCTAAGTTGTCCTCCTCCTCAGACGAGGAGAGGCGAGAAGGATCCGAGGACCAATGTGCAGCGTGGTAAGTTTCCATGATTTAATGAACATGAAAACAAGACACTACAAAATAACAAACAAACTAACCGTCACAGTCCCGTGTAGAACAAACACTGACACAGAAAACAACCACCCACAAAATCCCAACACAAAACAAGCCACCTATATATGATTCTCAATCAGGGACAACGATTGACAGCTGCCTCTGATTGAGAACCATATTAGGCTGAACACAGAAACAGACAAACTAGACACACAACATAGAATGCCCACCCAGCTCACGTCCTGACCAACACTAAACAAGCAAAACACATAAGAACTCTGGTCAGGACGTTACAACTTCACACTTCAGTGCTAATTAAAGTTGCAGGCAGGTCTGTTCTGTCCTAGCAGCTTGGTAGCTTAGTAGCCTTATTTATTAAGCTTTATTCAACAAAATTACCTAGAGATTATCTTTTACTTTTTGGCTTCAGAAGTAGGTTCAGACTGAACATTACTCAGTCAGTTTTTTTGTTGGATGGTTTTTCCAGGTTCCACTGTGTTTCTTCTGCAGGTTTTGGTTTGTTAGAAGTTTTTTATTGATAGTACTACTTTTCCGAACCTTTTTATGTACCTACAGAGTAGTACACAATCAATGCACTGTCCACGGTCCTGAACTGAAAGTGCATTACTCTTAATACTGAGCCTCTCTCTCTCTCTCTCTCATCCTCCTCCTCCTCTCTCTCGCTCATCCTCCTTCCTTCTCTCTCTCTCATCCTCCTTCCCTTTCTCCCGCTCTCTCTCTCTCTCCCTTCCCTCTCTCTCTCATCCTCCTTCCCTCTCTCTCTCTCATCCTCCTTCCCTCTCCTCCGCTCTCTCTCTCTCTCTCTCCCTTCCCTCTCTCTCCCTTCCCTCACTCTCTCATCCTCCTTCCCCCTCTCTGTCTCTCATCCTTCTTCCCTCTCTCTCATCCTCCATATCCTCTCTCTCTCCCATCCTCCTTCCCTCTCTCTCTCTCTTATCCTCATTCCCTTTCTCTCTCATCCTCCTTCTCTCTCTCATCCTTCTTCTCTCTCTCTCTCTCTCTCTCTCTCTCTCTCTCTCTCTCTCTCTCTCTCTCTCTCTCTCTCTCTCTCTCTCTCTCTCTCTCTCTCTCTCTCTCTCTCTCTCTCTCGCTCTCTCTCACTCACCAGGGTAGAGAGACTGAGTTCTGTCACCTCTTAGAATAAGAGATGAAAGCTTCTCAAGGTCCTGTTCTTCTTACATAGAAAAAGCTGTCCGACACCCTGAGAGATCCTATTCTCTCTCTCACACACACATGCACGCACACATACACACAACGTTGTGCATCACTTATCAGTGTAACAAAAATCATGTCACGCCAATGTAGATACACACCGCTCACTTTGCTTTTCTTTAATCTCAACTTCTTCTTCTTCTTCAATTATGCAATTACCTTTACAAATCCCACGCCTCCCACACAGCACAACTGTTTGAAAGACTGCCTTATCCATGTGATCACTGTCTGATTTGTCCATATGTGTTATTGTCTGTGTACAGCACAGAAGTAACCTCTGAATCCCTTCTCACATCCATATGTTATGTTCTACAGTATATGTATGTCTCTGATGTATCTCTCCAACATACTGGCTTTGAATGATGAAAGGATACAGTATCATCTGACATACAGATGATCCGTAGAGCACTGAGGTACCAGCAAACAGGAACACCAACATTTCATCAGAAGGACATATCTATATTATTTATTGGAACTGTAAAACAGCATGATTATTTTGTATCAGTTGCTGTGATTTTATACCACCCCCAAAGTGTGTACACAATACTGTACACCTGAGTGTTGGTGTTTCTCATGGTATAGCAATGAAATAATCTGTTCAGAGACACTTATCACGCCTGCCAAGGCATTCTACAGAACCAGCCAAAGAGAGATGCTGTTCCAATAACAAGCATTGACAGTACTGTTGGCACTGTCTCAGTAGTCAACAAACAACGGCACAGAGGGAGAGAGAGAAGAACACAGCACATTTCCTCACACACCTGTTAGGTCAGACTGCATGAGAAGATGTCTCTACCATGTCCGAGATCTGAGCTAGACGTTGTATTATGATCCTACAGTACTGCTAGCACATAACGTTCTGAGAGCAACATGTTTCTTAGAGCTTGGTGAGAGTGTGGTTGTCCTATGATTATTTTGCATTCAACCTTCCCACATAGTTCTGGGAATGGTCCAAGATACCCAGCTAGCCCATAATGTTCTGAGAACCATATGTTTCTTAGGTGGGAATTTCAGTACTTCACCATAACATTTCCTACTGGTTTCCTCACGGTTCGAGAATGTTAAGAAACAACATTTGTCTGTGGGAATTTCAGTATTCAGTATAAAGTTTTCTGCATGGTTCTATTTAAAGTCATGTCCATTAGTAACATTCAATGAACATTCTAAGAATATTACTTAAAAACATACATTCTGTTCTCAGCATCAACAAAACTCTCTCTATCCTCAAACAGATTACCGACCATTTCGAATCCCACCGTACCTTCTCCGCTATGCAATCTGGTTTCAGAGCTGGTCATGGGTGCACCTCAGCCACGCTCAAGGTCCTAAACGACATCATAACCGTCATCGATAAGAGACATTACTGTGCAGCCATATTCATCGACCTGGCCAAGCCTTTCGACTCTGTCAATCACCAAATTCATATTGGCAGACTCGACAGCCTTGGTTTCTCAAATGATTGCCTCGCCTGGTTTACCAACTACTCTCTGATATAGTTCAGGGTGTCAAATCGGAGGGCCTGTTGGCACTGTCTCAGATCGGAGGGCCTGTTTCCGAGGGAGGGCCTGTTTCGGATCGGAGGGCCTGTTTACCAACTACTCCCTGATAGAGTTCAGGGTGTCAAATCGGAGGGCCTGTTGTCCGGACCTCTGACCGTCTCTATGGGGGTGCCACAGGGTTCAATCCTTGGGCCGACTCTCTTCTCTGTATACATCAATGATGTTGCTCTTGCTGCAGGTGATTCTCTGATACACCTCTACGCAGACAACACCTTCCTATATACCTCTGGCCCCTCTTTGGAAACTGTATTAACTAACCTCCAGACAAGCTTCAATGCCATACAACTCTCCTTCCGTGGCCTCCAACTGCTCTTAAACGCAAGTAAAACTAAATGCATGCTATTCAACCGATAGCTGCCCGCACCTGCTTGCCCGTCCAGCATCGCTACTCTGGACGGCTCTGACTTAGAATACGTGGACAACAACAAATACCTAGGTGTCTGGTTAGATTGTAAACTCTCCTTCCAGACTCACATTAACTTCTCTAGGGTAGGGGGCAGCATTTTCACGTTTGGATGAAAAGCATACCCAGATTCAACTGCCAGCTACTCATCTCCAGGAGATAAGATAAGCATATTATTAGTAGATCTGGATAGAAAACACTCTGAAGTTTCTAAAACTGTTTGAATCATGTTTTATTTAGCAGGCGAAACCCCGAGGACAAACCATTCAGATTTATTTTTTTTGAGGTCACTCTCTTTTCAATGAGGTTTCATTGGGAAACCAGATTTCTAAGCGAATTGCTTGCAGTTCCTACGGATTCCACTGGATGTCAACAGTCCTGAGAAATTGGTTGAGGTTATTCCTTTGTGTAATAAAGATATACGGGCATCTTGAAGTCGAGTCACTCTAGGTGTCCTGTTTGATTGAAGCGCATGACCAGAAGGCATGCTACTTTTGGTTTTCATCCTGTATTGAACACAGATCATCCCGTCTTCAATTGTATCGATTATTAACGTTAAAAAATACCTAAAGTTGTATTAGAAAAGTAGTTTGAGATTTTTTGGCAAGGTTTACAGGTAACCTTTGAGATATTTTGTCGTCACGTTTGAGCAAGTTGGAACCTGTGTTTTTCTGGATCAAACGCGCCAAATAAATTGACATTTTGGATATTAATCGAACAAAAGGACCATTTGTGATGTTTATGGGACATATTGGAGTGCCAACAACAGAAGCTTGTCAAAGGTAAGGCATGAATTATATTTTTATTTCTGCGTTTTGTGTCGCGCCTGCAGGGTTGAAATATGCGTATCTCTCTTTGTTTACAAAGTTGCTATACTCAGATAATAGCATCATATGTTTTCGTCGAAAAGCCTATTTGAACTCTGACATGTTGGCTGGATTCACAACCAGTGTAGCTTTAATTTGGTATCTTTCATGTATGATTTAATGAAAGTTTGATTTTATAGTAATTTTCATAGTAATTAATTTGAATATGGCGCTTTGCATTTTCTCAGGCTTTTTGCCAAGTGAGACAGTAGCATCTTGAATAAACTCTGATTTTTGGATATAAATATGAACTTTACCGAACAAAAAATACATGTATTGTGTAACATGAAGTCCTATGAGTGTCATCTGATGAAGATCATCAAAGGTTAGTGATTCATTTTATCTCTATTTCTGCTTTTTGTTACTGTTCTCTTTAGCTGGAAAAAGGGCTGTCTTTTTCTGTGACTTGGCTCATGCCTAACATAATCGTTTGGTGTGCTTTCGTCGTAAAACCTTTTTGTAATCGGACACTTTGGCTGGATTTACAACAAGTGTAGCTTTAAAATGGTGTAAAATACTTGTATGTTTGAGGAATTTCAATTATGGGATTTCTGTTGTTTTGAATTTGGCGTCCTGCAGTTTCACTGGCTGTTGACGAGGTGGGTCGCTACCGTCCCACATACCCTAGAGAAGTTAATAAGCATCTCAACCCAAAATTAAATCTAGAATCGGCTTCCTATTTCGCAACAAAGCATCCTTCACTCATGCTGCCAAACATATCCTCGTAAAACTGACCATCCTACCGAGCCTAGACTTCGGTGATGTCATCTATAAAATAGCCTCCCAGCCTTTTGTCACAAAAGCCCCATACACTACCCACCATTGCGACCTGTACGCTCTCGTTGGTTGGCCCTTGCTTCATACTCGTCGCCAAACCCACTGGCTACAGGTTATCTACAAGTCTCTTCTAGGTAAAGCCCCGCCTTATCTCTGCTCACTGGTCACCATAGCAGCACCCACTCGTAGCATGCGCTCCAGCAGGTATATCTCACTGGTCACCCCCAAAGCCAATTCCTCCTTTGGTCGTCTTTCCTTCAAGTTCTCTGCTGCCAATGACTGGAACGAACTGCAAAAATCTCTGAAGCTGGAGACTCATATCTCCCTCACTAGCTTTAAGCACCAGCTGTCAGAGCAGCTCACAGATCACTGCACCTGCACATAGCCCATTTGTAAACAGCCCGTCTATTTACCTACCTCATCCCCATACTGTATTTATTTATTTATCTTGCTCCTTTGCACTCCAGTATCTCTACTTGCACATTCATCTTCTGCCCATCTACCATTCCAGTGTTTAATTGCTATATTGTAATTACTTCGCCACCATGGCCTATTTATTGCCTTAACTCCCTTATCCTACCTCATTTGCACTCACTGTATATAGACTTTTTGTTTTCTACTGTATTATTGACTGTATGTTTTGTTTATTCCATGTGTAACTCTGTGTTGCATGTGTCGAATTGCTATGCTTTTTCTTGGCCAGGTCGCAGTTGCAAATGAGAACTTGTTCTCAACAAGCCTACCTGGTTAAATGAAGGTGAAATAAAAATGAAAAATAAAAATATCTTGTTAAGTGTGTTCAGGTGTTGGCTGTGCCCACTAATTGGCCACACCGTATCTTAATGTGCTTGTTTCCTATGGTATTTACTTGTTGTTTCCCATAGTCTGTTTGAATAGACAAAAATGAACAGCTTTGTATGAATTTAAAAAACATGGCCTGCTAGTTCAAACCTGGTGGTGCAGTGGACTGATTCCATTGCTAGAGAACAAAAGATCATAGGTTTGAATCTCACTGAAGCCATGCCAAAAAAATATATACTGTTCGTATGATTAACAGCTTCTACCCCAAGCCATAAGACTGCTGAACAATTAATCAAATGGCCACTGGACTATTTACATTGACCCCCTCCTCCATTTGTTTTGTACACTGCTGCTACTCGCTGTTAATTATCTATGCATTGTCACTTGACCCCTACCTACATGTACAAATGACCTCAACTAGCATGTGACCCCACACACTGACTCGGTACCGGTAACCCCTGTATATAGCCTCGTTATTGTTATTTTATTGTGTTACTTTTTATAATTTTTTAACTTTAGTTTATTTGGTAAATATTTTCTTAACTCTTCTTGAACTGCGCTGTTGATTAAGGGCTTGTAAGTAAGCATTTCACTATAAGGTCTACACTTGATGTATTCGGCATGTGAAAAATTAAGTTTGATTTGAACACTCATATTTACCACCCTCCAGACACTGACAGCGTAGACCTAAATACAGAAATACCATCTTAGATCAAATGAGAAACAGAAAATAAAACAGACCAACTTCTTCCACAGAGGGGTCCCTCGGAGGGAGAGGGGGGTGTTAGCGGCAATACCTCAATTAGGATCTCAATAAGGCCGGTACCACAGGGAATAGAAGTGAACCACAAGCATCTAAAAATGCTGCGATTAATCATTTTCCTTCATGAACTCTACATGGTTTCTACACCTCCCTTGACACTGCAGGGACTTCCTCAGAGGGCTGCTTCATTGTGGTGCATTGTACACAGGGCTAGGATAAAGCAGTCTCTTATAGGACACTTCGGTGACTGTCTGCTTAGCTATGCCATGTTGACCCTGGGTAGAGATGCAATGTTGAGGGAGGAGAGAACAATAGCGCAGTCACAGCTGCATTAATTGCACTCGTCTAACTCATAAATCAACTCTCATACAAACACACACATACACATAGAAATAGCCATTTGTACACACACGTTTCTACACACATTCTCATCCACACTCTCTCTCAAACACACACCAGCAGACAATGGAAAGCCTGAAAGGGCCTGCCAACTTCGATAGCTTTCACATAATGCCTGTAGGATCCAACATCAATCCTGCCACTGATAGGAATGCAATATAATCAGAATCAAAAGGGGGGACGAAACATTTGTGAAATAACCACTTATCATGATGTATCACACACACACACGCAAAACAAGTATAGGGTGGGAAAGTGGGGCGAGTTTAATCTGTTTTGGTGTTTTCATTAAACATAGAGGCCAGGATCAATAGAGAAAGAGCGGTGAGTTGCAGAAAGAGAACTTGACTAACAACAGCAAGGTAGGCCTTACTCATACTCACTTCACAAACATGTGCCCTCTGCCACTTACTCACCCAGGATTTCAAAATGGTCTACAAACTCATTCATCCCCACTCATCTTTTACTCTTCTTTTTCATTTCACTAAGAAACACTATGTTCCAGAAACACTTTACTGCTCTTCAAATGAAACCCAAACATTTTAGTAGAATATCCTCTAGCTTATTGTATCGGTGCAGTCTGTTGCCTCAAACCCACACAGAATACACAAAGTCCAGTGAGTTGGATGGGGACTCATTGCTTCCCCCTCCCTCTTCTTCACAGGTGCTGCAAGGGGCTAGTGCTTCATTAGAATATCATTGACATCTGGGTTGTTAAATAGGTACAATCATTTAGCTTGAAGGGCTGCATAGAAAATGGCACATTAACATGTAGTAAAACTCGTCCCAGTAATCATTAATTAGCTTGCCCTTTCACAAAGAGGAGCCAGGCCAGTGTTCTAGGGGAGATATACTAATTGTCTAGGAGCGGTAAAAAAGGCTTTTTAATATACTAGAGCTGGAGATGGAGCTCTTCTGTTGTAGTGGAATCATAACATACAATATGAGAAGCATAAAAGTACATTATGGAAATAGTTGTGATACTCATCATTAGGGCCAGGAGCTTTTCCTGATCACATGACCTGACCAGAAAAAACTCAGGCTATAACATGTCTTGAGGAAAAAGTTAAAAAGATGGTAATATATGTCATAATTGTAGTGTTGTAAAACAACTTTAATGATTCAGCCAAGTTTGAAAGTAGTACTTTGGGAAGGCAGGCATCAGAATTACTTATTTTGCCAGCTTACTGTCTGGCAGATGCACTGACAGGAGGCCCATCTTGGTATTTGATAGAGCGGCTGTCTGTTTGCACAAACGTGAATGGTCGGATGGGTACCTCAATCTGGCCAGATAGACAGGGGGATGAATTTAACGTCTAGACAAATGAATCACACAGAAACAGGAGAGAGAGGTATCACCTTTAGTTTTAATCAATCCAGAGGCCATTCTGAAAACAGTAAGGGATGGACATCTATGGATCTGACTGATGGGAAAGGAGGGGATGGGGATATGAAGGGGAATAGGGATAGGGAGGGGATGGGGATATGAAGGGGAATAGGGATAGGGAGGGGATTGGGATATGGAGGGGAATAGGGATAGGGAGGGGATGGGGATATGGAGGGGAATAGGGATAGGGAGGGGATGGGGAATAGGGATAGGGAGGGGATTGGGATGGGGGGGGGGTCAGGAGTTGTGCCATGTAGCCGATTACTATTCAATCTGGAACTCAGCAGCTCATGTCATTGAAGTGAAGTTTAGTGTATCTGTATACTACTATCCCTATACTACAATTCAAATTGTTTAAATTATGTCATAACAATGTTATTTCAACCAGTTTGTGGTTGTAATGATGTCATTTCAACCAATTTTCTCCACTGGGATACTATACGTATCTACTCCAACCATTAGTTATGATAATACACCTGAACTATACTGTGTGTTTAGGGTTTATGGCTGAGTGTTAGTGTAATAATCTGCAGTTATTATGGTCCTTCTGAAAGAGAAATAAATAGATCCAAAATGGGGATTAGAACAAGATATCAGAAGTTATGCTCAACAACAATTACATGTCATGTAGGTTCAGAATTAAACTAATGACATAAGGAGTGTGAAAACCTGCATGTAGGCTACAGGTTTAAACTAGATATTCAAATCAGTTGAGTGAATCAACAAAATAACAAAATAATGTGACAAACATTGAGGAGACGTTGGTGTTGCTTTCTATTAATAAACAGATAACGAAAGAAAATACAAGTAAAAAAGTAAAGGAGAGAAAAAAAGGAAAAAGGAAAAAAAAAAAAAAAAAAAGATTAAAAAAATTATACCTGGAGCTCAGCTATAAAACGAATGTCATGTCTTTGACAGGGAGGTGTGTGTGAGATGCATGTGTCTCATAGGGAAGACTGTGCAGTATGTACACATTTAATTCTGATGGATCAACAGGAACTAAGCCAGGCTTGGGCTTTGTTTTCACTAACATGCATGTTGGTCTCTGGAGAAAAAAATGTAACTCAAAAAGAAGGACAGACTAAAGAAATATGTACAAAAATACAGAATACTTTACAAAATGTTGTCTCACGTACTCCAAACCAGTATTTCTGCTCGACTTATTTACAACTTTGATAGCTTTGAACACTATTCTCATAGAATCTATAATTGCTTAACATCAGAAAATCCGAGAGCTTCATGTAGACGCAAAACAAATGTACATTTTTTATGACTATTTTACAGATTTTAAGTATTTTCATGGCATGACTAGAAAAAAAGCAGCCACATCATGTACAATAGTATAAGGAAATCATGATTTAAAAAGTTAACAAAGAGAGCCGCGCATAATAACAAAATGAAACACAGTGCATTCGGAAAGTATTCAGACCCCTTCACTTTTTCAACATTTTGTTACGTTACAGCCTTATTCCAAAATGTATTAAATTGTTTTTTCCCTCATCAATCTACCCACAATACCCCATAATGACAAAGCAAAAACAGGTTTGGCAGCAATTACAGCCTTGAGTCTTCTTGGGTATGACACTACAAGCTTGGCACACCTGTATTTCGGGAGTTTCTCCCATTTTTCTCTGCAGATCCTCTCAAGGCCTGATTGCTGGAGTGCTGCAGAGATGGTTGTCCTTCTGGAAGGTTCTCCCATCTCCACAGAGGAACTCTATAGCTCTGTCAGAGTGACCATCGGGTTATTGGTCACTTCCCCGACCAAGGCCCTTCTCCCCGATTGCTCAGTTTGGCCGGGCAGCCAGCTCTAGGAAGAGTCTTGGTGGTTCCAAACTTCTTCCATTTAAGAATGATTGAAGCCACTGTGTTCTTGGGGACCTTCAATGTTGCAGACATTTTTTTGGTACCCTTCCCCAGATCTGTGCCACGACACAATCCTGTCTCGGAGCTCTAAGGACAATTCCTTCGACCTCATTGTTTTTTTCTTTCTCTGACATGCACTGTCAACTGTGGGACCTTATATAGACAAGTGTGTGCTTTTCCAAATCATGTCCAATTAATTTAATTTACCACAGGTGGACACCATTCAAGTTGTAGAAACATCTCAATAATGATCAATGGAAACAGGATGTACCTGAGCTCAATTTCGAGTATGATAGCAAAGGTTCTGAATGCTTATGTAAATAAGGTATTTCTGTTTTTTATTTGTAATACATTTGCAAAAATGTCTAAAAACCTATTTTTGCTTTGTCATTATGGGATATTGTGTGTAGATTGATGAGGAAAAATATTATTTAATCCATTTTAAAAATAAGGATGTAACGTAAAAAATGTGGGAAAAGTGAGAGGGTCTGAATACTTTCTGAATGCAATGTAAGCTTTTCTTTTAATTCAAGTCAAGGGAACAGACATCTAAACTAATTAAAGTGACATTCAAGTTCACAAATTCCCACATCCAATGTGGTGTCATGGCAATTCCCACCCCCCACCTCATTTATGATCATCAACTATTACAACAGTTACCATGGAAACAACACTTGCTGGAATGTTCCGTCTTGTTGTCATGGCGAGATACAGTGCCAACCAGTTTCAGTAAAAAGCACCCCTTACTCCCTTCTTACTCTGAAGGCATTCGGGTGAGTTAGAGTTACTCATTTGTCCACAAAAAATCAAGCCCTCTATACAATGTTTTTTGTAGCATTCTCGTTCAACCTCTCCATGTAATTCCGGAGCTCTTGCGAGTCCCCCAGCTCGATGTCAGGACATACCCACTTAATGTCGCTGGTCTGTCCGAGTGCCAGCGGGCTTAGAACTGGGCATCCGTTACTGGGCTTGATGTTGGCGAAGGTGGTAAATTTGACCCTCTTCCTCTTGGTGGTGGGTGAGTTGAGTGACTCGTTCCTGCCTCCCGGGCAGCCTCCCTGGGCACTGCCCTTCAGAACACCGCCGTTCAGCAACTGGCTGCCCTCTTCCAGGGTGCTGCCCAGCTCGTCCTGCTGCTGCTGCAGACACAGGCCCTCCTCCTGGCCAAGCCACACCCAGTCGTGGGCATGGGGCATGGCCTCGGGGGCCTCCAAGGGCAGCTCTTTATGGCGGTACTTGAGGGCGTAGGAGATGCAGTTGATGAGGAAGACCAGGATGGCCAGGCAGAAGACCCCCAGCAGTGCGTACATACCGATCTCCAGGTCAGTGAGGCTGCGGCGTGATGACAACAGATCCTCGTCCGTGCTGCGGCCCCGCGGCAGCTCTTCCTGGGCAGGGAACTCAGAGAACCCCCCAGGGACTCTTCCGTCGGCCGACAGCCTGTCCCCATTGGGCCTCACCGGGATAGGGGTCTTGACTGTTGTGGCCCCCCGGTTCATGATCCCAGCCTCAATGTCAGAGATGGAGCCTCCGTAGTAGGGCGGGTCTGGTCGTGTTTTGCCTCCAGGGTGGCTGTATGGCTCCTCAGAGCGGCCAAACCTAACGCAGACATTTCCCACCCCGGCTGCCAAAATGGTGCGTCGCTTTGTCTTCTGGCAGAGCTCTGATGATGTCATCTCCACACGCACCAGTAACCCCTGCCCTTCTCCGTTTGCCACAATGACCGGCCACTTCCACTCCGCGCTGCGCCGTACCGACACCACCTGCTCGTCCAATGAGGTTGCTGTGAGCACAAAGTGGGCGGGGTCGTAGTGGTCCAGAGGGGTCATGGAGCCGTCGCTGAACTGGAGCCAGGCACTGATAAGGGACTCCTGAGGACACACACAAACAAACACACATGAATACACATGCACACACAAAGACATCAGAGTTCTTCTATCATACGGGTAAACTACAAATAAACCTGTCTTAGTAGTGCTTCAACAAAACCAATCTCCACCCACATGTCTACTGTAAAACACCAACTCCCCATGGGACACATAACTACTGTAGGTATAAAAGGAAAGCATGCTTCCCTGTCATAATATAAAGTGCTACTATGTTACTACACAGCAGAAAATGGTATCAGCAGGAGTCTAATCTTTTCATCATCAAGAGAGAAAAAGAAAGAAAGAGTGAGTGTAGAAGTAAATAGAGAGAGGGAGAGAGAGAACCCCTGCAGATGTGAAGATATGTTTAAATAGACAGTTTAAAAGCAGAGGAGAACTTCAGATGAGAAGAAGGACTCTGCAGCTGTTCCTCTGAAAATATGTCATAGTTTCAGAAGCAGACATCTTCATTGAGATTAGATCAAAGATTTGACATTACAAACACATCCTATTCACTATAAAGGATCAAATGGCAACAAATGTGACTCCACCTACTCTAGGTGAGAAAGTTACAGTTTAGCCTTACAGATTGCTCATATATCACATATAATTCCCCATATATCATTTCTACCTATGGGTGAACATATTATATATTTGATGCATTAGGTTGCTGAGGCATGTGTGCGTGGTAACCTGTTTGAGTTTCTGCATGACTTCCTGTGTGGTAGCAGTGGCGACTATGGCCCTGTTACTCCCTGGGCTGAGCTGGAGGGACAGAGAGAGGCCAGACACCAGCTGCACTCCCAGCTCTGTCACGCTCACTTTCTCATCCAGAACCCTGACCATCCGCTCAGCCAGGATCGAGTCAGACAGAGGAGACATCACCTGCAACATCATACACACACATTAGTATACAAACAGTCACCCCCCCTACACACACACACACACGCTTGTATTGGTTTACATCACCTGCACAAGCATTTACATTCAACCCATCATGATCAATGACAGGGATGCGCGAAGACGTCAACATGACAAGCTTATATTGGCACTCAAGAAATAACATAATTGACCTCCTTAGAGGAAACACCATGACCCAAGCTCTATTACTGTTCAGTGATTATATGACCCAAAACAAGATGATGCATGTACTGTACCCTCAATTGCATCTGCGATCGCCAGCCACACTCTCAAAGACGCACACACACACAAACTCCGCCTGCGTCTGTCTGACTGGCAGTTCCCTGCCTCCCGGGGCCGCTGGAGATGTAAGCATGTAAATGTGTGTGATGTGTGATGAGAAGGGAAGCACTCCCATCTGCTCCCATTAGGCCTGAGTCTCTTCTTTTCCACCACCAGCCCTCACACAGACCCACGCTTCCACCCTTCTCCTTCTCTCCAACCAGCCCCCACACAGACCCACGCTTCCACCCTTCTCCTTCTCTCCAACCAGCCCCCACACAGACCCACGCCACCACCCTTCTCCTCTTCTCCACCACCAGCCCCCACACCTCAACTCTTCTCCTCTTCTCCACCACCAGCCCCCACACAGACCCACGCCTCCACCCTTCTCCTCTTCTCCACCACCAGCCCCCACACAGACCCACGCCTCCACCCTTCTCCTCTTCTCCACCACCAGCCCCCACACAGACCCACGCCTCCACCCTTCTCCTCTTCTCCACCACCAGCCCCCACACAGACCCACGCCTCCACCCTTCTCCTCTTCTCCACCACCAGCCCCCACACAGACCCATGCCTCCACCCTTCTCCATCACCAGCCCCCACACAGACCCACGCCACCACCCTTCTCCTCTTCTCCACCACCAGCCCCCACACCTCAACTCTTCTCCTCTTCTCCACCACCAGCCCCCACACAGACCCACGCCTACACCCTTCTCCTCTTCTCCACCACCAGCCCCCACACAGACCCACGCCTCCACCCTTCTCCTCTTCTCCATCACCAGCCCCCACACAGACCCACGCCTCCACCCTTCTCCTTTTCTCCACCAGCCCCCACACAGACCCACGCCACCACCCTTCTCCTCTTCTCCACCACTACGCCTCCACCCTGCCATAATGAACTGTCAGCACTGATCACTGCCTCATCTGTACAGCAGTGGTTCCTAAACTGTGGGGCGCACTGGGTTGCGCAAGGCAACCCACCCCCCCCCCCCCAAAAAACAAAAAATATGTGTTTTTAAAGGATTATTCTTGATAGTTGTAATAGTAGAATGCAGAAGGTGCAATTTCGAAATTGGGTAGTGCATCATCAGTTTCTCTTGTCATGTTAGTCATTGTATGCTTTAGAGAGCTATTAATAACTTGTCAGAAATGTCCAGATCAACTAGCCCAACGTTTTTTTATTTAGGCTTTTTAGCCCATGGATATTGTTGTAATTTTTTGGTCACTCAAATATCACATGTATACACATTAGACATGGCAACATGTATAGAATTGCAAGAAAATTTGCGAAAGATTTTTTGCATCCCATGACAAAATGTGTAGAAATGCAGGAAATAAGCTGTATACCTGCACAATTCTCTCCACCAACAAGAAGGGTGTGATCAGTTTGTGTCTTGAATAGTTCTTATACCTATAGAAATAGATGTGGTGCATGTTGTTCCCCAATGCTGGAAGGGGGGCCCATAGTGAAACACTTTGGGAACCCCTGCTGTACAGGACCACAGGCTGGGCCAACACACTTCCCATCCACAGCACCGTACTGTTAAAGCTGCACGGTCGCATGCTCGCCACATAGATAAACACACTGGGAACACACAGGGCCAGCCGTGTAGATCTGTGTACTGTGACACCTCTAGGGCTGGGTCATAGATCAACATATGCTGTCATGATCATATAGGTAGAGTTACCTTGTTGTTATCTTGTTGTTACCTTGGTGCGTTTAGGTCTATTTAGGACAATTTTATTATCTAAGTGGGTACATTGTGTCACTGGTCAGATTAAGCCAAAAGCTTTATCCTAAAATCCAGCAGAACACATACCACCACATTCTCATCCAATGTCCTTTAATCTACTCTAGAATAAAGTGAAATAAAATAATAATTAAATAAAAGTAACTAACAAAGTAAAGAGGGGGACAGAGGGGGTTTTGGTAATGAGGCCCTTTATCTATTTCCCCTGAGTCAGATGATACCATTTGTATGTCTCTGTGTCCAGTATGAAGGAAGTTAGAGGTAGTTGGAAGTCTATGGGAAGTCTATGGGTACCTGCTGGCATGCTATGACTTCCAGTCATTGTGCTAACGTTAGCTAGCATTGTCTCGCAAAACTACCTGTAACTTCCTCAATATCCTCAAGATTATCTCAATATCAAACAATTTGTGGGTAACGATTAAGTTCTATACTGTGTGTGGAAAACTGAAAACTGGCCGTTATTGGCAGAGAGGTTTGAAACTCTCTTTCTTTTTGGTTTTATAACTCATTTTCCAGCTGGGGGTGTCACCAGGCAGGCCAAAACTCCATCCCACCAAAAGAGGCTGAAATTTCAGGCGGTCTTTTCAATAGCTCTTACACCAGTGGAGGCTCCTCAGAGGAGGAAAGGGAGGACCATCCTCCTCAGTGAATTTTATAAAAATAAAAATTGCAAAACATTATAAAAGTTATCATTTTTAGATAAAACTATACTAAATACAGTACCAGTCAAAAGTTTGGACACATCTACTCATTCAAGGGTTTTTCTTTACTTTTACTATTCTCTACATTGTAGAATAATAGTGAAGACATCAAAACAATGAAATAACACATATAGAATCATGTAGTAACCAAAAACTTGTATGCCACCCCTACCTTGTCACAACACAACTCAAACGCGTTAAGAAGAAAATAAATTCCACAAATTAACTTTTAACAAGGCACACCTGTTAATTGAAATGCATTCCAGGTGACTATCTCAATGTAGAAAATAGTACAAAATATAGAAAAACCCTTGAATGAGTAGGTGTGTCCAAACTTTTCACTGGAATTGTAAATTAATTTATTATTACACACTGTTTTGCGATGAAGGTCTACAGTAGCCTCAACAGCACACTGTCGGGTAACACCATGGTGTGGCCGGAGGACAGCTAGCTTCCATTCTCCTCTTGATACATTGACTTCAATACAAAACCTAGGAGGCTCATGGTTCTCAACCCCTTCCGTAGACCTAAACATTAATTGTGACAACTTCCGGAGGATGTCCTCCAACCTATCAGAGCTCTTGCAGCATGAAATGACATGTTGTCCACCCAATCAAAGGATCAGAAAATGAATATATTACTGAAAGCATAAGCTACAGCTAGCTACCACTGCAGTGCATAATATGTGGTGAGATAGAGAGATTGTCTTTTTTTTGCACTTTCAGTATCAGTTACTGCAAATGCAGCTATCTAATTTATCCTACTCAAGCACCTTGCTCAAACAGAGGGATGCTGTGTTAATTATGACTATCCAACACAACACTGAAACTCTTCCAAGTCAAGGTAAGCTTTTGGTTTTACTAATTTATTGCCACCGGGGCCCGCCAGTGTAACTGCTAAACTGCTAACTGAGTATACACTGTAACGTTACTGCATGTTGTAGCCGGTTTACTAACACGCTAGTTCTATTAGCTATGTTGACTATGATGTTACTTTAGCTAATATGGTGACAATGATGTAGGCAGTGTGGAGCACTTGATATGATATGGTTTGGCTTGGAATAGTTTTTTTGCTTGGTCATATACAGCTGATAAGTCGTATTGAAGTCCACAAACATTAGGGAAATGTGAGAGGAGGAGAGCGCACAGATGCGAGAAGGAATATAACGTGGCTGCTATGAATGTGAACTGTGTTTAGTGTGACCCGAGGTGTATTCATTCTGCCGACTCGGTTGAAAAACGTTTCTAATTAAACGGTCTGTCAATGTCTGTCAATGTGTCACTGTCTGTCACCTCAACATTTTCTCTCGACCTGTGTGCACCTACGGTGTAATCTTTCATTCATAGGCTACGTTGTAGCAACCTCATGAGTGTCATGTAGTAGCCTAAACCTATCGATGTTACATTGAACAGGTGAATGGAATATGAATGACAGTCATCCAATATGCTGTAACAGAAATAAGGCCATGCTCATTAAAAAAATATATTGCCGTCCCTCATCTTAAACAGCATTGACCACCACTGTCTTACACTAAAAGGGCATTATCTTAATGTTCACAATTTCACAGTATTATTCCAACCTCATAGTGTGCAAATATATATTAAACACAGGTAAATCATGTTTTACTGCACTGGGTCTTTAATTGCATCTGTTGGTGACATTGTAAAAACATGAATAACAAAACATTGAACCAACCAATGCTGCGTTTGAAGCTTTCAGTGAGCTTTTCCCTGCCGTAGTTACTAATGGAAGTGTTAGGGCTTGAGAAAAGCAGTGATTGTGCCTTTTAAAGCTAATAACCGGTTTGTCTGAGGTAGAGTGATTTATCAATTTAGCGGCAGCGCGGACCGCACTGCAGGCAGAGATGTATCTGACACATGAAATGGGTTGGATATTTGGTTACTGTGACTGTGGAGACCCAGGGCAATCTGCTCCCCTTTCATCAGAATTCCATTTGATAGTTTGATTCCAAGACCCTCCATGCCAATTGCAGTGATTGCTCTGCTTTTTATCTGCATTTAATTCCAGACAATTGAAGACCCTCTTGTTTGTAGATGGATCTAAAATCACTCCAGTGAACAGAGGCAATTTTGCTATCAAATAAAACTTCACAGCTTCTCTAACAGCATTGTCAATACTCCTTTGAGGCTGCTGCATGTGGGTTTCTCTGAGTGCCAGTGTGTGTGCGCTTCAGGGGGGAAAGGAAAACATTGATAAAGAGAGATCGAAAAGCATAGTGTGTTCTATTTTGTGTGTTTCTATGCATGTGAAGGATCAGCATAAGGAAGGTATAAAACATGACATTTTTTTACTTTGTGTGTGTGTGTGTGTGTGTGTGTGTGTGTGTGTGTGTGTGTGTGTGTGTGTGTGTGTGTGTGTGTGTGTGTGTGTGTGTGTGTGTGTGTGTGTTTGGGTGTAATAAGCCACCTATAATAGCAGGGCAGGGCAGGGACATGATGGCTTCGTAGCAGAGTGAATGATCACAGGGTAAACAACTTTGACATCATACATTGCCTCTCCACTGTTATTGAGTCATAGTTATTCTCAAACCATCCTAGAGAGCACACACAAATAGAGGGACAATACAGTGCAACCATTGATATAATTTCCATCCATTTCCCAATAGATATCTTTGCTGTGTGTTTCTGTCTGTGGGCCAGGGTCTCCAATGGAAATGAGAAATGGTTCTGAACTGACCAACCTGGGTAATGTAAAGGTAGTAGGGTATTGTACACCCACAACAATAAGGAGATGATATGTATATCCATGGATCAGGCCTTGGAAGAGCTGTAGTGTTGTTGGGGAAAACCTTGATCGATTGTATTTTACACCTTAAGTGGGCACCCCTCAACGTGTCTGGTGGTGTGTGTGAGCCTACACGCCCTCTGAGACTTAGCAGCCTTTATTGGGCGTGCCGCAGGCTCACGTTGCTTTGTCAGTCCCTGATTGGCTAAGTGTTTGTGCTGTGCCGAGATCGATTCGGTAACCTTTTTTAAAAGCCCCACTCGCAAAGAGCCTCCGTTTTCTTTGTGTTTTTCCAAACGTTCCTTTTGCACTGCCCATCCTCTATTATTTTGTCCAAACAGGCACTCTTTATCTCTCACTCTCGGTTCATCATAAGGTTTCTCTCTGTTCCTAGCTCTCTCACACACACTAATGCTCTCATTACCACTCTTTCACCCCACGATCTCTGTCTCTCCCACTTTCGATCACACTCTCGCCATTTCACTCACACTCAAAAGTTCAGACTGCTGTATCACTCTTTAATCACTTCTCTCTCTCCCTTCATCTCCCTCTCTCTCACACCTGTAGTTTGGCTGTGCCAGTGTTGAGGCCCATCAGGACCTGTCCCTCCAGTAGATAGGCCACACGTTGGTCCTCCACCCTCAGTAAATCCTGGACCAGGTCAGTCACGTCCACCTGCCAATCACTGCCCAGCAAGAAGTCCTGTTGGCCATTTCCATCAACTTCCAGGGCCACAAAGTGTGTGAGGACACGCACCGTGGTGCTCTGGTACTGGGGGACACAGCCACTCTCTGTCCTCTCACTGTCACTTTCATCACCCGCACTCACCCTCTCATACCTGGAGAAAATAAGAAGAAAAAAAAACAGCTTGGAAAGAAGCAGAATAAAATGAGCATTTAAATAGGAAAATGTAGAGCAAATCAACAGTTTACTGCAGTTAACACAGACCTATTTGGACGCTGTATTTTACAGTATATATCAAATAGTTCTCTACTCTGTTCTATTCTATTCCTGTATGGATTGACGCTGGTAGAGATGAGAAGCAGGTGCAGGGAGTGAACATTTAATAGCAACGGACATGGAAAAGGACAGGACAGCGTCTGGACATGAACACATAATGACAATAATGCTGACACAGGGAACAAACGGGGGAGCAGACAGTTATAGACGTGGCAAACAACAAAGGGAAGGAGTCCAGGTGAGTCCAATGGGCGCTGATGCGCGTAATGATGGTGACAGGTGTGCGTAATGAAGGCGCCAGAGGGGGAGAGCGGGAGCAGGCGTGACAATTCCTCCATGACTCTAACTTCACTGTCTCTATTTTCTCCTCCATTTTATTCCATTGTTTGAATTAAACAAGGGATTGAAACCCTGTTACTTTTCCTACTAGCACTGTCTTTGCTGATAACTACTTTATTGAGGGAAAATATACTAACTACAACTGTATACAGTATGTTGTTGTCTCCCCTAGCTTTCTTAAGATGAATGCACTAATTGTAATTCACTCATGATAAGAGCGTCTGCTAAATTACTAAAATATAAAATGTAAAATCTATAGGGACCCAGTGTTCTTTATTTACTGTGATTAGACCCATTCAGCAGCAGTAGGATGAGGTAAAGTACAGACCAGGGAGAGGTAGCCCTGTTCAGCCCAGTGATAGAGAGCGTGGCCCAGGGAATCTAACCTCCTGTAAACGGTGGAGCACTGTAACAGACAGTCAACAAAGAGGCTATTACACTGACGCCACTCAACTCTCCATTCTCTCTAAACTCTTTACCTCCCATTCTCTCGCTCTACTCCTACATTATGTGTTTTCTCATTCAAGTCTCTTTCTCGCTTTTCACTGAATTCATTCTCTTTCACTGAATTCAAACACCTTTCTCTCTCTCTTTCTCCCTTTCTCTACTCCCACCCTCCCTTCCTTTTTGTGCCCTGGGCTAGGTCAGGTGGCCGGGGGGGAAGTGTGATACCGACAGCTTCCATTAGGTTAATGAGGTGTGGCCATCCAGGCAGAAAAACAGGCTGACAGGTTAACATGCTGGACCTGCCCGGGCTCTCTATGCCTCCCCCATTCATCAGCGTGACGACACTTACATGGCAGCCTAACTCAGGTGCCATTAGCGGCGGGCAGCAAAAAAATAAAAGAATTGGGCGAGGTATGTTCTCACGGATGGCCGTCAGGTCAGATAAGGTCTGGCCGTGTAATAAGCTCGCTTCCAGAAGCACAATATGACTCGACTGGCTCTCTCACCTCTCCTACTCACTGGAGTAAACCGCTCAGGGGCAGATGTGTTAGAGTGCCACCTGGTGGCCTGGCTACTGAAAAGGCTATAGAACACATGCCTCAAGCTAAAAAATATATGCATCAAGCTAGGATGTCATATTTCCTAGAAAAAACGGTTATTTCTATAACAACGAGAGAAAATGAAATACAGACTCCAACTCTAGTCTTTGCTCTCTTTCTTCCTTGTTCAGACATGCCTTTGCCACCAATCATTCTCGCCTTCACAACAACAGGAACAAGGTTGCCTGCCTTTGTAAGGACTTTTACAGAATGTTGTGGAGGTGAGAACAGAATTGTCAGACGTGTTAGTCTTGCGTCTGGCTGACAGAAAGTGAGTGACAGAGAGAATTGACTGAGAGTCACAACAGTAATTGAAAGCCATATTCTTAAGCCTCTCACAACCCCTCGGAGAGAGTATCTGAGTCACCGGCGTCACCTGGGTATCCAGGGAACAGCGGTGGCCATAGATAGGGAGCGTAATACCGGACAGGTGTAGGCGTCATGGTTAAGACATTAGCATCATCACAGTTATTCTAAACTTCCAAATGAGGATGGACTTATATGTGGGCAGACTGGTGCATTAGGTTCCAAAGCTACTTAGAAAATAAGTGGTAAACATATGAGAGGTGATGGTACGACCACTTTAATTAACATGATGTTTGAAGATGATCCTTGAATCTTAGTTTTTTACTCTGCACTGCAATTATTATGAACATCTGTTTCCCAAGCAGTATGAACCAGGTAACACATCTCACTGTCTGGTAAAACCACACACCTCTTGTTGCCAGCGGCCACCGGGACCCTCCAGCCCTTGATCTGGCTGAGCTCGGGGTCAGCCACATCGATGACCAGGGGGAGGTGGGGCATCCACACACTCATCTCCAGCTGGGCACTCAGGTAGCTGTAGGTGAAGTTGAGCACCGTCCTCATCCTCCCCCTCGTCTCCTTCCCGTTCACAAACACATAGTCACAACGATCCGACACCTGGGGGGGAGAAGGAGGAGAAATAGGACAAAAATGTTATTAAGAGAAAGAGCAACTAAGCGCAACAAAAGCAACTAAATTTGACATTTAGGCTAATGCTTTATGAAAGAATACGATGCAACATTCCGTATTATTTTAAGGGCCAAGAGTTATAAATTATTTCTATGCAAATATTAGTCATGCAAGTTTGAATGGCTAGAGGAAGAAAATGTTTTTATTTTTATATCCTTCAAAAGAAAATCTGCCATTTCCAAAGATTTTAAATCTCTCCCTCTGCTCTGTAATGATTTTGATGACAGACTTGGCATTCTTTGACCGAACCCTTGAAGTCTCCATTCAAGTGTGTGTGTGTGTGTGTGTGTGTGTGTGTGTGTGTGTGTGTGTGTGTGTGCATGCAGCCAGATCGTTCAAGGTTGACTTTGAAATTGGACGTCTAGGGCAACAGTGAACGCCATCAATTAGGCTTGGGTTTTGCTAGTACATTGTGGACGGGGGTGGTGGACCGGGGGTGGTAGTCTCATGACTCCCGTGACTCTGGATCCGAAGATCGCGTTTTCAATCCCAGAGGAAGAACATTTTTTTTTTTGCCTATCCCAAACCTTTACCCTTAACTTAACCATTTGTTATGAATGCCTAAACTTTGTTTTAACCCTATCCAAACCTTAACCCTTAACTTGAAAACATTTTGAAGTTTGACGTTTGGATATATGGATCGATGCTGAGCAGGAGGATCATCCCAGGGTGTAAAAAAACCATAAAGATGTTACGTGCGGAGAAACGCGGGTGGGAGTAAACATCAGAATCTGAAGTGAAATGGGTAAAAACGGGATATATTGTTGGTGTGTGTGTGTGCATACTGACAAGGCCAGTGAGGAGAAACGGGCTTCAAATTATTAACAGATGAAACAGAGAAAGATACAAATCCCAAATGCCAATCAAAAAACAAAACCCTAGCTTCAAGCCACTTCACTATTGGCTGAATCCGCCCCGTCTCCTCCAATCAGCTCCAAAGCCACTCGCATACAGTGCCTGCAGAAAGTATTCACAAGCCTTTTCCCACAATTCGTTGTGTTACAGCCTGAATTCAAAATGTATTTCCACTTCCACATCTGCTGAAAGGTGACAGAGCTAGTGCGGTGTTTGTCAGACCATGAGACATCTTCTCACAAAATCGTCTACAGCGTCCAAATCGTTTGGCGTATAAACGAAATATCCCTTTATGGAAAGATCAGACTCTCACAAACACAATGGTGTTCTCTGTTTTGCTATATGACCCTACAAGCATCTTTGGACTCGTCTGAAGTAGATACAGCCGATCTTCCAATTTCTTTCTGTAGTGTCCAAATGGTGTGGGCTACATACATATGACCCCTCTGTGTAAAGCTGAAACTCCCATGAACACATACATTTTGGTTGTTTAGGACGCCCACAGGCATCACAAGACTCGCCTGAAGGTCCCCCATTACCAGTTGAAAAAATGAATGGAAGTACAGTGCATTTGGAAAGATTTCAGACCTCTTGACCTTTTTCACATTTTTTTATGTTACAGACTAATTCTAAAATTGATTCAATTGTTTTTTTCCCTCATCAATATACACACAGTACCCCATAATGACAAAGCAAAAACGTTTTTTTTAATGTTTGCAAACGTATATAAAAAAATATATATATATAACATTTAAATAAGTATTCAGGCCAAAGACTTCAATCTTGGTTCCATCAGACCAGATTCTTGTTTCGCATTGTCTGAGGCCTTTAGGTGCCTTTTGGAAAACTTAAAATAGGCTGTCATGTGCCTTTTACTTCCGTCTGGCCACTCTACCTTAAAGACCTGATTGGTGGAGCGCTTCCTTCTGGAAGGTTCTTCCATCTCCACAGAGAAACCATCTGTTGTTCCGTGTAGTGAATCTGTTATTCAATATGTTTCTATGGGCTAATAGCAGTAAGGCCAAACATAATTGTTAATTAAATAATTATTTTCTACTTCAAAAGGCCTTAAAATTCTAAATCAAATAGCAAAAATTATCCTTGGTATGACTGCCTTAAAACAACTCCATATGCCCCCCCCCCCCCCAGCTTAGACTGGGCATAGACTGTTTAGTGTCAAAAATAAAGAGTTAAATATTAAATGGCAAAAATTGTTTTCTTATATCATTCAGATATAGGACAGACAATTCAGAACAAACTTCTTTAGATTTTTTGGGGGGACTATCTTTTGTTCTATTTAGTGAATCTGTTATTCAATGCTTTTGTATGGACTAATAGCAGTAATGCAAAATAAAAAAATTCATAAAATAATTTTTGGATATATATTTATTGATACTCCAATGGGTCCTAAAATTCTAAATCAAATAACAAAATGATCATTTGCATGACTTCCTTAAAACAATTCTATAAAGCTTTGTAGACAGTGCTTGGACTGTAACGGGTTAACATCATTTTTGAATGACAATAAGGACAATAACCTAAAACACATTGCCAAATCTTCACTGGAGTTGCTTACCAAGAAGACGGTGAATGTTCCAGAGTGGCCTTGAAGCATTTTGAAAATAACAATGGGCAAATGTTGCACAATCCAGGTATGGAAAGCTCTTCGAGACTTACCCAGAAAGACACAGCCGTAATCACTGTCAAAGGGGCTTCTACAAAGTATTGACTCATGCGGTGTGAATGGTATTTCATTTTCAATACATTTTCTAAGATTTCTAAAAACATGTTTTCACATTGTCATTGTGGGGGATTGTGTGTAGATGGGTGAGAGAAGAAAACAATTTAATAAATGTTTAATTTTGTAACGGCTGTCTAATTCCTCCTCCTCGGATGAGGAGAAAGAGTAAGGGTCGGACCAAAATGCAGAGTTGTTAGTGCTCATATTGATTTAATCAAAACGAAACTGAACACTTACAAATACAAAAAAACAACAAACGTGACAAAACTGAAAACAGTCCCGTGTGGCACGAACACTGACACGAGATACAAACACCCACAAACACACACGTGAACCCCGGCTGCCTTAGTATGATTCTCAATCAGGGATAACGAGTGACAGCTGCCTCTGATTGAGAATCATACCAGACCGAACACAAAATCCCAACATAGAAAATCACACATAGACAAACCCACCCAACTCACGCCCTGACCAACTAAATAAATACAAGACAAAAGAAAACAGGTCAGGAACGTGACAAATTTAGGCTGTAACACAAAAACATTTGGAATAAGTCAAGGGGTATGAATTCTTCCTGAAGGCACTGTATGTGGCCACTGAACCACAGATGGACCAATGGCATCGTAGGGTTAAATCACTTGATCAGGCATGTCTTCTTTCACAGAAGCCTGGAGGACAGATGTTGTTTTAGTGTCTCCATATTCAACAGCTTGTCAAAGCCTTTTATTTATAATAACAACCATTTTCCATTCATTTGAAGCTTTGGATGGAGTGATAATGAACATGGGCATCACTGTTTATCTCAGCATATGCCCACAGTTTGGATGTGCAATTAGTCTTTTATAAAACTAGTCAAAAACAGACTATCATCACTCTTCGCTGGATGTGTCTTGGCAGTTTTGTATACAAATTATTTTAGACCACCCACTCCTCATAGCACCAATCTGACAGTTTAGGCTTCTCTGTCAGCTCAACCTCTCTCTCTTCTCTTGCTCTCCTTTACTCTCTCCTTCTTACTCTTGCTCTCTCTTCTCTCTGATTCTCTTCTCAGTCTTGTATCTTCATTGAACTGTCATAAAAGCAGGCTGTGCCTTAGAACCTACATTAACCTGGGTGAAGCTTCTCTCTCCCTCCCACCCACCCACCCACCCAGGTGGCGAAACGCATCTCTGCATACCTGACAGCTCAAGCTCAGCTCAAGCTCAACCTCAACAACATGGAACTGCTCAGGGTCTCCCTAGTGGCACAACGGTCTAAGGCACTGCATCGCGGTGCTAGAGGCATCACTACAGACCCGGGTTCGATTCCAGGCTGTATCAGAACCTGCCGTGATCGGGAGTCGCAAAGGGCGGTGCACGATTGGCCCAGCGTTGTTCGGGTTAGGGGAGGGTTTGGCCGGGGGAGCTTTACTTGGTTCATCGCGCTAGTGACTCCTTGTGGCGGGCCAGGCGCCTGCAGGCTGACCTCGGTCGTCAGGTGAACAGTGTTTCCTCAGACACATTGGTGCAGCTGAGTTAAGCGGGCAGGTGTTAAGAAGCGTGGTTTGGAGGGTCATGTTTCGGAGGACGCATGACTCAACCTTTGCCTCCCGAGCCTGTTGGGGAGTTGCAGCAATGTGGCAATATCGAAATTGGGGAGAAAAAGAGGGTAAAATACAAAAAATACAAAAAATTGACGGAACTGCTCTTGGCGTGATCCTGGACAACACCCTGCCGTTCTCTGCAAACATCAAAGCAGTGACCCGCTCCTGCAGGTTCATGCTCTACAACATCCGTAAAGTACTTCCCTACCTCACACAGGAAGCGCTGCAGGTCCTAATCCTGGCCCTTGTCCTCTCCCGTCTGGACTACTGCAACTCGCTGTTGGCTGGGCTCCCCGCTTGTGCCATCAAACCCCTGCAACTTATCCAGAACACGACAGCCCACATGGTTTTCAACCTTCCCAAGTTCTCTCATGTCACCCCGTTCCTCCGCACAATCGACTGGCTTCCCCCTGATGCTAGAACAGCAGAGTCCCTGCTGGAAAACATCTGAAACCCTACCTCTTCAAATAGTATCTTAAATAATCCTACCCCCCAAAACAATAATTTAAAAAAACACAACCAGAACTTCCACTTGAACTTGCACACTTCTAGCTCTAACTCTACTGATGGCTACGTTATTGAGGAAGAATGTACTTTCTATGCCTGTGATATGTGGTTGTCCCCCATTTTAAAATGAATGCACTATCTGTAAGTCACTCTGAATAAGAGCATCTACTAAATGACTAAAATTGAAAAGATTAAAATGGAAAAGGAAACTATTGAAATAACTCTGATGACTTTTATGACCCACAATCAAATAGTGGATCAAACCTAATCCCTATTGTTGCTCTGTTTACTAATCTGAGACTATCACAATTTCATTTTGACTTGCACAGTGTAACCTTCCATTAACACCGAGACGCATTAGACTCGTAGTCACCGTCTTCAAAGGTAATTTCACATGAAAGTACGGTACATAAAGTTTGTATAATACAAACGGAAACTACCTTGACACCAGATCTGTTTTCCAATCAGAGGAAAGGGGCTCCTTAACACACTGGCATGACCTTTGACCTTTCTGAGCTGTGAGACAGACAATAGGGAAGTCACAGTCCTCAGTAACGACACTGGGTGCAATTACGGTTGGCCATGGCTGCTTTCACAATGCTCATCAAAAAAGAATGCCAGAAGTCAGGCAAAAATAGACGGGAGAGAGGGAACAGACACTCCCCAATCAACACTGCTGGGGAGCTAATATGAGAAATGCTTAATAGATCTTAACTATAATTTGGGTGGGAGGCGAGGAGAGGGGGTACAACGGACTGTTCCTAAAGCCTCTCTAATGGGGGTGCTGTGGGGAGGGCTTCTCTCCAGAGGTCAACATATCTCAGTGGATAATTAAACCTACTGAGAGCTCTCACTCTCTAACTTTCTTTCACACACACAAATAAAAATCTACACACACAAAATACACACATACTGTGCATAATCATACGCATACACAAATGCACACACACATAGAGACATCCCCCCTCTCACATTATCATAACCTAAGCAATTATCAGTGTGAATCCAGCCAACATGTCAGATTTCAAAAAGGCTTTTCGGCGAAAGCATAAGATACTATTATCTGATGATAGCACAACAGTAAACAAAGAGAGTATAGCATATTTCAACCCTGCAGGCGCAACACAAAACGCAGAAATAAAATATAAATCATGCCTTACCATTTTTGTTGGCACTCCAATATGTACCATAAACATCACAAATGGTCCTTTTGTTCGATTAATTCCGTCCATATATGTCCAAAATGTCCATTTATTTGGCGCGTTTGATCCAGAAAAAAACATCTTCCAATTTGCGCAACATCACTACAAAATATCTAAAAAACTACCTCTAAACTTTGCCAAAACATTTCAAACTACTTTTGTAATACAACTTAAGGTATTTGTAAACGTCAATAATCGATCAAATTGAAGACGGTCTATCTGTTTTCAATACAGGAGGTCAACAAACTAACGCTACTTTTCTAGTCTTGCGCAACTCTCAAACAGTACACATAACGTTACACTGATTCCAGATGGCCGTTCTTCTTCATTGCACAAAGGAATAACCTCAACCTATTTCCAAAGACTGGTGACATCCAGTGGAAGCAGTAGGACCTGCAAACAGGTTGATTAGAAATCTAGTATCCCAATGAAAACTCATTGAACAGACGGTGACCTCAAACAAAAACAAAAATCTGAACGGTTCGTCCTCGGGGTTTAGCCTGCTACATAAGTTCTGTGATACTCGTTACTCAATCATGTCTGTGATACTGTTTGAATCACAGACATGATTCAAACAGTTTTAGAAACTTCAGAGTGCTTTCTATCCAGATCTACTATTAATATGCATATCTTATATTCTGGGGATGAGTAGAAGGAAGTTGAAATTGGGCACGCTATTTATCCAAAAGTGAAAATGCTGCCCCTATCCTAGAGAAGTTAACAAGGTTAGAGTATGGTGTTACTCAATATACATACGTAAATGTTCACACCAGATTTGGGTTTAAACAGTATTTACAGGTAGGCCGGGTTGCACTTTTTCCATTTATTACAACAAGCAAGCTTAATCAAGCACAGATAGGTTTGAATATTATATAAAATTATTTCAAATACTCTAAGTTGGGTACACACAACCACGTGTTGTTTATTCTGTGTTGTACTAAAGGGCACAGCTTTCACTTATCAAAGCCACTCTACATGTGTCAGATCATAATATGACCCATTTCATCGCAGGAGGAAAATAATCCTGCAGTAGGAGGATTTGAATAAATATTTAAAATGTATAATTGCCGCCAGGGGGCAGCTGGAAGCGGTGTTTGTAGATTATACAATGGAGTACCTACTTTAGGGGACTATGGTGTGAGGAAGGCTCTGCAAACCAACCGACCTCATACATCATGGCTTGTCAAAGCATTGTGACCTGCTGTAGGGCAGTGGTCTGAGCAGCACACTTCATCTCTGAGCATCATGAGTTTGTGCCCAGCGCTGGGCTAATGTTTTAACACTTTGTATGAATGGAAACTTATTTTGGTGTAGCATACCTTTATTATTTATCCAATGCGAAGGCTGCTCCCTGCCTGCCTCCAAAAAGCACTTACCCTAGTAGGTAGAACTTTTCCAGTAGGTTACTGCCATTTGAGATGGGATTAGTAGGCAGCATCACATGATAATGCGTTCACATTCCGCCAAAAGCGAGATGATTGTTGCCACATTGTAGCCCCTGTAGTAGAATGAGCAACTATTTCAGTAAACAACTATCCCAAATTGGAAATATCTGTCACGAACAATAAGTAAGCAATTAACAGAATCAATCTCCTCAGTGCCTGTTAATGAATGAAGTTGACACCGACCAGAAAAATTATCCAACATTATAGGCTCCTCGTCTCGCATATTGCTTGGTCTGCTGCTCTATCGTTGTGGACATAATCGGTAAGCTTGCATGCATGATATCATACAGGCAAAATTATTTTATTGCTTTAAGCAATTTACTGACTGTTTAAGAATGATTAAGGGGCTCCCGAGTGGCACAGCGGTCTAAGGCACTGCATCTCAGTGCTAGAAGCATCACTACAGACCCCGGTTCAATTCCAGGCTGTAACACAACCGGCCGTGATTGGGAGTCCCATAGGGTGGCGCACAACTGGCCCAGCGTCTTCCGGGTTATAGCTAAGCCCGGGGTAGGCCGTCATTGTAAATAAGAATTTGTTCTTAACCACATCATATAGGTGACAACCTCTTAACTTTAGCTAATTTTTATTCATTATTACAGGAAAATAAACTCACCACAAGATCATTATTTACAAGTTAATGGCAAGCTAATTACAGAAAATAACTTACGGTTGTAAGTGTGATGAAATAAAAGCCGGATATTCTACCAGAGAATTTTTGAACTCGGACACTGTCTCGTTGGCCTAATGTATATCCTAATTTGACTTTGATGCAGGTCATGTTCTTCCTCACATTACTGTCTCTGGTAAACACACACTATATCAAATAAAATCACTGTTTTGTCACATGCACAGGATACAGAAGGTGTAAACGGTACAGTGAAATGGTTACTTGCATAGTGGAGTCTTTTGTTAAGACATGTAGCTAGCTAGCTAAACAATGAACCATAGTCCCAATTTATAACGTTACTACCCTGCATGAATCTTCAGGTAGCTAAAGTTAACCAACTACATTCAATGTTAGTTAGCTAGCTAACATTAGGCTATAACTAGCAATGGAAATGACTCTGAGATACGAATAATATTAATACACAGATCATACTCGTAACGTTAGCAAGCAAGCCAGACAGCTAACGTTAGCTAGCAAGCCAGACAGCTAACGTTAGCTAGCTAGCTAACCGGACACTTTAACTTGCAATGAAAACAACTATGTGACAAAATGTGAAATGTATATTATCTGAAAATGTAGCGAGCTGGACTCTTTTTTTGACTCCCACCGCATATTTGCAATCAAATGCAGAATTTTCTCCATCTCCTTAGCTATCATACTCTGCTTCCACTGGGCCTTCCACGGGCCTTCCTTCCTTCCACTTTCAAAACTCGGTCCTCCAAAAAGTGGCGAGGATTAGCAACACTTTTTCCCAGTTCATCGTGATACAGTATCTTTCAAAAAAGCTTAGTCTCTTGGCATTATCTCAGCCAATCATGGCTAATGGGATTGTTCCTGACTTTCTGTGGCTAAACCAACTAGGCTTGTAATTTAACAATTGTATTTGTATTTACAGATGTCATACAAGTTTGTTATTATGAGACATGAAAGTTCACATGTTCCAGAAGGCATTTCTGCCAAGGCATTTTGATAAAAAAAACTCATGTTTACATTCAAATGCCTCTCCTGTGAAGTTTTGTGCACCTGGTGACCCTCCCGCTTTTATCTGCTCAGAGACTAAGTCCCCAACCCAACCTCCACAGCCTGAGTGCTGTCACCAACCCCTGAGTCAGGCCGCCCCTGCTCGGACTTTGAAGCCCACCAGCCTTGGGGGAAGCCTCCTCGTGCACCTGGTGACCTTTTGACTTCCACAGCAAGTCACAACCTGACTCACAGTCCCACCGGGAGGATGGGCGACCACCACCTAGCCCACTACCTATCCAGAGCCCAATGTCAATGTCTTTTGCCTTCTACCCACCTGCCTAGGCTCTCTCACACTCTGTGTCTGGCCTCTGGCCCCTCTCCGTGCACGTGGTAACCCATAAGTAAAGAAGGAGGATGGTGGAGGAAGATACCTTCTGTCCCCGACAAAAGCTTGGATCGAGGGCTGAATTTCAATAGATTGTAGTGGGTGAGCTGCTCTGCTACGTATGAAACCCTGACCCAGAATCAGGTTGTCTACGAGTGATTTAGCACCAGGTTCCCCACAAACATGCAGTGTGCACCAGGAGAGGGGCGGCAACTCATCCGGCCACACCCTAACTCCGTCACAAACCACTCTACTCACCATCCAAAAGAGGCAGGCTATCCCGGGCCAACCGAAGAGCCGCTGTGCTACGGTATCGTTACGTTTAGGGGGGATTCTGACTTAGAGATGTTCAGTCATAATCCCACAGATGGTAGCTTCGCACCATTGGCTCCTCAGCCAAGCAAATACACCAAATGTCTGAACCTGCAGTTCTTCTCGTACTGAGCAAGATTACTATTGCAACAACACATTATCAGTAGGGTAAAACTAACCTGTCTCATGGCGGTCTAAACCCAGCTCTCGTTCCCTATTAGTTTGTGAACAATCCAACGCTTGGTGAATTCTGCTTCACAATGATAGGAAGAGCCAACATCGAAGGATCAAACAGCGACGTTGCTATGAACGCTTGGCCACCACCAAGGCAGTTATCAGTGTGATAACATTTCTGACACCTCCTGCTTAAAAGCCAACAATTCAGAAGGATTGTGAGGCCCCGCTTTCACGGTCTGTATTTATCCTGAAAATCAAGAACAAGAAAACTTTTGCACTTCTGCTCCACGGGAAGTTTCTGTCCTCCCTAATTGGAGTGGGTCGCACCTGGCTCGAAAAACAATAAGAGTAGTGGTATTTCCCCCAGAGGCCGAGGCCTCCCACTTATTCTACTCCTCTCATGTTTCTTCACAGTGCTAGACTAGAGTCAAGCTCAACAGGTTCTTCTTTCCCCGCTGATTCCGTCAAGCCCATTCCCTTGGCTGGGGTTTTGCTAGATAGTAGGGAGGGACAGTGGGAATCTCATTCATCTATTCATGCGCATCACTAATTAGATGACGAGGCATTTGGCTACCTCAAGAGACTAAATTATGTCCCGCCGTTTACCCCTGCTTCATCAAATTTCCTCAATTTGACATGAGGGGGTCACAGTCACCCCACGGGTGATTTGAGTGCGACGGCGACAGGTGGGTATGCTCCTTTTGAATTCCATCAAGTTGACATTCAGTGATCCGTGCCCAGTGGGAACCTAGGCTTCTTCCGTCCGTTTTATGGTTCCACAGCAAATCAATGGGCGTGGATGGTACTACCCAGATCAAATGTAGGCCTCCCTCCCCAGACAAGCTGTAGATACCTCTCCCCACTTCGTAGGGAATGAGCCAGATCCATGCAATGCCCGATCACTGCGGGGCTAATTTAGTTTCTGCCTCAAGTCTAGTGAGCGTAGAGGAGACCTCCCCACCTACAATGTGTGGGGCCGGTGAGCGCCATAGCTGGGGAGATCTGTGAGAAGGGCCCGACGCGCGTCCAGAGTTGCCACTGCCAACCGCGGACCCAAACCTCCACCGGTCCGCCTTCGGCCTGCTGACGGACACCACCCCGACGAACCCCCACATGCAGCCCCTTGCGAGACCACGCATGAAAGACCGCACAACGAACTTCCAATGGTGACGAGAGGAGGGCGACAGAGCGACTGCTCCCCCAACCGAAGCTCGAGCCCAGCCCCGCTCCGCACCCCAGCCCAACCAACTCAGCCCTTAGAGCCAGGGAGAACTCACCGGATGCCGCCGATACCGCAAAGCTTTCCAGGGCTTGGGCCCCTCTTTAGGGGCGAACCCATTCCAGGGCGCCATACCCTTCACAAAGAAAAGAGAACTCTCCCCGGGGCTCCCACCAGCTGCTCCAGGATCGGTCGCGTTACCGCACTGGATGCCTCGCGGTGCTGTCTCCGCCAGTCCGTGAACATTTTGAAAGTAGTTTGAGGTCAGTAGGTCACATTACCAAGGAGCTACTAAAATTTGAAAGTTAAAAAAAATATATGTAAAAACGTGCTAGATGACAATGGAAAAACTAAAGGCTGTGCAATACGGAAGGGTAGTCAGTGGACATTCTGAACCTTGTTTGAGGTTAGTAGGTCACATGACCAAGGAGCTATTAAAATTCAAAAGTTTACAAGGACACTGTGTACTGGTCACGCCTAACTAGATAGCAGCCTCCTTCAGTGGTTTTTTTGGGGGGGCGGTTGTCATCCAACGTGCATTACCACCACCTACCAAAGAGAAAGCCAACACAATTTCTTTACAACACGCAACAATTTATACAATTTTACCGCGTTATGCTTCATAGAAGGAAATCAGTCAATTTAAATCAATTCAATAGGCCCTAATCCAGTGGTTCTTAACCTGGGTTCGATCGAACCCCAGGGGTTCGGTGAGTCAGTCTCAGGGGTTCGGCAGAGGTCAAGACACACATCCGACTCATATGATTCGTGATGACACCAGGCTATGGATTTTAAATGACTTGGCAGGGGTGCAGCCATTGGTGTGCCTGGGAAGGCATAGGTCCACCCACTGGGGAGCCAGGCCCAGCTAATCAGAATGAGTTTTTCCACAGAAAAGGGATTTATTTCAGACAGAAATACTCCTCAGTTTCATCAGCTGTCTGGGAGGCTGGTCTCTTCACTCGCAGGTGAAGAAGCCGGATATGGAAGTCCTGGGTTAGCATGGTTACAAGTGGTCTGAGGTTGTGATGGCAGTTGAACGTACTGCCAAATCCTCTAAAACGATGTTGGAGGCAGCTTATCGTAGAGAAATTAACATTACATTATCTGGCACAGCTCTGTTGGACATTCCTGCAGTCAGCATGCCAATTGCACGCTCCTTCAAAACTTGAGACATCTGTGGCATTGTGTTGTGTGACAAAACGGCACATTTTACAGTGGCCTTTATTGTCCTTTATTGTCCTTAACTTGGCAAAGGAGAAATGCTCACTAACAGGGATGTAAACAAATTTGTGTAAACAAATTTTATTTCAGCTCATGAAACATGGGACCAACACTTTACATGATGCGTTTATATTTTGGTTCAGTATATTTCACAACAGGCATAACGTTTGAGGGAGCGAGAGAAAACATCATTTTGATAGCAACCCGTGATCCCAATGACTCGACTGCCCTTGCATGGAGAAAAAGAGAACTGCTCATTTTCAGCCACTTACGAGACTCATTTGAATTGATGCATCAGGAGAATTCTCTGCGACAAAAGAGTGATCAAGTTAAGATCCAACATCTGTATATGGCCTTGTGCTTGTAAAGGATGAGAAACTAAAACGATATAAAGATGAGGCATTATTGTCATACTGTATGTACTGTACTTGAACTCAAGTCCTATGTTGGGTTGAAAAGGACAGATTCCACCTAGTCTATCTCCTCAAGGTTTCCTCTCAAGGTGTTCAAGGTTTCCTCTAAAGGTGTTCTAGGTTACCTCTAAAGGTGTTCAAGGTGTCCTCTCAAGGTGTTCAAGGTTACCTCTAAAGGTGTTCAAGGTTTCCTCTAAAGGTGTTCAAGGTTTCCTCTAAAGGTGTTCAAGGTTACCTCTAAAGGTGTTCAAGGTTACCTCTAAAGGTGTTCAAGGTTTCCTCTAAAGATGTTCAAGGTTACCTCTAAAGGTTTTCAAAGTTTCCTCTCAAGGTTTTCAAGGTTTCCTCTCAAGGTGTTCAAGGTTTCCTCTCAAGGTTGCAGCCTGTATAGTGTACACTCACCTTGACCACCTCTTCATCGGTTGACCGACACTCTACCGACTCTGTTACATCCGTAACTGTGCCATCTGTTCCTACGGTGACCACCTTTACTGGCACGGCAACTGTTCTCCCGGTGAGCACAGCTGTATTCAGAATCTCAGTGTCCTGAGAAGAAGAAGAAAAGAGTAGTTCAGAGTTAAGTTCCACTGAGGAGAGCAACCACACTGACATGCAGATGCGTTGTTTACTGTGCCTATTGCAATATAAGCTGCTCACATTATCATCTAATTGGAATTAGCCTACAACTGTCATAGAGTTCAATAAATGAGTCAGTATGTACAGTAAATGCTTGCACATCTGCTGTACATCCTCATTTCCCTGTGAATAAAGCACCAACAATCCAGTCAAATCCCTATACAGTAGTTAAGGTTTCATTAACACCCTAGATTGCCAGTCTCTAATGATACAATATATCATGAACATTGTAATCATAGATACTGCAAATTGCTGCTTTCATTAAATGATGTGAACAGTGATGATAAGATAGTGTAATCTTGACGCTGTGACTCAGACGAAGCAGAAGAAAGATAATTAGATGAATGAATCTACTCTTAATCCCCCCGGCTCTGGGTTCGCTACCATCATGTATAGGCACACACACACACACACACACACATAGGCACGCACACAGACACCCCCACACACACACCTACATGCAGGCACGCACACAGACACACACACACACACACACACACACACACACACACACACACACACACACCTACATGCAGGCACGCACACAGACACACACACACACACACACCAACACACACACACACACACACCAACACACACACACACACACACACACACACCAACACATAGGCACACACACACACACACACACACACACACACACACACACACACACACACACACACACACACACACACACACACACACACACACACACACCTACATATAGGCACACAAACAGACACACACACACCTACATTCAGGAGCCCACACAGACACACCCACCCACACAGACACACACACCTACATGCACGAACCCACATAGACACACACACCCACACACAGACAGACAGACACACTTTGTCACTTTGGTACTTCCGTTGGCCCTCTCCTTTTGTGCAACACAGATATTATTTTATGCTCTGCTGTGGATAATGGAATATCAGATCTCTTCCCTCTTGTTTCTCTCTCTCTCTCTTTCCCAGTCTCTCTAGCTCTCCCTGCTGATTCCTCTTACCAGGATCCAGTCTTTTACCCCTCTCTATCGTTTCACCTCTAACATTCTTTAATGGGAAGTAAATATATTGGCTCACCTCTCTGAATTCAAACCAATGATTATTAAGATAAAATATTGTTAGACTCCAGAGCTCTCCCCATGAAATAACTAAAAAGTATAGTTTTGCTTTGATTGCAAAATTATGCTGAGGTGAGTCAGATGACCAGCCAGGGCTGTCTGTGCAAACACAGTGATGAGAACAAGTCTGACTTGATCATGTTTTAATTGCACGATGAGCCATTGACATCTGAATAATCAGCCTGATTAGTAGTAATAACTTGTTATTGGTTAGGATGTTGAAGCTTGTGTGTAGTATTGCAGTGAAAAGGGGAAGTACAGAAAGTGTCTGTCCAGACATGTTCTTGCTTTTCTGGTTATTAATATTGCTAAGGAAGTAGGCAAAGGGCAACATTTGAGTCTCATTTCCTGACAACCTAGGCTAGTCTCTGTGAAACTAGGGTAAAGAGAGATGTGGAACTCAACATCGAGGTCAAGGTGAGGACAACAGTGGAAAAGAGACGAAACCAACCTAAGAATGCTCTTACTGAACTCTTATCACACACACACACACACACACACACACACACACACACACACACACACACACACACACACACACACACACACAAACACACACACACACACACACACACACACACACACACACACACACACACACACACACACACACACACACACACACACACACACACACACCTCCCTGCCCATGAAAGTTCTTGGCTCAGGCTGGCCAAGACAATACCAATAAGTGGAACAGACTCAGTTCATGCCGAGCAACAGAGAACAATTGTCTATCTTAGACATACAAGGAGATGACTCCTCCTAGTAGGAAGCCATAAATATGTGTTTGTGTGACTTGTATGTTGTGTTATGCAGCTGAAACATCCTGTTTGGTGTAATAAATCTAGTTTGAGCCTGCCTTGAAGTCCGTCTGGATGTGTACCCGAACTTAGAACCTAACAACAGTGCTGACAGTCTAACAAGGAGTTTGTCACACTGTTTCATTTACTGTCAAAAATATCAATTTAACAAGACCTGGGAAATGGCTCCGATTAAAATGGGTGGAGGAACCAACCTCCCTAGTAAATTAAAATCTGGGGAAGACAGTCGTTTAAAAAAAAGGTTTAAGGGGTAGAATAGTTTAATATTGCAGAAAGATTGTAGATTCCATCAATGTAATTGTCTGCATCATTTCCAAACCCACCATATATATTTTTTGTAAATATATATATTTATATATACAGTACCGATCAAAAGTTTGGATACACCTACTCATTCAAGGGTTTTTCTTTATTTTTACTATTTTCTTCATTGTAGAATAATAGTGAAGACATCAAAACTATGAAATCATGTAGTAACCAAAAAGTGTTAACCTCTCTTGGGAAGGGGGCAGTATTTTCACCTCCGGATGAAAAGCGTGCCAAAAGTAAACTGCCTGTTACTCAGGCCCAGAAGCTAGGATATGCATATAATTGGTAGATTTGGATAGAAAACCCTCTAAAGTTTCCAAAACTGTTAGAATAATGTCTGTGAGTATAACAGAACTGATATGGCAGGTGAAAACCTGAGAAAAATCCATCCAGGAAGTGGAATTATTTTCATGTGGCTGTTTTTCAACTCAATGCCTATAGAGAATCCAATGGGTTAGGAATCAGATTGCAGTTCCTATGGCTTCCACTAGATGTCAACGATCTTTAGACATGGTTTCAAGCTTTTATTTTGAAAAACAACGAGAAAAAAGCCATTTTGGTCAGAGGACAGAGGAAGTATGCAGACCTGATTTGAGCGTGCCGTTTGTTATTTTTCCTTTCTGTTGAAAACGGTATTGTCCGGTTGAAATATTATTGATTGTAAAGACAATAAACAACCTGATGATTAATGATAAACATTGTTTGACATGTTTCGGCGAACTTTACCGGTACTTTTAGTATGTATTCGTCTGCCTGTTGTGACTGCCTTGGAGCCATTGGATTACTGAACAAAACGCGCCAACAAAACTGAGTTTTGGGACATAAAGAGGGATTTTATCGAACAAAACTAACATTTACGGTGTAACTGTGAATGGGCCTGGGCTTACCTCCGCTGAACAAGCACCCCACCATACCCCTGTCTGCACATTATGCCCTGAATCTATTCTACCACGCCCAGAAATCTGCTCCTTTTATTCTTTGTCCCCAACGCTCTAGGCGACCAGTTTTGATAGCCTTTAGCCGCACCCTCATCCTACTCCTCCTCTGTTCCTCGGGTGATGTGGAGGTAAACCCAGGCCATGCATGTCCCCAGGCACCCTCATTTGTTGACTTCTGTGATCGAAAAAGCCTTGGTTTCATGCATGTCAACATCAGAAGCCTCCTCATTAAGCTTGTTTTACTCACTGCTTTAGCACACTCTGCCAACCCTGATGTCCTTGCCGTGTCTGAATCCTGACTTGGGAAGGCCACTAAAAATTCTGAGATTTCCATACCCAACTATAACATTTTCCATCAAGATAGAACTGCCAAAGGGGGAGGAGTTGCAATCTCCTGCAGAGATAGCCTGGAAAGTAATGTCATACTTTCCATGTCCATTCCCAAACATTTCGAACTTCTAATTTAAAAAATGTATCTCTCCAGAAATAAGTCTCTCACTGTTGCCGCCTGCTACCGACCCCCCTCAGCTCCCAGCTGTGCCCTGGACACCATTTGTGTATTGATCGCCCCCCATCTAGCTTCAGAGTTTGTTCTGTTAGGTGACCTAAACTGGGATATGCTTAACACCCCGGCAGTCCTACAATCTAAGCTAGATGCCTTCAATCTCACACAAATCATCAAGGAACCCACCAGGTAAAACCCTAAATCCGCAAACATGGGCACCCTCATAGACATTATCCTGACCAACTTGCCCTCCAAATACACCTCTGCTGTCTTCAATCAGGATCTCAGCGATCACTGCCTCATTGCCTGTATCCGCTACGGGTCCACGGTCAAACGACCACCCCTCATCACTGTCAAACGCTCCCTAAAACACTTCTGCGAGCAGGCCTTTCTAATTGACCTGGCCCGGGTATCCTGGAAGGATATTGACCTCATCCCATCAGTTGAGGATGCCTGGTCATTCTTTAAAAGTAACTTCCTCACCATCTTAGATAAGCATGCCCCGTTAAAAGAAAATGCAGAACTAAGAACAGATATAGCCCTTGGTTCACTCCAGACCTGACTGCCCTCAACCAGCACAAAAACATCCTGTGGCGGACTGCAATAGCATCGAATAGTCCCCGCGATATGCAACTTTTCAGGGAAGTCAGGAACCAATACACGCAGTCAGTCAGGAAAGCAAAGGCTAGCTTTTTCAAGCAGAAATGTGCATCCTGTAGCTCTAACTCCAAAAAGTTCTGGGACACTGTAAAGTCCATGGAGAACAAGAGCACCTCCTCCCAGCTGCCCACTGCACTGAGGCTAGGTAACACGGTCACCACCGATAAATCCATGATAATCGAAAACTTCAACAAGCATTTCTCAACAGCTGGCCATGCCTTCCACCTGGCTACTCCAACCTCGGCCAACAGCTCCGCCCCCTTCGCAGCTACTCGCCCAAGCATCCCCAGCTTCTCCTTTACCCAAATCCAGATAGCAGATGTTCTGAAAGAGCTGCAAAACCTGGACCCATACAAGTCAGCTGGGCTTGACAATCTAGACCCTCTATTTCTGAAACTATCCACCGCCATTGTCGCAACCCCTATTATCAGCCTGTTCAACCTCTTTTTCATATCGTCTGAGATCCCCAAGGATTGGAAAGCTGCCGTGGTCATCCCCCTCTTCAAAGGGGGAGACACCCTGGATCCAAACTGTTACAGACCTATATCCATCCTGCCCTGCCTACCTAAGGTCTTCGAAAGCCAAGTTAATAAACAGATCACTGACCATCTCGAATCCCACCGTACCTTCTCCGCTGTGCAATCCGGTTTCCGAGCCGGTCACGGGTGCACCTCAGCCACGCTCAAGGTACTAAACGATATCATAACCGCCATCGATAAAAGACAGTACTGTGCAGCCGTCTTCATCGACCTGGCCAAGGCTTTCGACTCTGTCACTCACCATATTCTTATCGGCAGACTCAGTAGCCTCGGTTTTTCTGATGACTGCCTTGCCTGGTTCACCAACTACTTTGCAGACAGAGTTCAGTGTGTCAAATCGGAGGGCATGTTGTCCGGTCCTCTGGCAGTCTCTATGGGGGTACCACAGGGTTCAATTCTCGGGCCGACTCTTTTCTCTGTATATATCAATGATGTTGCTCTTGCTGCGGGCGATTCCCTGATTCACCTCTACACAGACGACACCATTCTGTATACTTCTGGCCCTTCCTTGGATACTGTGCTATCTAACCTCCAAACGAGCTTCAATGCCATACAACACTCCTTCTGTGGCCTCCAACTGCTCTTAAACGCTAGTAAAACCAAATGCATGCTTTTCAACCGTGCGCTCCCTGCTCCCGCCCGCCCGACTAGCATCACCACCCTGGACGGTTCCGACCTAGAATATGTGGACATCTATAAATACCTAGGTGTCTGGCTAGACTGTAAACTCTCCTTCCAGACTCATATTAAACATCTCCAATCCAAAATCAAATCAAGAATTGGCTTTCTATTTCGCAACAAAGCCTCCTTCACCCACGCCGCCAAACTTACCCTAGTAAAACTGACTATCCTACCGATCCTCGACTTCGGCGATGTCATCTACAAAATAGCTTCCAATACTCTTCTCAGCAAACTAGATGCAGTTTATCATAGTGCCATCCGTTTTGTTACTAAATCACCTTATACCACCCACCACTGCGACCTGTATGCTCTAGTCGGCCTGGCCTTCGCTACATATTCGTCGCCAGACCCACTGGCTCCAGGTCATCTATAAGTCAATGCTAGCTAAAGCTCCGCCTTATCTCAGTTCACTGGTCACGATGACAACACCCACCCGTAGCACGCGCTCCAGCAGGTATATCTCACTGATAATCCCAAAAGCCAACACCTCATTTGGCCGCCTTTCCTTCCAGTTCTCTGCTGCCTGTGACTGGAACGAATTGCAAAAATCGCTGAAGTTGGAGACTTTTATTTCCCTCACCAACTTTAAACATCTGCTATCTGAGCAGCTAACCGATCGCTGCAGCTGTACATAGTCCACCCAATTTACCTACCTCATCCCCATACTGTTTTTATTTATTTACTTTTCTGCCTTTTTGCACACCAGTATCTCTACTTGCACATGATCATCTGATGATCTATCACTCCAGTGTTAATCTGCTAAATTGTAATTATTCGCTCCTATGGCCTATTTATTGCCTACCTCCTCATGCCTTTTGCACACAATGTATATAGACTAATTTATTTATTATAATTTTTGTATATATTTTTTCCTACTGTGTTATTGACTTGTTTATTATTTACTCCATGTGTAATTCTGTGTTGTTGTCTGTTCACACTGCTATACTTTATCTTGGCCTACCTGGTTAAATAAAGGTGAAATAAAATAAAAAAATAAAAACTGTGAGTCTTTTGAGTGCAACCATATGAAGATCATCAAAGGTAAGTGGTTAATTTTAGCGCTATTTCTGACTTTAGTGTCTCCTCTACTTGGCTGGTAAATGTTTGTATGCTTTTTAACACGGGGCGCTGTCCTCAGATAATCGCATGGTATGCTTTCGACGTAAAGCCTTTTTGAAATCTGACACAGCAGCTAGATTAACAAGAAGTTCATCTTTAAGCCGATGTATAACACTTGTATATTTTATGAATGCTTATTATGTGTATTTCTGTATTTTGAATTTGGTGCTCTGCAATTTCACCGGATGTTGGCCAGGTGGGACACAAGCGTCCCAAATACCCTAGAGAGCTTTAAAACAAATCAAAATATATTTGAGACTTTTCTAAGTTGCCACCCTTTGGCTTGATGACAGCTTTGCACACTCTTGGCATTCTCTCAACCAGCTTCATGAGGTAGCCACCTTGAATGATTTTCCAACAGTCTTGAATGATTTTCCAACAGTCTTGAAGGAGTTCCAACATATGCTGAGCACTTGTTGGCTGCTTTTCCTTCACTCTGCGGTCGAACTCATCCCAAACCATCTCAATTGGGTTGAGGTCGGGTGATTGTGGAGGACATGTCATCTGATGCAGGACTGCATCACTCTCCTTCTTGGCCAAATAGCCCTTACACAGCCTGGAGGTGTGTTTGGGGTCATTGACTTGTTCAAAAACTAAGCGCAAACCAGATGGGATGGCGTATCACTGCAGAATGCTGTTGTACCTATGCTGGTTAAGTGTGCCTTGAACTCTAAATAAATCAAAGAGAGTGTCACCAGCAAAGCACCCCCACACCATCACACCTCCTCCTCCATGCTTCATGCTGGGAACCACACATGCAGAGATAATCTGTTCACCTACTCTGCGTCTCACAAAGACACGGCAGTTGGAACCAAAAATGTCAAGGTTGGGCTCATTTAACCTGTCTAGGACTGGGGTGCCGCTAGCGGCACACCCCCCCCCCCCCCCCACCCCCACTGAAAAGGCAGAGCCGCGAAATTCAAAAAAAAATTTTTTTTTAAATATTTAACTTTCACACATTAAAGTCCAATACAGCTAATGAAAGACACAGATCGTGTGAATCCAGCCAACATGTCCGATTTTTAAAATGTTTTACAGGGAAGACACAATATGTAAAGATGTAAATCTATTAGCTAAACACATTAGCATAAGACACCATCTTTTATTTGTCCACCAACACCAGTAGCTATCACCAATTCGGCTAAACTAAGATATTGATAGCCACTAACCAAGAAAAAACCTCATCAGATGACAGTCTGATAACATATTTATGGTATAGGATAGGTTTTGTTAGAAAAATGTGCATATTTCAGGTAGATGTCATAGTTTACAATTGCACCCACCGTCACAAATGGACTAGAATAAATACATAGAGCAACGTGTTTACCTAATTACTAATCATCAAACATTTCGTAAAAATACACAGCATACACTAATCGAAAGACACAGATCCTGTGAATACAGACAATATTTCAGATTTTCTAAGTGTCTTACAGCGAAAACACAATAAATCGTTATATTAGCATACCACATATGCAAACGTTACCAGAGCATTGATTCTAGCCAAAGAGAGCGATAACGTAAGCATCGCCAAAATATATTAATTTTTTCACTAACCTTCTCAGAATTCTTCCGATGACACTCCTGTAACATCATATTACACAATCCATATACAGTTTGTTCGAAAATGTGCATATTTAGCCACCAAAATCATGGTTAGACAAAGACAAAAGTTGCCCAGCTGGTCAGACAATGTCGTGCGCCATATTAGACAGTGATCTAGTCGTATACATAAATACTCATAAACGTGACTAAAAAATATAGGGTGGACAGCGATTGATAGACAATTTAATTCTTAATACAATCGCTGATTTACATTTTTTTAATTATCCTTACTTTTCAATACAGTTTGCGCCAAGCGAAGCTACGTCTAACAAGATGGCGTCATAAGCGATTAACATTTTTCGACAGAAACACGATTTATCATAATAAATTGTTCCTACTTTGAGCTGTTCTTCCATCAGAATCTTGGGCAAAGAATCCTTTCTTGGGTCTAATCGTCTTTTGGTCGAAAGCTGTCCTCTTGCCATGTAGAAATGCCCATTGCGTTCGGCATGAACTGGAACCGTGCCCAGAGATTCACAGTGTCTCAGAAATAAATGTCCCAAAATCGCACTAAACGGATATAAATTGCTATAAAACGGTTTAAATTAGCTACCTTATGATGTTTTTAACTCCTATAACGAGTAGAAACATGACCGGAGAAATATAACTGGCTACACTAATGCTTGGAACAAGTGCAGGTCGGTGGCCACCGCGCGCCCGACGCATCTGGAAAAGAGTTCCTACCTACACGTGTTTTTGTTTTATAGGGGCTGTGATTGCGCAATCGACGCCATTCAAAGCGTCATCACGTAAAGGCATCCAGGGGAAGACGTAAGCAGTGTCTGTATGATCATAGCGTTCACAGTGGCCTTTAAACTGACTCCAGATCAGGGGCCAAAATGTGTGAAATCTGACTCCATGTCAGGGAAATTGCTGTAGAATGAGTTCTGTTCCACTCAGAGACAAAATTTCAACGGCTATAGAAACTAGAGACTGTTTTCTATCCAATAATAGTAATAATATGCATATTGAACGATCAAGAATTTAGTAGGAAGCCGTTTAAAAATTACACGATTTCCAGAAATAGTGACAACAGCACCCCCTAGCCTCAACAGGTTAACCAAAGGACAGATTTCCACCGGTTTACCTGGTGGTAAGAGTAGGTCAGAAAGTCCGTCAGGAAGTCCAGGATCCAGTTGCAGAGGGAGGTGTTTAGTCCCGGAGTCCTTAACTTTGTGATGAGCTTCGTGGGCATTATGGTGTTGAATGCTGAGCTGTAGTCAATGAACAGCATTCTCACATAGGTGTTCCTTTTGTCCAGGTGAGAAAGGGCAGTGTGGAGTGCGATTGAGATTGCATCATCTGTGGATCTGTTGGGGTGGTATGCGAATTGGAGTGGGTCTAGTGTGTCCGGGAGGATGCTGTTGATGTGAGCCATGACCAGCCTTTCAAAGCACTTCATGGCTACCGACATGAGTGCCACGGGACGGTAATCATTTAGGCAGGTTACCTTCGCTTCCTTTGGCACAGGGACTATGGTGGTCTGCTTGAAACATGTAGGTATTACAGACTCGGTCAGGAAGATGTTGAAAATGTCAGTGAAGACACTTGACAGTTGGTTTGCGCATGCTTTGAGTACACGTCCTGGTAATCCGTCTGGCCCAGTGGCTTTGTGAATGTTGACCTGTTTAAAGGTTTTGTTCACATCGGCTACTGAGAGCGTTATCACACAGTCATCCAGAACATCTGGTGCTCTCGTGCGTGCCTCAGTGTTGCTTGCCTCGAAGCGAGCATAAAAGGCATTTAGCTAATCTGGTAGGCTCGCGTCACTGGGCAGCTCGCGTCTGGGTTTCCCTTTGTAGTCCGTGATAATTTTCAAGCTCTGCCACATCCGACGAGCGTCAGAGCCGGTGTAGTAGGATTCAATCTTAATCCTGTATTGACGCTTTGCTTGTTTGATGGTTCATCTGAGGGCATAGTGGAATTTCTTATAAGCGTCTGGATTACTATCCCGCTCCTTGAAAGCGGCAGCTCTAGCCTTTCGTTCGATGCGGATTTTGCCTGTAATCCATGGCTTCTGGTTGGGATATGTACGTACAGTCACTATGGGGGTGACGTCGTCAATGCACTTATTGATGAAGCCGATGACTGAGGTGATGTATTCCTCAATGACATTGGATGAATCCCGTAACATATTCCAGTCTGTGCTAGCAAAACAGTCCTGTAGCATCCGCGTCATCTGAACACTTCCGTATTGAGCGAGTCACTGGTACTACTGCTTTAGTTTTTGCTTGTAAGCAGGAAACAGGAGGATAGAATTATGGTCAGATATGCCAAATGGAGGGCGGGGGAGAGCTTTGTATGCATCTCTGTGTAATCAATGCCATCCTGGATTAAATAGGCTGAATGATCAATGGGTGAGTGAATTATCTTCGCCTTATGCCCTACAATTTGCAAACACCCCGACGAGAACATGTCAATACCACCAGGAACTTGGTCTCTCTCTGCAATTACATTTGTACCACTCTCAAATGCAACTAGGCCTACACTTGATGGCATACTTCCAAAATCTTAAACTCTCAAATTACTTTTTTTCTGCTCGAAAGACCCAGCTCGTTTTATTGACAATGGTGTTTCAGGCTCTGATCAGGCCCTACACCCAAACAAGGGCACTGCGTTCATCCACCTCTGGCCTGCTCGCCTCCCTACCACTGAGGAAGTACAGTTCCCGCTCAGCCCAGTCAAAACTGTTCGCTGCTCTGGCACCCCAATGGTGGAACAAACTCCCTCACGACGCCAGGACAGCGGAGTCAATCACCACCTTCCGGAGACACCTGAAACCCCACCTCTTCAAGGAATACCTAGGATAGGATAAAGCAATCCTTCTGCCCCCCCCCCCCCCTTAAAAGATTTAGATGCACTATTGTAAAGTGGTTGTTCCACTGGATGTCATTAGGTGAATGCACCAATTTGTAAGTCGCTCTGGATAAGAGCGTCTGCTAAATGACTTAAATGTAAATGTAAATGTGTTTGCTGTGCCAAGTCCTCACGCATTGGGCAGCTGATATATATTGTTATGCTTTAATTGATTATCTCGGGATATGTGCAACCAAACCCTGGTCCGGTAGATACCATGCAATCTCTACCGACTCCCTATGATTTTAAAACAGAGCAGGTTTTGGTCTCATGATTGTTAATCTCAGAAGTCTATTTCCAAAAATAGACATGATTAAAATGTGGGCCAATACAACAAATGCATACATAGTGGTTTTATCAGAAACTTGACTAAAGAAATCTGTGTCAAATAACTCTTTCTATTGATGGGTAAACTGTTTTTAGAACGGATCGGATGAGTAAAGGAGGAGGAGTTGCAATTTATGTTAAATCCAAGTTTAACACCTCTGAAATTCTCTCGATTACCAAAGCCAAACATTTTGAATTGCTTGCGGTTAAAGTGAATGTATATAAGGACTCCCACGTCATTGTAGTCGGCTACTGTAGACCGCCCTCGGCTTCAGGAGACACACTTAACTCTCTTTCTGATGTACTGCACAAGCTAAATGACTCTGAATTCATTATTTTATAAGATTTTAACTGGGACATGCTTACATCTGTATCAGACCCTTCTAAAGAACTGTGTGACTCTGAATCTCTCGCAATTTAATTAATGCGCTTACAAGACCGAATCCCAGAGCACCTAACAAATCAACGCCATTGGACTTTCTTCTAACAAATACACATCAACTGGGATATTCTGTAATGGTGTTAGTGATCACTGTGCAATTGCTTGTGTTAGAAATACACAAATGACCATAGCCAAACCCGTTATTTTTAAAATACATTTTAGACAGTTTGATGAGCAAGCGTTCTGACATGATCTGTACCATAATATTGACAGAGTAAGTCTGATTCCCGATGTTGACACTGCACGGGACTATTTTTATATGAAATGTGATGTCCATTTGTGATAAGCATGCCCCTGTGAAGAAATTTAGAAACAGTGGAAGGGACAATCCCTGGTTTTCAGATAACTTGGCAGAATGAATAAGAAAGAGAAATGTCTCTTGGCCTCAAGCTAGACATGCAAATGCTCCTGTTGACTGGGCCCCCATCAGAGCGCTAAGAAACAAATGCACAGGACTGATTAGGAAGTCCAAATAGATTTCTATCTAAATGTCACAGAGAACCTAAACAACCCTACCAAGTTCTGGAAGTTAATCAAATCAGTGTCAGGTTCTAATGTATCCTCTGGCCTTCCTGACCATTTAATGATGGATTCTAATGAAGTAAAGGATAAAGCTGATATTGAAGGTTTTTTTAACAAGCACTTCATATTTGCTGGCTTAGTTTTTTGATAATGGTGGGGCCCAGGCCTCTAATTTAAGCTCTGTTACAGTAAACTATGACATAGCCACTCATGTGAACCTTTTTAACTTTGAGCCTGTTTCTTATACTGATGTCTATAAACACTAAACAGACAGACACTAAAGGCAATAGACACTAAAAAGTCTGCAGGTCCAGACAACCTGGACCCCAACCTCTTAAAGATAGCAGCTGCTATTATTACTATTATTACTGAACCTGTGGCTCACATTTTCAACTGGAGTCTCTTGACCAATTCCATACCCAGCATTTGGAAATCAGCTTATGTCCTCCCACTGCTAAAGGGTAGAGATCCCTCAGATGCTAATGACTATCGTCCTAGCTCCAAACTCCCTATCCTGACCAAAGTCTATGAATCCCTAGTGAACTCACAGTTAAAAACTTCTTAATTGAAAAGAACATACTGAGCGGGGTTCAGTCTGGCTTTAGATTGGGGCACAGCACCACAACTGCAGCTATGGCAGTGGCAAATGACATCGTTAATGCACTTGATAAAAAACAACATTGTGCTGCTGTTTGTTGATTTATCAAAGCCATTTGATTCAGTTGACAATGAATTGTTGCTAGCTAGACTCAGTAACATTGGCTTCAGTGAAGGTGCAGTAAATTGGTTTAGGAACAATTTTTCTGACAGAACACAATGTGTATACACTACACTGACTATCACAAGTCTAGCTTTCTTGAGATTAATAGAGGTGTGCCCCAGGGTTCTATTTTAACTACTGTGTTGTTCTCAATCTTTATTAATTATGTGGGAAATGGGATGCAAACTCTAATCTATATGCAGATGATACAGTCATATATTGATGTGCTCCTCTCTGGTTCAGGCTGTTGAAGAGCTCCAGACTGCTTCTCAGTCACTGCAGGCCTCCCTTTATGGTCTCAAACTGGTCTTGAATGTACGAAAAACAAAATTCATGACCTTTACCAGAGCTCGCACTCAGCCAGAGAAGGTTAGCATTGTCACATCTGGTGGCTTATCCATTGAAAAAGTGTCATCCTACAAATACATACTGTAGGTATATGGTTGGATGACAAGTTGTTCTTTAAAGTTCATATGGATAATCTTGTGGGGAAGCTTAAATGTAAATTGGGTTTTTATTTCCGTAATAAGGCTCGCTTATTACAACAGAAGCTTGTTCAGGCCACTTTTCTCTCTGTAATGTTTTATTTATATGTTTTATTTTATTGCAACAATAATAAGTGACTTGTTGTATATGCATGCAGCCTCCTCCATCTTCCAGAGTCTGGACTCTGTTTATCATGCATCCTTGCGCTTTATTACAAATGCCAAGTCACTCATTCACCCTTGCACCTTGTACCAAATGGTAGGTTGGATCTCACTTTATATGCACAGAAAGCTACATTTGTATGTGTTCATCTACAAAGCCCTTTTGGGTAAACTCCCTCTTTATCTCTGTAGTCTGGTCTTCTTCACCACCAGCAGTTACCATACCCGGTCTGTTAGGTGGTTGCTACTTAAAGTCCCCAGGATATTTACAGTATTAGGCAAGACTGCCTTGTCATCTTGTGCACCAGAGGCATGGAATAGTCTACAATCCATTTATATATGTTAGTGCCACTGAATGAATGTTGTTGTATTGTATTGTCCTATGTTTTATTTCTGTAATGTATTGATTGTTGTTGCCTTCTTGGCCAGATCTCCCTTGAAAAAGAGACTCCGGGTCTCAATGAGCTTTTCCTGGTTAAATAAAGGTTAATTGAAATAAAGAAATAAGTGAATTTGTCCCAATACTTTTGGTCCCCTAAAATGGGACAGTCTGCAATTTAACCTCATAGTCATTGTATCATTTCAAATCCAAAGTGTTGGTGTACAGAGGCAAAACAACAACACAATTGTCAAAGTCCCAATACTTTTGGAGCTCACTGTATTTAAAAATCTGATGGCCTGGGGGTAGGAGCTGTTCAGGGTCCTGTTGGTTCCAGACTTGTATCGGTACCGTTTTCCATGTGGAAGCAGAGAGAGCAATCCATGACACTTCCTAGTATAAAGTTCCTGGATGGTAGGGAGTGCGGCCCCAGTGATGTTCTGGGCCATACATGCTCCCCTCTGTAGCGCCTTGTTGTCAGTTGCCAAGCAGTTGCCATACCAAGCAGTAATGCAGCCAGTCAAGTTGCTTTCAATGGTGCAGCTGTAGAATTTTCTGAGGGCCCATGACACATTTTTGTTCAGCCTCCTGAGGGGGAAGAGGCTTTGTCGTGCCCTATTGATGACAGTGTTGGTGTGTGTGGACCATGATAATTCCTTAGTGATGTGGACACCGACGGACTTGAACCTCTCGTCCTGCTCCATTACAGCCCCATCGATTTGGATGGGGGCATGCTCGGCCCTCCGTTTCCTGTGGTCCACGATCAGCTTCTTTGTCTTGCTGACATTGAGGGAGAGGTTGTTGTCCGGGCACCACACTGCCAGGTCTCTGACCTCGTCCCTGTAGGCTGTCTCATCATCGTCACTGATCAGGCCTACCATCGTCGTGTCATCGGTAAACTTAGTGATGGTGTCTGAGTCTTGCGCGGCCACACAGTCAAGGGTGAACAGGGAGTACAGGAGGGGACTAACCTTGCACTCCTGAGGGGCCCGTGTGTTGAGGGTCAGCATAGATGACCCTGTGTTGTTGCATAGGGAGGTGTTTAATCCCAGGGCCCTTTGCATAGTGATGAGCTTAGAGGGCACTGTGGTGTTGAACGCTGTAGTCAATGAACAGCATTTTCACGTAGGTGTTCCTTTTGTCCAAGTGGGAAAGGGCAGTGTGGAGTGCAATAGAGATGTTGTCATCTGTGGATCTGTTGGGGCAGTATGCGAGTTGGAGTGGGTCCAGGGTGTCTGGGATGACGGTGTGGATGTGAGCCATGACCAGCCTTTCAAAGCATTTCATGTATACAGACGCGAGTGCAACAGGGCAATAGTCATTTAGTCAGGTTACCTTGGCATTCTAGGACACACACTGGGTCAGGGAGTGGTTGAAAATGTCAGTGAAGACACTTACCAGCTGGTCACCGCATGCTCTGAGTACACTTCCTGGTAATCCGTCTTGCCCTGTGGCCGCGGATGTCTTTCTAATATCGGCTACGGAGAGTGTGATCACACAGTCATCCGGAATAGCTGGTGCTCTCATGCATGGTTCAATGTTGCTAGCCTCAAAGTGAGCATAGAAGGTATTTAGTTAGTCTAGTAGGCTTGCGTCAGTGGATAGCTTGTGGTTTGGTTTCCCTTTGTATTCCTTCATTTGCAAGCCCTGCCACATCCGACGAGCATCAGAGCCAGTATAGTAAGATTTGATCGTGGTCCTGTATTGACGCTTTGTCTGTTTGATGGTTCATCAAAGGGCGTAACGGGATTTCTCATAAGCGCGTATCGCCCCAAATAAATAACCATAATAAAAGCACTTCAAATAAAATGTTATTGGTCACATACACATATATTTAGCAGAAGTTATTGCGGGTGTAACGAAATGCTTGCGTTCCTAGCTCCAACAGTGCAGTAGTATCTAACAATTCACAACAAAACATACAAATCTAAAAGTAAAATAATGGAATTAATTAATACAGTATATAAATATCAGATCGAGCAATGTCAGTGTGATATTGACTAAAATACAGTAGAATAGAATACAGTATATACGGTACATATGAGATGAGTAAAGCACTATGTAAACATTATTTAAACATTATTAAAGTGACTAGTGTTCCATTATTAAAGTGGCCAGTGATTCCAAGTCCATGTAGGTAGCAGCCTCTAAGGTGCAGGGTTGCGTTACCGGGTGGACGCCGGCTAATGATGGCTATTTAACAGTCTGATGGCCTGGAGATAGAAGTCTCTCTGTCCCAGCTTTGATGCACCTGTACTGACCTTGCCTTCTGGATGATAACGGGGTGAACAGGCCGTGGCTCGAGTGGTTAATGTCCTTGATGATCTGTTTGGCCTTCCTTTGACATCGGGTGCTGTAGGTGTCCTGGGGTGCAGGTAGTTTGCCCCTGATGATGCATTGGGCAGACCTCACCACCCGCTGGAGAGCCCTGCGATTGCGGTCGGTGCAGTTGCCGTAGCAGGTGGTGATACAGCCCGACAGGATGCTCTCAATTGAGCATCTGTAAACGTTTGTGAGGGTTTTAGGGGCCAAGACAAATTTCTTCAGCCTCCTGAGTTTGAAAAGGTGCTGTTGCGCCTTCTTCACCACACTGTCTGTGTGGGTGGACCATTTCAGAGCGTCATTGATGTGTACGCCAAGGAACTTTAAGCTTTCCACCTCCTCCACTACTGTTCTGTCGATGTTGATAGGCGCGTGCTCCCTCTGCTGTTTCCTGAAGTCTACGATCAGTGCCTTTTGTTGACGTCGAGTGAGAGGTTATTTTCCTGGCACCACTCTCCCAGGGCCCTCACCTCCTCCCTGTAGGCTGTCTCGTCATTGTCGGTAATCAGGCCTACTACTGTTGTGTCGTCTGCAAACGTAATGATTGAGTTGGAGTCATGGGTGAACAGGGAGTACAGGAGGGGACTGAGCATGCACCCTTGTGTGGCCCCTGTGTTGAGGATCACCGAAGTGGAGGTGTTGTTTCCTACCTTCACCACCTTGGGGCGGCCGGTCAGGAAGTCCAGGACCCAGTTGCACAAGGCGGGGTTCAGATCCAGGGCCCTGAGATTAATAATGAGCTCTTTAGGGTACTACGGTGTTGAGTTCTGAGCTACAGTCAATTAACAGCATTCTTACAAAGGTATTCCTCTTGTCCAGATGGGATAGGGCACTGTGCAGTGCGATGGCGATGGCATCGTCTGTGAATCAATTGGGGCGGTAAGAAAATTGAAGTTGGTCTAGGGTGTCAGGTGAGGTAGAGGTGATACGATCCTTAACTAGCCTCTCAAGGTACCTCATGATGAGTGCTACAAGGCAATAGTCATTTAGTTCAGTTACCTGTGCTTTCTTGGGTACAGGAACAATGGTGGACATGTTGAAGCAAACGGAGACTGCAGACGTAGATAGGGAGAGATTGAATATGTCCATAAACACTCCAGCCAGCTAGTCTGCACATTCTCTGAAGATGCGGCTAGGGATGCCGTCTGAGCCGGCAGCCTTGAGAGGGTTAACATGTCGTCCACGGAGAAGGAGAGCCCACAGTCCTTGGTAGTGGGCCGTGTTGGTAGCACTGTGCTAACCTCAAAGCGGGCGAAGAAGGTGTTTAGCTTGTCCGGAAGCAAGAAGTCAGTGTCCGTGTCTTGGCTGGATTTCCCTTTGTAGTACATGATTGTCTGTGGACCCTGCCACATACGTTTCGTGTCTGAGCCGTTGAATTGTGACTCCACTTTGTCTCTGTACTGACATTTTGCCTGTTTGATTGCCTTACGGAGAGAATAACTACACTGTTTGTATTCAGCCATATTCTCAGTCCCCTTGCCATGATTAAATGTGGTGGTTCGCGCTTTCAGTTTTGCCCGAATGCTGCCATCTATCCACGGTTTGTGGTTTGGGGAGGTTTAAATAGACACAGTGAGTAAAACAACTCCTATACACTTCCTGATGAACTCAGTCACGGTATCCGTATATTCGTCAACTGGGATACGCGGAACATATCCCAGGCTGTGTGAATAAAACAATCTTTAAGCATGGATTCCGATTGGTCAAACCAGCGTTAAATAGACCTTAGCACGGGTACTTCCTGTTTGAGTTTCTGCCTATAGGAAGTGAGGAGCAAAATTGAGATTTGTCAAAGGGAGGATGGTGGATGGCCTTGTAGGCATTTAGAACAGTTGAGTAGCAGTGGTCCAATGTTTTTCCAGCGCGAGTGCGATATTCAACGTGTTGGTAGAACTTCAGAAGCATTTTCCTCAAATTTACTTCGTTAAAATCCCCAGCTACAATAAATGCTGCCTCAGGATATGTGGTTTCCAATTTGCATAAAGTCCAGTGTAGTTCTTTGTGGGCCGTTGTGGTATCGGCTTGAGGGGGAATATACACTGCTGTGACTATAACCAAAGATAATTCTCTTGGGAGGTAATATGGCTGCATTTGATTGTAAGGTATTCTGGGGTGGGGGATCAAAAGGACTTGAGTGTCTGTATGTTATCACAATCCCACCATGAGTAGTTAATCATGAAACATACACCCCCGCCTTTCTTCCGGAGAGTTCTTTATTACTGCCTGCGCGGTGTACTGAGAACCCAGCTGGTGTATGGACGGGAACAGTATATCCTGAGAGAGCCATGTTACAATCCCTGATGTCTCTCTGGAAGCAGATCCTCACCCAGAGCTCATCTACTTCATTATCCAGAGAATGAACATTAGCGAGTAATATACTCGGAAGTGGTGGATGGTGTACACGCTTCCTGAGTCGGACTAGAAGTCCATTCAGAATACCTCTTCTCTGCCGACAGGGGTTTTGGAGCAGCCTCTGGAATAAGTTCAATTGCCCTGGGGGGTACGAACAAAGGATCCAATTCGGGAAAGTCAAATTCCTGGTCGTAATGGTAGTGAGTTACCGCCTCTCTGATATCCAAAAGGCTAATAATGTAAGAAATAACACAAAAAAACTAAATCCTGCCAGGTTGCTTAGGAGCTAGATGCAGAGCTGCCATATCTGTCGGCGCCATCTTAAAACCGTGCATGCTATGCAGTTGGCTCATGCACATTGTCTCCATGGTGATTTATATACAGTTGAAGTCGGAAGTTTACATACACTTAAGTTGGAGTCATTAAAACTTGTTTTCAACCACTCCACACATTTCTTGTTAACAAACTTTAGTTTTAGCAAGTCGATTAGGACATCTACTTTGTGCATGACACAAGTAATTTTTCCAACAATTGTTTACAGACAGATTATTTCACTTATAACTCACTGTATCACAATTCCAGTGGATCAGAAATTTACATACACTAAGTTGACTGTGCCTTTAAACAGCTTGGACAATTGGACATAAAATTATGTCATGGCTATAGAAGCTTCTGTTAGGCTAATTGACATAATTTAAGTCAATTGGAGATGTACCTGTGGATGTATTTCAAGGCCTACCTTCAAACTCAGTGCCTCTTTGCTTGACATAATGGGAAAATCAAAAGAAATCAGCCAAGATCTAAATAAAAAATTAAATCCACAAGTCTGGTTCAACCTTGGGAGCAATTTCCAAATGCCTGAAGGTACCACATTCATCTGTACAAAAAATATTATGCAAGTATCAACACCATTGGACCATGCGCGGTCATACAGCTCAGGATGAAACGTGTTCTGTCTCCTAGAGATGAACGTACTTTGGTGCGAAAAGTGCAAATCAATCCCAGAACAACAGCAAAGGACCTTGTGAAGAAGCTGGAGGAAACAGGTACAAAAGTATCTATATCCACAGTTAAACAAGTTCTATAGACATAACCTGAAAGGCGGCTCAGCAAGGAAGAAGCCACTGCTCCAAAACCGACATAAATAAGCCAGACTACGGTTTGCAACTGCACATGGGGACAAAGTTGGTACTTTTTGGAGAAATGTCCTCTGCTCTGACGAAACAAAAATAGAACTGTTGGCCATAATGACCATGGTTATGTTTGGAGAAGAATGGGGGATGCTTGCAAGCCGAAGAACACTATCAAAAACCGTGAAGCACGGGGGTGGCAGCATCATGTTGTGAGGTTGCTTTGCTGCAGGAGGGACTGGTGCACTTCACAAAATAGATGGCATCATGAGAAAGGACAATTATGTGGATATATTGAAGCAACTTCTCAAGACATCAGTCAGGAAGTTAAAGCTTGGTCGCAAATGGGTCTTCCAAATGGACAATGACCCCAAGCATACTTCCAAAATCGTGGCAAAATGGCATAAGGATAACAAAGTCAAGGAGTGGCCATCACAAAGCCCTGACCTCAATCCTATAGAAAATTTGTGGGCAGAACTGAAAAAGCATTTGCGAGCAAGGAGGCCAACAAACCTGACTCAGTTACACCAAATCTGTCAGGAGGAATGGGCCACAATTCACCCAACTTATTGTGGGAAGCTTGTGGAAGGCTACCCGAAACATTTGACAACAAGTTAAACAATTTAAGGCAATGCTACCAAATACTAATTGAGTGTATGTAAACTTCTGACCCACTAGGAATGTGATGAAATAAATAAAAGCTGAAATAAATCATTCTCTCTACTATTATTCTGACATTTCACATTCTTAAATTAAAGTGGTGATCCTAACTGCACTAAGACAGGGAATTTTTACCATGATTAAATGTCAGGAATTGTGAAAAACTGAATTTAAATGTATTTGGATAAGGTGTTGGTAAACTTCCGACTTCAACTGTATCTCTGTTTTACATGGGAATACTTGGGAACAGATTTCCAAAATGAAAATCAGTTGGAGCTGATTTCCTGGTGTTTTTCCAGTCTTTTATGTACAACAATGAAAAACATATATAATAATTTCATATATGTATTTTTGCTTCGAGAACTGGGAGGAAGGAGGAGGGCACACTGATACTATACTCTGATCCCCCCCGGGCCGCCTGTTGTGGAACCCTGCCCTAAAGGTAGTGTGTACTGTATGTATTCAAGAGTAGTATCAGTGTGTGTGTGCATCTGTGTTTGAGAGAGCTTTAAGGGTGTGCTTATGTTTTCAGAAGAGGTGTGTGTGTGTCTGAAGTGTGAATGGCGGGGTCTGAGGCAGAGTGTGTGTTTCGACACCCTTAGCATTCAGCTCTGCCTCCGTGAGGGCTCAATCTCCTTGCCTATCTGGTGGCCTTGGGGTGTGAAATTAAGTGAGATTTGTTGTGACAGCGGGAGTTATGTGGGTGGCATGTGAACCATCCGGCTAATCCACAACTCTCCCCCTGTCCCCCCTCTCCACCCTGGGGCCTGACCCTGCCGCCTGGGCGCTCCTGGGGCTGAGTGGCTGGCATGACATGCCTCATTTATGGCCCCTGGTACGACGCTCTGGCCCAGCAGTTGGCAAACACTGATCCCCAGGCTCCTGCCTGATTAGCCTAAGCAATCCACTGCATCCGACCTCCTACTAACATACAGACAGACACACACTGATCCTCACACACACACACACACACACACACACACACACACACACACACACACACACACACACACACACACACACACACACACATGCATGGGCGCACACGCCCTCCTCCTTCCTCCCACACACAAACCTATCATCACCATTCACACTAGGTTTGAGGAGCGGGTCTCCCGGCCCAGCAGGGGAGGCTTGCCTCCTCACACACAGGTTTATCTTAACAGCCTGCACACTGAGAAGAAAGAGAGAGGGAGGAGGGAGGGAATCAATAAAAGGCCATTACACCTCTGAGCGGTTGGGGTGTGGGAGGGCTGATAGGGGGGTGGATGATTCGTTTGTAAAGACCAACCACAACTCTGATATACGTAGTAGGCCTCAAGGACAGACACAGATAGTAGGGCTTTAAAACACTCATACCCCGGGTGAACCATCCCAGGGTCGACACAGGACTTCTGCCTTGCTAGCACACGCGACCGCCCTCTTGAAGCATTTTACCAGTCGATGTCAGGTGAAAAGCTAGCTATTCGCTGGCGCAAGTGGGGACACTTCAGGCCGAGAAGTAAGTTTCACACATCCCCATGTGCTACACATGCACAAACATACACACACATCAGGATGAGTAAGAAGGGTATTGATCTGTGCGCTTGGCTCCCTTTAAGCAGTGGGCTGTGTGGGAGCGTGCGTGCGTGAGGATGGCAGGCATGCTTTCGATTCACAGCCTCACTGGGTATCGACCGGAGGAGGCTTAAGGACAGGGAAAAGACTGCCCAAATGCTGTTGAACACATTAAGCGGGTCAAAGGTCAACAAGAGAGTTCTCAGTGTTTGGAGGAGTCGGGTAAAAACAGGCTTGTATTATTGCTTTGTTATTGTGTTATTGTTAGGCCTCCTATTGTGGAATGACTCTGACCTCCTTGTGGTTAATCTGACATTGGGGATCAGGAGAGCTGATCCTGGATCTGTGATAAGGAGCTAAAGTTATAGCTCAGCCTGATACTATTCTCCAGGGCCAATCTCAATGTCTTCAGTTTGCTTTAGAGTCTCTAATGTTAGTCCACTGGGGCTGTCCATATCCAGGCTTACTTTAGAGTTCATCTATGGCCATGACTCTGTCTGAACATCCCTGCATTATTCATTGACTAGATACCATAATCCGTGGAGACTCAAAGCTCTGCATTGCTTCTTGATGAGCCCATTGAGATAGATAGAATGCTAAGGAAAACTTTCCACTACCCAGAGGTCCCATGGTGGTCCACTTGTTCACCTGCATATAATTTTGAATCATTCCTCTAATTCATTTAAAATTGAAAATTATGTTTCATGGTCAGGTCATTGTAGAAAAACGCAGGGCACTAAATTGACCAATTCAAAACCAAGTGCTTCAGTCAATTCAAATTCACAAAGTTCAAATAAAAATATTACGTTTTACCTTCTTCTATTCTGCATACATTCATTCACACTGACATTCTCACATAGCCTACACAATAACACACCTCTAACCTATGGAAATAAAGGAAAGCTGAGGAGAGAGGAAAAAGTCTGTTTTCTGTATCTCCACACACACCAGAGAAATAAACAGTGTTTCCAAACAGTAAGTCCGATACATTCTGAGAATGTTATCTTTTTAATGGTTATGGCCAGGGATGGAGGCGGTATGCTCTGTTCATTATGTATCAGACACAGCAATGTATGGAGTGGAGCAGGAAGCTGGAAATGACTTGGCTGATAAACGCAATGACAAGAACCATATGTCAGTCAGGGAAAAAGCAGGAAAATGGCATTTCATCAACGACATCACTCACAGAGAAATGTCAGTAATTTACAACCTTTCTAGGGAAGGAAATAGTAGGCTAGTTGAATCATCAGTTTTCATAAGTCTACATCAAATCAAATGTAATTTGGTTTGTAAACAACAGGTGTAAACTAACAGTGAAATGCTTACTTATGACACAGAGATAAAAAATAAATGTTAATAACACGAGTAAACTAATGGACAACAATACTTCTACTGCTACTTACAGCTATTTCACTAACATCTACGGTTCCTGTAGTTAAATAATTGTACATTCCTAATTGACGATTTTCACCCACAGCAGCCAATCCATCATTCATTCTGATCTTAACTCCAACCCTCCGAAGTCCACAGATTAACTAATCTTTCCCAGGATAATGCCATTTTGCTATTCCCTTTTGCAATATATCCCTCCATTTTACTATGTCTTACGAGGGTACTGAACCTCCCTATTTGTAACATTTCTACCAATATTGTCACACCCTGACCATAGAGAGCCCTGTTATTCTCTATTTTGGTTAGGTCGGGGTGTGACTAGGGGGGTGTTCCTATCTAGGTTTATTATTTCTATGTTGGCCTGGTATGGTTCCCAATCAGAGGCAGCTGTTTATCGTTGTCTCTGATAGGGGATCATATTTAGGCAGCCATTGCCCCACTGGTTTTTGTGGGATCTTGTTTTTGTGTAGTTGCCTGGGAGCACGGCATTTTGCTGCACATTTCGTTTGCTGGTTATTGTTTTTGTGAGTTTAATTCAATAAACATGTGGAACTATACGTACGCTGCGCCTTGCTCCGAGTATGATTACCACGACGATCGTGACAGATATTGCCCTAAAAATAAATATTTTACCCAAGAGTATAATGATATTTCTCATTGACTTATTGTGTTTTTTCAGATTCCCTAACAATACAATTTGCAGGTCCATCTGAACCCTGATATCATGACATAAGATCCATTCCTGGATCTGACTCCAAAAGCGAGCCACTGATGGACAGTATCAATAAATATGTTCTATTGATTATGTTTCATCGTGGCAGAGTCTGCACAAGGCTGACTGTTCAATGTCCCATATATTGAACATAATTTTTGTAGCAAGTATTTTATTTAACAGCTTAAATTGAAACAAACAGATTAACATGTCTATTGATGTTTTAGATGTCAGTTCATAAACCCAATGTCAAGGTATTGGGACATCAAAAACCTGTTCCCAACTGACTTGAATTTTATTAGGTATTGCTGTCAAACGTTTTCACTTTAAGTGAAACTGATTTTTTACATTTTTCAAAGTATACTAATCATTTTAAGCCATTTATGCTTTTTAATGGGTGGCAGACAGACTAATTCTTAAATTTTTTCTTTAAGTAATTGTCTCTTCCAATTTTGTGGCAGAGCCGCACTTAGTTATACTTTTGTATTGAACATGCACCTTTATGTACTGTTGTTTCCTTGTTGTAAGTTGCTTGAGTGACATAACTTACCATTCTTGTTTAAAATAGTACTATACCATTGTACATTTTTTCCAAGTTTAGTTTTTTTCTCTATCAGTATTTTGGAGTTTAGACATATTATTTGCTATAACATTAGATATGCCTTTTCTAGAGGATGAAATTGAAATTGTAGCCAACTCTGTATGACTTAAAAAGGAGGATACTTTAAACATGGATTCATTGTCAATCCAACAAAAATGTAAGGTTTTAATCTAAAAAAAGGCTAAGAGCCCACTCTTAAAAATTGGATGGGTTTCTTTTAGTAGCTTGCTAAAAAACTATTTGGTTTTAAATTACATTTCGGTACAATGGAGGCTTTAACTCTTAGGGCTAGGGGCAGTATCCTGAATTTCCAGATGACTGACATGTCCAAAGTAAACTGCCTGTTACTCAGGTCCAGAAGCTAGGATATGCATATAAGTGGTAGCATTGGATAGGGAACACTCCGACGTTTCTAAAACTGTTAACATAATGTCTATGAGTATAACAGAACTGATATGGCAGGTTAAAACCTAAGGAAAATCCACCCGGAAATTTTTTTTTTGGAAGTCACAGGCCTTTTCAATGCTAGCCTATGGGTATTACAATAAAATAGGCCCCAGATTGCAGTTCCTATGGCTTCCACTAGATGTCAACAGTCTTTAGAATGGGTTTCAGGCTTGTTTCTTGAAAAACAAACAGGTAGTTGTAGTTTATCCAAGCAGTGTTGCCAACTTAGCGACTTTGTCGCTATATTTAGTGAGTATTCAGACCCCTCTAGCAACTAATTTTCCAAAAATTGACTAGCGACAAATCTAGCGACTTTTTCTGGTGTTATTGGAGATTTTTGGAGACTCTGACGTGAAAGCGCTTATCGTTCTTACTCTTCTCAATGAGCAGCGGGTGCTGCCGTGGGCCCCACCCCCGTCCCAAAGCACTCACAGACGGCCCAGTCCTTGCTCAGCAGTCCCTCCCAGCTGCAGTCAGAGCATGAATAGCACATGCAGGAAGCCGAAGCTGGCTTACATTTAGGGCAGGATGTAAATATAAAATGTTATTTGTCTAAAATAAATCACTGCACAAAAATAAATCACTGCATTTGACTCACACAGCCTCAGTCACGTAGTCACCTTGTCCACTGTGTGTGTGCCTCTCTGTGACATAAGCTAAACATCTAGCTGGCTCAGTCTAAACTGTACATTCAAAAATACAGAAAGGAGTGGGAATCAAATCCTGAATTCAAAGGCTGGTTGAAGCCGTTTATTGGAGATGATACACGGGCATACTGCCTGTATTGTAAGGCTGATTTCTACGCCAAACTTAGTGATGTAAAAAAACACATGACAACTCAAAAACATACTCAAAAGGCAAAGCCTTATAACAGTTCCACCCAAAACAAGCTGCCATTTATGGTTTAAAAAATTGACTATGCAAAAAAGGCTGAGGCCACCATGGCATTAGCTATCGCTGAACATTGTTCCATGCTGGCATGTGATCACATTGGAGAAGCATGTAGAGCTGCTTTCTCAGACTCCAATGCTGCTACTAACTTCAAAATGCACAGGACAAAGTGCACAAAAATGATTAATGGTGTTCTAGCACCATACTTTCTGAAAAAGTTGGTTGCAGATGTGGGTGACCAGCGTTTCAGCCTCCTCCTCGATGAGTCCACGGATGTTAGTGTTTCTAAGTACCTGGGGGTTGTGATAAGGTACTTTAGTGACACCAAGCAGACTCTCTGGGGCTTGTTGAGTTGGAGGGAGGAGATGCCAAATCTATAGCCCGGGCTGTTGTGGCTTTCCTCGAGAAGTGTTGTCTTAAAAAAGAGAAACTCCTGGGGATAGGGACTGACAATGCCTCTGTTATGACGAGGATTAACAATGGGATCCATAAAGTGCTGAAGGAGGAGTATGGCCTCAAATATCTGGTTCTTTTTCGCTGTGTGTGCCACTCTCTGCAGCTTGCTCATTTGTAGATCTAAACATATTTAGGGTGTTTTTACTCACTTTTTGTCTCTCCCACAACGTTATTCCTCTCTCCTACAGCGTCCATCACAATTACATGCACATGACCAATTATGCAAATTAGGTGACGATGTCATTTAGCGACTTCTAGGAAAGCCAATAGCTACTTTCCTTACTGAGGAGTTGGCAACACTGTATCCAAGGTTTTCTCATCACGACACATTGACCTTTGGTGCGCATGAACGAGTGCGCGCTCTTCGTTATATTCCTTTTCTATTGAACAATGTTCTTTCCGTCTGAAATATTGTCATTTATTTACATATTAGGGTACCTGAGGATTGATTAGAAACATTGTTTGACTTGTTTGGACGAAGTTTACCGGTAGCTTTTTGGATTCCTTTATATGCATGTTGAAGGAGTGGATTACTGAAATCAATGGCACCAACTAAACTGACTTTTTGGATATAAAGAAGGACTTTATCAAACAAAATGAACATTCAATGTGTAGCTGTGACCCTTGGGATTGCAAACAGAGGAAGATCTTCAAAGGTAAATTATTTATTTTATTGCTATTTGTGATTATTGTGAAGCCGGTGCTGGTTGAAAAAGTATTTTGATGTGGGGCACTGTCCTCAGATAATCAGATGGTAAGCTTTCGCTGTAAAGCCTTTTTGAAATCTGACAAAGCGGTTTGATTAACAAGAAGTTAAGCTTTCAAATGATGCAAGACACTTGACTGTGTGCTCGATTTTATACATCTGTGAGCCATGGGTGTGTCTGAAATAGCCAAATATACTAATTTGAAGGGGTGTCCACATACTTTTATATATATTTGTCATTCTCAATCAAATCTCTGTTTTTTAGATAAATTAAACCCGATCTTTCCTGAATAAGTTCCTCAAACTTGTTTTGTTTTATGTCTAGATTATTCAGGGCTTCTGTTTTACATTTATCCACACCATTCATGTGCAATGTTAGATTTACTATTTCTGCTGTAAGCCTTTTCTCTGCTGATCAATACTGTTTTTTGGGGGATGAAAATTGAATTGAATAGCATCTAAATACACACTTAAAGGCATATCATACAATATGTGGGTCCACTGAACCTGCAAAAAGAGTAGGATGTTATGAATTCCTTGATTTATTTTGTAAAGCAATGTCAGTCAACAAACCCTGGTTAAATTTCCAATATCCCCACACTCATGTAAAGTCTGTCATAGTTACTTGGAGGGCTATAAGCTGATGGTATGATCGCATTCGATCCTCAACCCATACTTTTTTCAATTTTAGCACCATAGAAAAGGATACCAGAAAATAATCAATCAATCTGACTAGCTTGATTAACCTCTACTGGTGTCAGTAGAGGAGGTGTTACACCTATTGAAGTAATTACCCATTGGTAAATCTCCAGGTTATGATCTTGCAAATGTATGGAAGCCTGCTAAACTGTATCCTATCCCAAAAGACAACAAAGAACCCATTACTACTGCCCATAGTCAACCAATCAGTCCACTCCCTTCACTCAGTAAGATATTGGAGGGTATTGTGAGTAGACAAATATGGGAGTACATGGAAAAGAATGATCTGATTACAGCCAATCAGCATGCTTACCACAAAAAAACATTCCACTACCACTGCGTTGGTTGACATGACTGACCAAAGGCTCAATGCTATGGATCATGGCAGGTTTGTGGGTGCTCTATTTTTAGATTTTAGTGCAGCATTTGATTTAGTGGATCCTTAAATAATTTTGACAAAATGATTGCATTATGGTTTTAAGGAGGTAGCATTGACTTGGGTATAGTCATATCGGTTCATTTTCTTCCCCTCATGCTTTAAACTGTGGAATATTGCAGGGCAGGTGCCTTGGGCCACTTCTTTACTTAATATATATACCAACAACCTTCCTTATGCCTTATCTGAAACTCAAGCTACTATATTTGCAGACGATACTACAATTTATAAGGCAAGACAATCAGTTCAACAGGTACAGCAATCTCTACAAGTAGATTTGGAAAATATCAAGGAGTGGGTTTGCCGGTACAAACCTTTTTAAAACACCAAGAAAACCAAAGTTATGTTGGTCTGTTCCACCAGGTCTGTTCCACCAGGAAAAGGCAAACACAGCATGGGATATTAAGGACAAATTGAGGGTGGCAGAAGCCTAACTACTAGGAGTGCAGCTAGACAACTCCTTATCATGGTATGGTCGCCTCAAACAACTAATCTATGTAAAAAAAAAAAAAAAAACTTTACTGGGAAAGATTCTTAAGCAAACAACCCAAGGATTAATTGGGAGTCAGGTGAACTACTGTTCTGTGTTCTGTGGACAAGCATCAGCAAGTCAAATTAGGAGGCTGCAGATCGCACAGAACAAAGCAGCAAGGTTTGTTTTAAGGTGGAGATATGGTTCTTCTGTTGTAGTCATGCTCAGTGCTCTTGGTTGGTCATCAATCAACAAGATATTTGAAAAAAACATGCGTATTATATTTCATAATATAAACCATTTAAATTGGCCAAACTCTATTCACAACAATATTCAGTTGGTAAGAGACAGATATTCAGTAAATACTAGAAATAGATTGTCTACCATCTCTGTGTTATCCAGACAGAAAAGAGAAATAGGCTAAATAACATTTTGATTTAGAGCAATAAAGAAATAGAATAATGTTTCTAAGCAAACCAGAAACCTTTCAATATATAAATTCAAACAATACTTTAAAACCATTTAAATATAATACATAGGAAAGGTGTGCTGGACTATGGTAGATGAAGAATCAATCTATATTTTTAGACTGTTAGAGTATTTATCTGGTCAATATGTCCGTGTATTATGTCTGTTTGTAACAGTATATTATATGTGAAAATGTGATCGTACTATGAATTGTATTTTAATGCTCTTGGAAGATTAGTCCAAATGAGGACTAAAAGAGATTCTAATAAAATAATAAATAAAAAATAATACAAAATAAAAATATATATCAAATCTACGGGATAGGTGTCCCTAAACTGGGACAGTTGTTGCTAACGTGCGCTAATGTGACTAGAATGACGCTGTATACAACAGCCAACTTTCCGGGACATGTTTTATATGAGCAGAAAGCATAAATTATATTTAATCTAACTGCAGTGTCCAATTAACAGTAGCTATAACATTGAAACGTTGAAAAAAATACCATGCTATTGTTTGAGAAGAGTGCACAACAACAACAAAAACACAGTAATTGGTTTTGACACATTCACCTCTGAAGGTAAATAATGTACTTACATTCAGTAATATTGCTCTGATTTGTCATCCTGAGTGTACCAGAGATAAAATGTAGCATAGTTTTGTTTGATAACATAAATTTTTATGTTCTAATGTAGTAACTGGTGTCTACAGTGTGACCCCACTGCTGTCTCTGGCTCCACACCCACCCCACTCAGCCAATTCCTGGCAGACTTGATACAAACTATTGTGCAGTAATGTAATTCTTCACTGGATCAGTAAGACTTTGCACACACACTGCTGCCATCTGGTGGCCAAAATCTAAATTACACATAGACTCCTATCTGAAAGCATGTCCTTTCTCTTGCCTTTCAAAGATGATGGAATACATTTATTTTAAATAAAACTCATGTTTTTTTGTTTGTACCATCTTTTACCAGATCTAATGTGTTATAATATCCAACATCAAATTCACATTTCCACAAACTTCAAAGTGTTTCCTTTCAAATGGTATCAATAATATGCATATTCTTGCTTCAGGTCCTGAACTACAGGCAGTTCGATTTGGGTATGTCAAATATCCGTCAATTCCAACGTGTCCATAATATTCGTAATCACTTTGAGCGCCAGGGTGATAGTTGGTAGTATGATTGCCTTCACTCTCCATTGACTTACTTATAGCTAGTTTGTCGTCCCCTACCATTATAATAGAGCTATTTGTATCTTGGAGACTTTTTATAAATATTTTCTAAGAAGTTTGGATCATCATTATTCGGTCACTATAGATGTATCAGTCATAACTGTTTATCATCAAGTAATATATTCAAGGCAATCCATCTTCCTTGAGGATCTATATTAATGGATTGTACCTCAAGATGCAAATTATTTTTGAATACGATCATAACACCTTTTGAATTTCTTAACCCATGACTGGAATTGATTTTACCATCCCCTTCTTTTTTCAAGACCACTTCATCAAAAGATATTGAATGAGTTTCCTGAAGACAATAAATATGGCAATCCTTCTACTTTAGTCATGTCAAAACTGCTCTTTTTACTATCAGCCAAACCATTGGAATTATAGCTATACTTACAGAGCGTTCAGAAAGTGTTCATAACCCCTTGACTTTTCCACATTTTGTTGTGTTACAAAGGGGGATTAAAATAGATGTAACTGTATTTTTCTGTTAACAATGTACACATCGTCAAAGTGGAAGAAAACATTTGTAAAAAAAAATGTTATAAATAAGAAACTACAATATCTTGATTAGATAGAGTTGAAGTAGGAAGTTTACACACACCTAAGCCAAATACATTTAAACTCAGTTTTTCACAATTCCTGACATTTAATCCTAGTAAAAATTCCCTGTCTAAGGTCAGTTAGGGTCACCACTTTATTTTAAGAATGTGAAATGTCAGAATAATAGTAGAGAGAATGATTTATTTCAGCTTTTATTTCTTCTCTTTCTTCAGCTTTTATTTCGGAAGTAATTTGCTGACAATGGAGAACAGAGTCCTAGTTCTTATTGGAGCTGTTGATGATGTTGGAGAAGTAGGCAGACCTGGCAGCACTGAGGGCATCTCTGTAGGTGAAGAGGTGGAGTTTGTGGGCTTCAGCATGGTCAGTGAGCCCAGACTTCCTGCTCAGGTGCTCCAGGCGACCAGCTTGCTTCAGGGAGCACATGTTGGTGATACTTTTGAAGAATTTGTTAAAAACGTGCTTGGTTAAAATGAATTACATCGGTATATGGTGGAGTCTGCATTTTAGCATCAGAAACTCACAGGTCAGGTGAACAGGAGATCAAGACGTTTTCAACTTCTGTACACCTTCGTCAGGTTTTTAATTAACAAAAATTAGGGATACTTTTATACATTTAAAAATGTCCTCTATTGTTTCAGGGAGCAAACAAAATGAGAATACAAAACTTAATTGGTAAATTAGTTGCACAATGACCAATCACATCATGTTTAGCTTTGCATTCCCATTATGATTGGTTGTTGAACTCATATAGGAGACCATTTGAAATATATAAAAGCCTCCTTAAGTTTTCATTCTGCGAACTCTAAAGGGCTGAAACAACTTCTCTGCTCTTAAATGGTCTCTGTGGCATCGATATGAGTCAGAAACATGAATTATAGTGTCAGAATTGACTACAAAGAATAAATAGGATCGTTTTGGCCAAAAAGTCAGTCTCGTCCAAAACTGAGTTTTGTAATTAAGTTAATGATGCCCATTTGTTCAGAGACAACACGTTGTGGTCTGCCTGTCACGCCCTGACCTTAGAGAGCCTTTTGTATGTCTCTATTTGGTTTGGTCAGGGTGTGATTTGGGGTGGGCAATGCTTATGCCACCCTTTTAAAGCACAGCTTTATGTCATATTTGACCTAGTGGCATATGTCACATTTGACATTAGTGGTTAGGTCACACAGTTATGCCAGATTTATGAACCCTTTATAGAGCATGAGACAAATGGTTATAGATGATTTGTAACACATTTATGTAGTGTTTATGAAGGCTTTATGAAGCCTTCATAATTTCCAAGCCTTGAAATTAAAAACTTCATAAGCCTCAAATACACTACAAGTTCTCCTGCAACAGTGTGATCAAATTAATATCCTACATCTGTATAGTCTAGGGAGGATGGTGTAAAATACATGTACATTTGATTGGAATAGAAAATTACATACAGTAATAGTAGGAAAGGAGAGACAGTAGAGATGGATCTAAAAAAATATTGGTTATGACCAAATACCCATACTCATACTCACTTAAACTGCATACTATGAAGGCCTACCCATTGTCGTATACTATTTAGCACGTAGATTTTTCCAAATTCAACAGACACGCATCGCATTAACCAGCCTGATAACAGCTCATTTCCAATTTCCAAAAGCACTGATCACTGGGAACGAGATCAGAATAACTAATGGGTAACCTATCCTACAAAACTAAAACAATCCATATGTTCAAATCAAAAGGCTTGATTAACATGACAACAATAACGCAGCCACATCCCGAGTCCCTGGTGCCGAAACATTCAGAAATCAAAGATGGTTTAGTATTTAGCTTAAATGCTCTGATGAAGGCCAGGAGAAAAATAAACACTTTCAATGAGATAACAGAAATCCACCGTGGGTAAAATGAAAGAAAGAAAGAAATACTTCTGTTTCCAAAGATGTAACCTACAATTCAGTACTCATGTTCATTTTAAAGAGAACAAAAACTACTTTTGAGCACCACCGCAGAAGCTTCCCTATTCTGCATCTTCCCGATTATGTAGCCTACTTTTGCCGTTTTGCAGCTTGAAGAGAACAAGTTTTCCAATGCGTTGTGGAAAGTGTGCATCAAATTCTACTAGATGAAGAGCCGGAATGAGTATGACATGCTGGCATTTAAACCATACTCGATTTTCAAAAATGCAGATAATATAATACATTCTATTTTCGCATAATGAGAATGCATCATGTTTCCCACTATTCGTTGATTTCGGTAGTGCATCCCGACATCTACATTACATACTATTAAACCTAATTTTTTTGCATACTCAAATGGCCTAGTACTATTTAGGATGCAAGTATGGGTATTCGGACACGGCCCATTGAAGCTTGTCAAGCAGTAGAGGGAGCCAGGTGTGATTCTGTCTGTCTGTTTGTGCCAATGCCCACACACCGAGAGAGACATGGTCAGGCTACGTTTTTTCTACTCTTATTAACGCACTCACACACCATGCTGACAGCACTGGTTGGCCCATCCATTATTACTGTGAGACTCATCCCTGGCTTACATCTTACAAGTAGACCCGGTGGATATTACACTCTGCGCAATCATCAGCACGATACCACTCAGATACTGACGGGAGCTGTCTGCCTTGGCAGGGAAAACATCTAGGTGACAATCATCCCCACTTCTCTGGATATACAGTGCCACCTGTCTTCCCTCACCCGTCAACCTGTTGGTCCTTTGCCTGTGTGCCTCCCAACAGTCACCCACTTTTCTCAGAGAGAGAGAGAGAGAGAGAGAGAGATGCATTTTAAATTTCTAGTGTTGTGTGTCTCTGTTCACTCATTAGAAGATACAGCTAGTGTGACACCTTATATCAGAAACACTACCATTAGCATTTCACTCTCAAAGCTTGCTTTCTGTCAAACACTAATATTAGCATTATGCTCACAGTTCCATGGCATTCTAATCACTACCATTTAGTATTGAACTAGCATTAGCCTCATGGACGAGGGCTATCATCTGAAATAACTGGGGTTTGCCCAAATGTGAGTGTTCCACGCTGTACCTATATTGGTGACATGACAGGTTATTACAAAATGATGAGGACAAACATATATTCATCCCAATGTTAAAGCCATGTGTAATGGCGAGGCGAGATGAGAGGAAAAAAGTCGAAAGGGAAAGCTGTCAACTGTCAGTCATTTGTACACACAACTAGCAATCACATCACACCAGCCAGAGATGACAGCTTCCCATCATTCATGCTCTCTCTGTCAGGAACTGTGTTTAGGTGATGACATAAAAGTCAATCACTGGTAATAGTAACCTAGCTAGCTAGCAGAGTGGGGCTGACATCCCGCTAGCATGCTAATTATCCTCTAAGAATAATTTAATGAGATGACATAGCAGTCAGTCAGTTGTCATAGTGGCCTAGCTAGCAGAGTGGGGCTGTCCGCTAGCATGCAAAGTAAGCTGTCCTCTAGGAAGCATTAGCTGTCGTCATGTGAATTTAATACCCCTCATAGCTTAATTAAGTCCTTTTTTAGATATTTTGCATTTTAATTCACTGCTCTATTGTCCTGGTGTCGACAGCACTAGTTCTATCTTTCTGGCTCATCCTCTCTCTCTCATAATAAAAAGCTCTCTGCCCGTGCTCGCCCTCTCACGACACTGCTAGTCGCTGTGAGAAAAGCAAAGTAGGGAGGGAAGAGTCATCCCCGCAAACGCTCTCCAGATTCTGGTGAGGGTTTGTTTTGTTTCTGCTGAGAGGGCTTTACTGCTGCCCTCTCTCTCTCTCTGTGTTTTTCTCTCTCTCTGTCCCTCTCTCTATGTCCCTCTCCGTCTTTCTCTCTCTCTCTTTCTCTGTAAGGATTCTCTTTAAAAAAAGCAACATCTATGTGTGTCAAGATTAATTTCCAAGACTAGCTCTTTCGCTCTGCTTCTGTGTTTGTGTGGTTGTTTTCATGCAAGCTTTTGTTTGCTCTCCTCTTACTGTCAGACTCCTGCCCTCAGAGCAGCTCAGACAACAGGGCCTGAGTACATTACAAGGAAGGACCCAAGTTTATTATATTCAAAAGGCATGCAGAACCGCTAAGGGTCCTCTGCACATAAATAAGCTTGATCACAGATGCCCATTTTACCATATCGACTTTGGCATTTGTTCCAAACAGGAATCCTTGGGAAAGTACAGTGAAAAGAAAATAGCAGTGCTTTAATATTTAATCCCTAATAGGAATCAAAGACAAGTGGGTAACAAATACACAATAACCAAAAGCCAACAGATTATCAAGCCAACAACTTGTGTAATAAATCAATATTTAATTAATGAGAAGGGAATAAATTATTGGGTCCTGATGAAATAATCAATACTGGTATTTATTACTTCTACAAATGGCAGAATGCCCCCCAAATAAATCATTATTTCCTGATAACCAGGAATAATAAATTAGCAACTAAAATGTACATTTTCAAGCAGTGAACAGTAGGAGTCAGGTATAGTACAGTTGGCTATCATACAGTATGTGAGTCATGTCATTTGTGAGAACCACAATCATTTCATAACAGATGTTTGCTATTTAATGGTCAAGAATCATTAAAACGTATTTATGTATAGTTCAGTCTGTACTCCAGACTGTAGGCTGTCACCGGCTTCATTAGTAAGTGCATAGACGACGTCGTCCCCACCGTACGTACGTATGGAACAACGCGACCATGGACCGATTAGCTGCCGGCCCGACTAAAGTGAGTTTAGAGACACTACTATCAGAAATTACCACAGGCAATGATAAACTGTCTACGCAGATGAAGAAAATATCAGATGATGTCAAAACAAAGTCCAAACAGATATGACTGAACTGGGCAAACGCGTGAAGGAGACCTAAATGGGCTTAACCATGGAGAAATCCGTACGAGAAAAGCTCAAGAAAACCTTTGCTTAACAAACATACATCATTATGGGGCTTACTGAAAGATTAAATGGGATGGAAGACTTCAATCGTCATTAAAATCTTAATTTTGCAATTTTCCACAAAAATAATAAATCATACAAATAATAGCAAAACCACTGGGCGAGGAGAACTTCACACGGCTCCCACAATCAAACGAGCACGTCAAACAGGCGGCCCGATTGGGGACAATCCAAGGAACATCATTGTACCAAATCTCAAATTTGGAATCATCAGACCAAAGGACAGATTTCCACCAGTCTAATGTCCATTGCTTGTGTTTCTTGGCCCAAGCAAGTCTCTTCTTATTATTGGTGTCCTTTAGTAGTGGTTTCTTTACAGCAGTTCGACCATGAAGACCTGATTCACGCAGTCTCCTCTGAACAGTTGATGGTGAGATGTGTCTGTTACTTGAACTCTGTGAAGCATTTATTTTGGCTGCAATCTGAGGCTGGTAACTCTAATGAACTTATCCTCTGCAGCAGAGATAACTCTGGGTCTTCCTTTCCTGTGGCGGTCCTCATGAGAGCGTGTTTCATCATAGTTCTTGATGGTTTTTGCGACTGCACTTGAAGAAATGTTCAAAGTTTGTGACATTTTTTGGGATTGACTGATCTTCATGTCTTAAATTAATGGTGTACTGTTGTTTCTCTTTGCTTATTTGAGCTGTTATTGCCATAATATGGACTTGGTCTTTTAACAAATCTTCTGTATACCACCCTTACCTAGTCACAACACAACTGATGGGCTCAACCCCATTAAGGAAAGAAATTCCACAAATGAGCTTCTAACAAGGCACACCTGTTAATTGAAATGGATTCTAGGTGACTACCTTATGAAGCTGGTTGAGAGAATGCCAAGAGTGTGCAAAGCTCTCATCGAGGCATAGAGTGGCTACGTTAAAAAATCTAAAATCTAAAATAGTTAGATTTGTTTTTAAATGTTTTGGTTACTACATGATTCCATGTGTTATTTCATAGTTTTGATGTCTTCACTATTATTCTACAATTAGTAGGTGTGTCCAAACTTTTGACTGGTACTGTAATATACATTATATTTGTTATTATTTCCAGCTCTTTGTTTGACAATTATATCATAATTATTTCATTACCTGAATCCCAAGGTGGAATGTACAAGAAATGTAGCTAGGTCAACTGAACATAGTTGATCAAATCTGAAAAACCTATTGAATAAATGGACACACTCGCATTGACTCTATTTGTATTTGTTAAGGATGCCCATTAGCTGCTAGCAGCTACTCTTCCTGGGGTCCAGTAACATTAAGACAGTTCAATACAATTTAAAATATTCCATGGCATTACATTTCATAACACTTTTCATAGCACATTAAGTGTATGCCCTCATGCCACTACTCTACTATCACATATCTACAATACAAAATAAATGTGTACGTGTGTGTAGAGGCATTTCTTATCTTGTGTATGTGTGTCTGTGCCTGTGTCTGTCTCTTCACAGTCCCCACTTTTCCATAAGGTGTATTTACATCTGTTTTTTAAAACCTCTACGGAATCTGTGTCCCCCCACGGGACGGTTGAACTAACGTGCGCTAATGTAATTAGCATGACATTTAAGTAACAAGAACATTTCCCAGGACATGGACATATCTGATATGGACAGAAAGCTTAAATTATTGTTAATCTACAGTAACTGCACTGTCCAATTTACAGTAGCTATTACAGTGAAATAATACCATGCTATTGTTTAAGGAAAGTGCAACGTTATGTACTTGAAAATGTATTAATAAACCAATTAGGCACATTTGGGCAGTCCAACATTTTGAACAGAAATGCAATGGTTCATTGGACCAGTCTAAAACTTTGCACATACACTGCTGCCATCTAGTGGCCACAATCAAAATTGCGCCTAACCTGGAATAATACATTGTGACCTTTATCTTGCATTTCAAAGATGATGAGGGGGGGGAAAAATGCTTTTTTTCTTTGTATTATCTTTTACCAGATCTAATGTGTTATATTCGCCTACATTAATTTCACATTTCCACAAACTTCAAAGTGTTTCCTTTCAAATGGTATCAAGAATATGCATATCCTTGCTTCAGGTCCTGAGCTACAGGCAGTTAGATTTGGGTATGTCATTTTAGGCAAAAATTGAAAAAAAAGGGTCCAATCCTTAATAATTTGATTCTACTGCTTGCATCAGTTACAGTACCTGATGTGGAATAGAGTTCCATGTAGCCATGGTTCTAAGTAGTGCTGTGCACCCCCCATAGTCTGTTCTTGACTTGGGGATTGTGAAGAGACCTTTGCTGGCATGTCTTGTCTTTAAACTACTATGTCTTTAAATGTCTTTAAACTACTATGATGTGTGCTAGTAGTTTAAACAGACACATCGGTGCATTCAGCGTTCAACACTTCTTACAAAAACAAGTAGTGTAGAAGTCAATCTCTCCTCCACTTTGAGCCATGAGAGATCTACATGCACAGTATTAATGTTAGCTCTCCGTGTACACCCAAGTGCCAGCCGTGCTGCCCTGTTCTGAGCCAATTGCTATTTTCCGAAGTCCCTTATTGTGGCTCCTGACCACACGACTGAACAGTAGTCCAGGTGTGACAAAACTAGCGCCTGTAGGATCTGCCTTATTGACAGTGTTGTTAAAAAGGCAGAGCAGCGCTTTATTATGGACAGACTTCTCACAATTTTAGCTACTGTTGTATCAACATGTTTTGACCATGACAGTTTACAATCCTCAACTCCAAGCAGTTCAGTCGCCTCAACTTGCACAAATTCCAAATAATTTTTTACCAGATTTAGTTGAGGTTTACGTTTTAGTGAATGATTTGCTAAAAATACAATGCTTTTAGTTTTAGAAATATTTAGGACCAACTTAGTCCTTGCCAACCAGTCTAAAACTAACTGCAGCTCTTTGGTAAGTGTTGCAGTGATTTCACTCGCTGTAGTAGCTGACAAGTGTTGAGTCATCTGCATGCATAGACACGCTTTACTCAAAGCCAGTGGCATGTCATTAGTAAAGATTGAGAAAAGTAAGGGGCCTAGACATCTGCCCTAGGGAATTCCCGATTATACTTGGATTATGTTGGAGAGGCTTCCATAGGTAACTCTGTATCCACAATATAACCAGTGGCAATTTTAGCATGTAAACCTTGTTGGGTAAAAAAAAAAATGGGACGCATGCCAGCAAAGCCATTATACAATATAACACTAAGCAATACATTAATTGAACTATAACAGTGACAAACGGTGCCCACAAACTGTTAGGGGCCAACATAAAGCTGTCCTAACAGCAGTCACAACATCTTACCACGGCTACACCTGGAAATCAGCGGAGCTTTGTCTGGCAGCGAAACAGTTCATTCAGCCTCATTTACTGCCTTTTATAAAAAAGATAACTGAAATAGCTGACTTGCTTTAACAAATGTGGTTTCTAATGACAATTGAGATGTACAAACTATGGCATAAGGGGACGACAAGCGGATAAATGTCACGCCCTGACCATAGAGAGCTTTTTATGACTCTATTTTGGTTTGGTCAGGGTGTGATTTGGGTGGGCATTCTATGTTCCTTTTTCTATGATTTGTATTTCTGTGTGTTTGGCCAGGTGTGGTTCTCAATCAGAGGCAGCTGTCTATCATTGTCTCTGATTGAGAACCATACTTAGGTAGCCTTCTCCCACCTGTATTTGTGGGTAGTTGTCTATGTGTAGTTGCATGTCAGCACTAGTTGTTTATAGCTTCACGTTCGTATTGTCATTTTGTTAGTTTGTTTAAGTGTTCTTCATTTAATAAAGAAGAATGTATTCCAATCACGCTGCGCCTTGGTCTCATCGTTACGATGAACGTGACAATAAAAGGCTATCTGTAATTTCAATTAAGACATTAATGAGCGAGCTAGGATGGACGTTGTCAATATAACTATTTGTTTAGCACTTTTGAATTGTAAAGCGACAGAATTCAGAACATGGGCCGTTCTTAGTGTTCTCCCTGTACACCAAATCAGAACCGTAGCATAAATACAGGGCCATATGAGCAAACAATGGAAGCTCTTACAATAATCAATGATTACATTTCTCTAAAACAGGTGTGTGTGCACCACCAAGTCAGAACAGTAGGTGAAATTAAGAGGGGTAAATAGACCAAATTATTAGGGTGAGGCACATGGGCTACTAACATCTTATCACTTAGTATTACTACCCCCCCCCCCCCCCCCCGGTCATGGCTCACATCAACAGCATCCTCCCGGACACCCTAGACCCACTCCAATTCGCATACAGCCCAACAGATCCACAGATGATGCAATCTTAATCGCACTCCACACTGCCCTTTCCCACCTGGACAAAAAAACACCTATGAGAGAATGCTGTTCATTGACTACATTTCAGCGTTCAAAACTAAAGCGCCCTTGAAGCCCATCACTAAGCTAAGGTCTCTGGGACTAAACACCTCCCTCTGCAACTGGATCCTGGACTTCCTGACGGGCCGCCCCCAGGTGGTAAAAGTAGACAACAACACGTCTGCCATGCTGATTCTTAACACTGGGGCCACTCAAGGGTGTGTACTTAGTCCCCTCCTGTATTCGCTGTTCACCCATGACTGCGTGGCCAAACACGACTCCAACACCATCCTTAAGTTTGCTGACGACACAACAGTGGTAGGCCTGATCACTGACAACGATGAGACGGCCTATAGGGCCTCTAGAAAGAGGCCGGATTTACAATTCCGAGTTGGATGACCATTCAAAACGTATTTTCCCAATCCGGGCTCGTTTATTCCCGACTTTCCAGTTGTCTTGAACCCACTGAAGTCAAGTTCTCGCAGTTCCGAGTTAACAGTTGTTTTGAGGACGGCACAAATCATGCTTTATTGACAGCATGGCCAATGTTGAATGTTCATCATTTTAAACTTAATCCCAGATTTGGGACCACATAGCCACTCCACCGAATAGCAGGCCAGTGATTGCTTTGCAATGCTTGCAGTTAGCCACTGTCACTGATTCCTTCCAAACCACTCATTGTTGAATTTGCGATTTCCAAATTGTTGTGTAATGTTTATGTCCAATGGCCGATGAGCACCGATACGTTTTATCTATAATTTCTCTTCATTATTTCTCTTCATATGACAAGGATTAAAAAGGATTTGCCAGTAGATTGTCGACTTGATTCATGATGATGACTGCTAGCTAAGATTTTGAAAGTACAATGTTGACATGATCAGTCCAATCAAAGTTATTGTACATATAATGTTATTTGACATCATTTTATCTGTGGGAATGACCTTGAGCTTTCTTGGATGGGCACTTCTAATGCAACTCTATGGCAGCACCCAAGGGGCTAGAATTTTCCAGCTATAGCCTTAGACTTGGCGATGACATAGTGTCCCCATGAGTGAAAGAACACTGAGCCAATCACGGTGCAAAGCTGTGTGTTTTCTGCTGGCTTGCCCCACCACAGAAAGATCTGAGCTAGGCTGAAACACCTGCATTTTGGAGATGCCTTACTCAAGAAAACAAATAAGAGACTATGTTTGTATGCAGCTTTATTAACTGCAGTATATATATATTTTTTTACATTGTTTGCAAACTGATATGTGACACATATTAATGCCAAAATAACATGCAAAATTGTCAAGCCAAATCGGAGTGAAAATATCGTCCGCTATCATCCTCAGTAACTTTCCATCCAAGTTGTCATACCCCGGTGGCTTGTCATTGTTGATAGACAACAATAATTATTTCACCTCTTCCAAACTCACTTTACAGATTTCAAATTACAATGGTTATCTTTCATAATTTGATCAGTTATACTTGGATGGGTGGTGTCAGTGTTTGTTGCTGGCCTTTCATGCTTAAGTTTGCTAAACTTGCAAATGGAAATATCATTAAAGTAATTGGAAAGATCAGTGGATTTTGTGATGAATGAGCCATCTGATTCAATGAATTTGCCTTTTTGCCCAAAATTTCATTTAAGGTGCTTCAAAGTTTTTTACTATTGTTCTTTATATAATGTATCTTTGTTTTATATTATAGTTTCTTATTTTTATTCAGTTTAGTCACACAATTTCTCAATTTGTATTATGTTTGCCAATCGTTTGGGCAGCCAGATTTATTGGCCATTCCTTTTGCCTCATCAATCTCAACCATACAATTTTTATCCAGTTTTTCCAGTCATTTTCTTAATGGGTGCATGCTTATTAGTAACTTGGGAAAAAAAATCTTAAATGTGTCAAGTGTAGCATCTGGTTGCTCGTCATTACACACCACAGACCAGCAAATATTCTTTACATCAACAACATAGGAATCACTACAAAACTTCCTGTATGACCGCTTATACACAATATTAGGCTCAGCCTTTATAACTTTGGTTTTCCTAGATATGGCTACTATATTGTCATCACTACATCCGATGGATTTGGATACTGCTTTAAAGCACATTTCTGCAGCATTAGTAAAGATGTGATCAATACATGTTGATTATTTAATTCCTGTGCTGTTTGTAACTACCCCGGTAGGTTGACTGCTAACCTGAGCCAGGTTTTTCTTGAGTTGGCAGCTTGATGAAAGCTAGTCAATATTTAAATCACCCAGAAAATATACCTGTCTACCAGTGCCCAGAGCGAACAATTGTTGAATTGAGGTTAGAAGTCATTATAAACTGGGTGGTTCGAGCCCTGAATGCTGATTGGCTGACAGCCGTTGTATACCACGAGTATGACAAAACATGTCATTTTACTGCCCTAATTACATTGTTAACCAGTTTATAATAGCAATAAGGCACCTCTGGTGCTTGTGGTATATGGCCCATATATACCATGGCTAGGGGTTGTGTCCAAGCACTCCGCAATGCGTCGTGCGTAAGAACAGCCCTTAGCTGTGGTATATTATCCATATACCACACCCCCTCGTGCCTTATTGCTTAATTATACCACGGCTCTTTTATTGATCCGCCCACTCTGTCCCCCGATGGGTCAAGACGTCTGCACCCCACTCCAGTGGTTATAGGCCTGCATTTGTTTTCATTTATTTAATTGGAGAATTAAATGGAGAGTTGAACAAATTCTCTTTAATATGCTATAATGATGCCTAAATAGCCAAATTAATTTTACGTTCAATTAACACAGTGCTTTTATGTTGTTTTTCTCTTGTTATTGACCATGAGAGGGCTAACCTATTCCTTTCCTTTGGCAAAAAAGAAAGAAAACAAGAGATAAGCATATCATGCTATCATGACAAATGATCAAAGTATACTTTAGAAGTGTCTCATCTGTCTCAGAAGGCAGAACCAGCCCAAGACAGGATTCTTTAATTATGACGATATTTACTTCCCAAACACTAATTATACTAGTTTACTGCACATAGCATGGACATATTGTCACGCCCTGACCATAGATAGCTTTTATTCTCTATGTTGGTTAGGTCGGGGTGTGATTAAGGGTGGGTTATCTAGGTGAATTATATTTCTATGTTGGCCTAGTATGGTTCCCAATCAGAGGCAGCTGTTTATCGTTATCTCTGATTGGGGATCATATTTAGGTAGCCATTTCCCCATTGTGCTTTGTGGGATCTTGACTATGTATAGTTGCCTGTGTTCACTATTATTAGCTTCACATTTCGTTTGTTCGCTTTATTGTTTTTGTTCTTTGAGTTTTTTCTCTTCCTATTAAAAGAGATGGAAACATACCACGCTGCATCTTGGTCCAATCATTATGACGATTGTGACACATATAGTATTAATATTCACTCTGCAGCGATTGGGAATGGGTATGGCAGGTGGACATGCAGCAACCCAATCCCGTTTAATGTCAGACATTAAATATACTGACTCAAATACAAATAGATTACTCACTTAGTCCAGTTGGGCAATATCTATTGGACATAGCAATGGAATCATAAGTAATATTATTATATATACACTGAGTGTAGAAAACATTAGGAACACCTTCCTAATATTGAGTATTTGCCTTCAGAACAGGCTCCGTTTGTTGGGGCATGGACTCTACAAGGTGTCGAAAGCGTTCCAAAGGGATGCTGGCCCATGTTGATTCCAATGCTTCTAACAGTTGTGCCAAGTTGGCTGGATGTCCTTTGGGTGGTGGACCATTCTTGATACACACGGGAAATTGTTGAGCGTGAAAAACCCAGCAGCATTGCAGTTCTTGACACACTAAAACCAGTGCACCTGGCACCTACTACCATACCCCGTTCAAAGGTTAAATATTTTGCCTTGCGCATTCACCCTCTGAATGGCGCACACACGCAACACGATGATCTGAAGTAAGTACCGTCAATGTGCCAACTTCTGTCTGGTAGCGTACGAACTGTTTGGGCTACAAAATAATGGGACCCCCGTGTGGAAAGGAAATGTTCTCACGAACACCAGCTAATGTTCTCCGTTTTGCTCTACAACCCCTACAAGTGTCATGGGACTCTTCTGAAGGTAACCGGTACCGGATAAAAAAAACAAATGGCCTACCCCAAAAATAGGGGTTAAATAAGCGTTTTTAAAAAAGCTAAATATTTCCTGACTTTAATTTTTTTTTATATCTCCTCCTTGTTTCTTACAACTCTTTTTGGGCGTGTCTTTTTTACATTTTAATTTATGAATGTGTTATTCAATGAGTTTAAGATGGGCTTTAGTAGTAAAGGCCAAAATCAATATTTTATCAAATATATTTTTATATTGTTTTTGGATACCTAAAGGGGTCCTAAAATTCAAATTGTAAATAGCTAAATTATCAATAGTATGACCATTTTAAAACCATTCCATATGTCAACTTAGCACGCACTTGGGGACTGTGAACAGACCTCTGGTGGCATGTCTTGTGGGGTATGCATGGGTTTCTGAGCTGTGTGCTAGTAGTTTAAACAGACAGCTCGGTGCATTCAACATGTCAATACTTCTCAAAAATAGATCGACTTTGAGCCAGGAGAGATTGACATGCATATTATTAACGTTAGCTCTCTATGTACATTTAAGGGCCAGCCATGCTGCCCTATTCTGGGCCAATTGTAATTTTCCTACCTCTTTGTGGCACCTGACCAAACAACTGGACAGTAGTCCAGATGTGACAAAACTAGAGCCTATATGACCTGCCTTGTTGATAGCGTTGTAAAGAAGGCAGAGCAACACTTTATTATGGATAGATCTCTCCCCCATCTTAGCCTCTTCGGGCTAGAGGGCAGTATTTTCACATGAAAAGCGTATCCAAAGTAAACTGCCTGCTACTCAGGCCCAGAAGCTAGGATATGCATATAATTGGTTGATTTAGATAGAAGACACTCTAAAGTTTCTAAAACTGTTTCAATAATGTCTGTGAGTATAACGGAACTGATATGGCAGGTGAAAACCTGAGAAAAATCCATCCCAAATTGTTTTTTGAGGTCACTCTCTATTCAATGGGTTTTCTATGGGGATCTAGATTCTAAGGCACTTGCTTGCAGTTCCTATCGCTTCCACTAGATGTCACCAGTCTTTAGAAATTGGTTGATGTTTTTCCTTTGAGAAATGAAGAAGTAGGGCTGTTCAGAACGAGGGTCGAGTGTAGTGTACTGTTTGTTAGGGGCGCACGACCTGAAAGCTTGCTCCACTTTGTTTTCGTCCGGTATTGAACACGGTTTATCGCGTCTTAAATTTGATCGATTATTTATGTTAAAAAATACCTAAAGTTGTATTGGGAAAGTTGTTTGAAATGTTTGGAACAAGTTTACAGCTAACTTATTAGATATTTTGTAGTCATGTTGCGCGAGTTGGAACTGGTGAATTTCTGGATCAAGCGCGCCAAATAAATTGACATTTTGGAGATATAACGACGGAATTAATCGAACAAAAGCACCATTTGTGATGTTTATGGGACATATTGGAGTGCCAACAAAAGAAGATCTTCAAAGGTAAGGCATGAATTATATCGTTATTTCTGCGTTTTGTGTCGCGCCTGGTGGGTTGAAATTTGAATTTCATGTGTTTGTTTGGTGGGGTGCTATCCTCAGATAATCGCATGGTTTACTTTCGCCGTTTGCTTTCGCTTGCCAGATTTCAAGCCTTCTTGAAATCTGACACGTTGGCTGGATTAACAAGTGTAGCTTTAATTTGGTGTATTGCATGTGTGATTTCATGAAAGTTTAATATTTATAGTAATTTAATTTGAATTTGGCGCTCTGCCATTCCACCGGATGTTGTCGAGGGGTTCCACTAGCGGAACGTCTAGCCGTAACAAGTTAGCTACTGTTGCGTCAATATGTTTTGACATGCAGGGCCAGCAGCCTATGGTAAAGACCATAGGCAACTCGTGAGTTTCAGTTTTGGGGAAGCTTATAATTTATCCTACTATTTCTACCGATCGTGCCAGTTATGATTATTTTTATATGCATATTTTCATGGAACAGTTTAATTTCAGTAATAATGTTTTTTTTGTCAAAATCATTGACACGTGGTTAATAATAAAAATCGGAATAGAAAATTATTAAAATCGAAAAGTTAAATTTCAACACCAGCCTCTGCCATATGGACACATTGATAGTCTAGACTATGATCCATTGGCGGCTAAAGTAATGAGCACATTGAACTCAGAGATAATGCCAATGCAGCGGTAGGCCTATAACTTCCATCGTCAACTAAGTAAAATACATAGGTCTAAAGCCGACAAAATAAAAACATTCGAAAATATCCTGATGATAATTCAGGCTCTTTCAAATAAAATGAGTCTCTCTACTTCGCCTGTCTGCCTAGAGTTTCCCACACCAGTGAGCTCGGGACAGACGGCTGTTTTTTCTGATGTTTCCACTGGATATATGGGATCATCAGCTCATAATATGTTCCTCTTTCACACCGAGGCTTGGTGATTATCAAGGCCGGGAGAGTGTTGGAAATATTTTTCAAATACTGTGAGGAACTGTTATTATTTGCAAAGGATGTAAACCAAAAAACAGACTTAGTTTACCTACTGTGTGAGGTATAATTTGTTTATGAGAAGGTCAGCTTATTAGTGTTGGAAATGGTGAGTTAAGACAATCAGAAATCAGACATCCCAAAGGGGCCCTTCCTACATATGCACACAGCAGGCTAGGTAGGCCTACTTCTATGCATGCTCAGGCACGCTCACTCCCTCTGTATATTCCTAGAGAGAAACACATGCTCATTGCTCACATGGTGCACTTCAAACAAAAGACAATGAAAAAATTTACAAAACTCATAAATTATGGTTATAAATTCAACCCGTAACTCGTTTCTCACAAGTGTAGCAGGTTGTGAACTCTGCAAACAAAGTTTCCACTCCGATAATGACAACGGTAGGCTAAATGGCTGTAATTAATACATGAATTAACAGAAATTAAGGTATAGCAGCCAAATGACGGAGGATTAACGATACACTTACTAGGCCTACTGGTGACATATGTAATTGGGAATTGCTAAAAAAATATATACAATCATAGGGCAATCAATTCACACAATGACAGTGCAAAAATTGTCGGGAGACAGCTGAGCACCTTCTGGAGAGCTGAGTATTTATTCCGTCTGGCCATTCTAACCTAGAGGCCTGATTGGTGGAGTTCTGCAGAGATGGTTGTCCTTCTGGAAGGTTCTCCCATCTCTACAGACGAACTCTGGAGCTCTGTCAGAGTGACCATCGGGTTCTTGGTCACCTCCCTGACTATAGCCCTTCTCCCCCGATTGTTCAGTTTGGCCAGGTGGCCAGCTCTAGAAAGAGTCTTGGTGGTTCCAAACTTCTTCCATTTAGGAATGATGAAGGCTGCTGTGTTCTTCAGAACCTTCAATGCTGCAGACATTTTTGGTACCCTTCCCCAGATCTGTGCCTCGACACAATCCTGTCTCGGAGCTCTACGGACAATTCCTTTAACCTCGTGTCTTGGTTTTTGCTCTGACATGCACTGTCAACTGTGGGACCTTATATAGACAGGTTTGTGCCTTTCCAAATCATGCCCAATCAATTGAATTTACCACAGCTGGACTCCAATCAAGTTGTAGAAACATCTCAAAGATGATCAATGGAAACAGGAGGGTCTAAATACTTTTCTAAATATTTCAGTTTTATTATTTTTATATATTTGCAAAAATGTATAAAAAACTGTTTTTGATTTGTCATTGTGTGTAGATTGATGAGGACAAACAGAGGGGAGTTGCCTATTCATTTAAACATTGTCACTACTAAGCTATGTGGAATTGTTTTAAGAAATTCATACCAAGGATCATTATGCTATATGATTTTGAATTTTAAGATCCCTTGAAGTATACAAAAATGTATAACACCACAATTAATTTAAAAGTATTTTGCCTTACTGCTATTAGCCCCTACTGTACAAAGGCATAGAACAACAGATAGTCCCCCCCAAAAATGTGAAAGACGTTTGTTCTGAAGGGTCTGTCCTATAAACGAGAAAAAGACCAGGAAACATTAGTTAATTCATTTACATCTATTTAGCCCATTATTTGTGGCACTAAACAGTGTCCATATATACAGTACCAGTCAAATGTTTTAGAACACCTACTCATTCAAGGGTTTTTCTTTATTTTTACTATTTTCTACATTGTAGAATAATAGTGAAGACATCACAACTATGAAATAACACACATGGAATCATGTAGTAACCAAAAAATGTCAAATTAAAATATATTTAATATTAGAGATTCTTCAAAGTAGCCACCATTTGCCTTGATGAAAGCTTTGTACACTCTTGACATTCTCTCAACCAGCTTCATGAGGAATGCTTTTCCAACGATCTTGAAGGAGTTCCCACATATGCTTTGGACTTGTTGTCTGCTTTTCCTTCACTCTGCAGTCCAACTCATCCCAAACCATCTCAATTGGATTGAGGTCGGGTGAATGTGGAGCCGAGGCAGGGATGCAGACAGTGTCATCAGCAAAGCACCCCCACAACATCACACCTCCTCCTCCATGCTTCATGGTGGGAACCACACATGCGGAGATCATCCGTTCACCTACTCTGCATCTCACAAGACACGGCGGTTGGAACCAAACATCTCAAATTTGGACTCATCAGACCAAAGGACAGATTTCCACCGGTCTAATGTGCATTGTTTGTGTTTTTTGGTCCAAGCAAGTCTCTTCTTATTATTGGTGTCCTTTAGTAGTGGTTTCCTTGCAGCAATTTGACCACGAAGGCTTGATTCATGCCGTCTCCTCCGAACAGTTGATCTTGAGATGTGTCTGTTACTTGAAATCTGTGAACCATTTATTTGGGCAGCAATCTCAAATCAAATCAAATCATATTTGTCACATGCACTGAATACAACAGGACCTTACAGAGAAATGCTTACCTACAAGCCCTTAACCAACAATGCAATTTTAATAAAATAACCCCCAACAGCAAATAACAATTGCGGGACTATATACAGTTGGTACCAGTACAGAGTCAATGTGTGGAGGCACCAGTGTCGAGGTAATTAAGGTAATATGTACATGTAAGTAGAGTATTAAAGTGACTATGCATAGATAAGAGATTAGCAGCAGCTTTAAAGAGGGAGGGGGGGGGGGGCAATGCAAGTAGTCTAGGTAGCCATTTGATTAGCTGCTCAGGAGTCTTATGGCTTGGGGGTAGAAGCTGCTTAGAAGCCTCTTGGACCTAGACTTGGTGCTCCGGTACCGCTTGCCGTGCGGTAGCAGAGAGAATAGTCTATGAATAGGGTGTCTGGAGTCTTTGACAAGTTTTAGGGCCTTCCTCTGACATCGCCTGGTAAAGAGGTCCTGGATGGAAGGAAGCTTGGCGCTGTTGATGTACTGGGCCATACGCACTACCCTCTGTAGTGCCTTGCGCTCGGAGGACGAGCAGTTGCCATACCAGGCAGTGATGCAACCCGTCAGGATTCTCTCGATGGTGCAGCTGTAAAACTTTTTGAGGATCTGAGGACCCATGCCAAATCTTTTCAGTCTCCTGAGGGGGAATAGGCTTTGTTGAGCCCACTTCAAGACTGTCTTGGTGTGCCAAGGAACTTGAAGCTCTCAAACTGCTTCACAACAGCCCTGTCAATGAGAATGGGGGGGTGCTCGGTCCTCCTTTTTCTGTAGACCACAATCATCTACTTTGTCTTGATCATGTTGAGGGAGAGGTAGTTGTTCTTGCACCACATGGTCAGGTCTCTGATGTCCTCCCTATAGACTGTCTCATCATTGTCGGTTGTGTCATCAGCAAACTTAATGATGGTGTTGGAGTCGTGCCTGGAAGTATATTCATGAGTGAACAGGGAGTACAGGAGGGGACTGAACACGCACCCCTGAGGGGCCCCCGTGTTGAGGATCAGCGTGGCAAATGTGTTGTTATCTACACTTACCACCTGGGGGTGGCCCGTCAGGAAGTCCAGGATCCAGTTGCAGAGGTTGATTTTTAGTTCCAGGATCCTTAGCTTAGTGATGTGCTTTGATGGCACTTTGGTGTTGAACGCTGAGCTGTAGTCAATGAATAGCATTCTCACATAGGTGTTCCTTTTGTCCAGGTGGGAAAGGGCAGTGTGGAGGGCAATAGAGATTGCATCATCTGTGGATGTGTTGGTACGGTATGCAAATTTTTGTGGGTCTAGGGTTTCTGGGATAATGGTGTTGATGTGAGCCATGACCAGCCTTTCAAAGCATTTCATGGCTACAGACGTGAGTGCTACAGATCGGTAGTCATTTAGGCAAGTTACCTTAGTGTTCTTGGGCACAGGGACTATAGTGGTCTGCTTGAAACATGTTGGTATTACAGACTCAGACAGGGAGAGGTTGAAAATGTCAGTGAAGACACTTGCCAGTTGGTCAGCGCATGCTCGGAGTACACTTACTGGTAATCCGTCTGACCCTGCAGCCTTGTGAATGTTGACCTGTTTAACTTCTTGAGAATACAGGGGGTGCTATTTCGCATTAGCATAATTGCCTCTACAGACTAAACTGCCTCTTATTCAATTATTGCTGTTACTATATGCATATAACCATATAGCATTGGATAGAAAACAAGCTATGGTTTCTAAAACCGTTCCAATTGAGTCTCTGAGTCAAACACAGGTCATTTCACAGCACTTTCCCTGAGCCTGAAAAAGATTGCAAGATGTGTATGCTCGCTTCAAAGCTCTGCCTATATATGGTCACGCCACCTATGACCCGAATGACACTTCCTTCTTCTTCCTCTGGGTGTCTGGAAGACGTCAGAGGAGAAATTTTTTGTTTATCTTGTACTGACGTGAAATAAGACTTATTTCTTTAGCGTGACCGACAACTTCCGGTTTCTGAGATGCGCGTTTTCAGAGGTGGCATTGTCTTTTGTTATGCTGACGTTACGGATGAAAACTATCTCCGTGTCGAAGTTTGTTTGCTACATGTGACCATATCACCGTAATGTATGTTTTTTCAATATAGTTTAATCAGATTATTAGAATTTTTTCGGGAGTTTTGCCGTGTTCCGTTCTTTGAGTTTTTTAACTTTGGGAATTGACCGTGCCAGTCGACCAGTACCCAGGCTAAATGAAGAGGGGAGGTTGCCATTGTGAATGGATTGAACGACTCATCAGGACTAAGGACACCTTGATCAACATTCTGATGAAAGACCAGCAATAGTAAGACCCAATTTACGATGTTATTTCATATATCTGTCGTGCATGTGAACTGGTCGGGCGCGTCCAGACGGTTCTGGCTGGCCTGGTTATGCTAATTAGCGATACATTTTGTTTTCGCTATAAAACATTTAAAAAATCTGAAATATTGTTTGGATTCACCAGATGTTGGGCTTTCAATGTCTGTACGCTGTGTATTTTTTCTGAAATGTTTTAAGACAAGTAATTAGTTATATAACGTTGGTCTCTGTAATTGTTCTAGCTGCATCAGCACTATATCAGATTGCAGCTGCAATGTAGAACTGTGATTTATACCTGAAAAATGCACATTTAAAAAAAAAAAACTATGCTATACCATAAATATGTTATCAGACTGTCATCTTAAGAATTTTTTTGTTGGTTAGTGGCTATCAATATCTTAGTTTAGCCGAATTGGTGATAGCACCTGATGGAGTAAGAAACTGTTGGAGTAAGAAAATGGTGTCATTTTGCTAACGTGTTTAGCTAATAGATTTACATATTGTGTCTTCCCTGTAAAACATTTAAAAAATCTGAAATGGTGGTTTTATTCACAAGATCTGTGTCTTTCATTGGGTGTCTTGGACTTGTGATTTAATGATATTTAGATGCTACTATTTAATGTGTGTGTGGCTCATTTGGTAGAGCATGGCGCTTGCAACGCCAGGTTTGTGGGTTCGATTCCCACGGGGGGCCAGTACAAAAAAAAGTATGAATGTATGTACTTGTAAGTCGCTCTGGATAAGAGCGTCTGCTAAATGACTTAAATGTAAATGTAAAATTGTGACGCTATGCTAGCGATGCTAATCAGTGTGGGGGGTGTGGGGGGTGCTCCCGGATCCGGGTTAGGTACTCTGCAGAGGTTAAAGGTCTTACTCACATCGGCTGCGAAGAGAGTCGTCCGGAACAGCTGAACGCGCATGTTTCAGAGTTACTTGCCTCGAAGCGAGCATAGAAGTTATTTAGCTTGTCTGGTAAGTTCATGTCACTGGGCAGCTCTCGGCTGTGCTTCCCTTTGTAGTCTTTAATAGTTTGCAAACCCTGCCACATCCGACGAGCGTCGGAGCTGGTGTAGCACGATTCGATCTTAGTCCTGTATTAATGCTTTGCCTGTGTTTATGGTTCGTCGGAGGGAATCGCTAGATTTCTTATAAGCTTCCGGGTTAGAGTCCAGTTCCTTTAAAGCGGCAGCTCTAACCTTTAGCTCAGTGCCAATGTTGCCTGTAATCCATGGCTTCTAGTTGGGGTATGTACGTGCAGTCAATGTGGGGACGATGTCTTCGATGCACTTAATTATAAAGCCAGTGACTGATGTGGTGTACTCCTCAATGCCATCGGATGAATCCCGGAATATTCCAGTCTGTGCTAGCAAAACAGTCCTGTAGTTTAGCATCTGCTTCATCTGACTACATTTAATAGACCGAGTCACTGGTGCCTCCGGCTTAAATGTTTGCTTGTAAGCAGGAATCAGGAGGATAGAGATGGTCAAATTTACCAAATGGAAGGTGAGGGAGAGCTTTGTACACGGCTTTGTGTGTGGAGTAAAGGTGGTCTAGAATTTTTTTCCCTCTGGTTGCACATTTAACATGCTGAAAGAAATTAGGTTAAACTGATTTAAGTTTCCCTGCACTAAAGTCCCCAGCCACTACAAAATCGGCCTCTAGATGAGCGTTTTCCTTTTTGCTTATGGCGGAATACAGCTCATTGAGTGCGGTTTCAGTGTCAGCCTCGGTCTGTGGTAGTATGTAGACAGCTATGAAAAATACAGATGAAAACTCTCTAGGTAGATAGTGTGGTCTCCAGCTTATTATGAGATACTCCACCTCAGGCTAGCAAAACCTTGAGACTTCCTTAGATATCCTGCACCAGCTATTGTTTGCAAATATGCATAGGCCCCCGCCCTGTGTCTTACCAGAGGCTGCTGTTCTGTCCTGCCGATAGAGTGTATAACCCGCCAGTTGTATGTTCTTAATCTCGTCGATCATCCACGACTCGGTGAAACATAAGATATTACAGTTTTTAATGTCCTGTTGGTAGGATATATGTGCTTTTAGTTTGTCCCATTTATTCTCCAGCGATTGAACGTTAGCTCAAATTATTGTTGGCAAGGGAAGATTAGCCACTCGTCGCCTGATCCTCACAAGGCATCCTGATCTCTTTCCGCTAAACCTCAGTTTCCTCTTCCAGCAAATCACGGGGATCTGGGCCTGGTCGGATGTCTGTAGTAGTATATCCCTACCATCTGACTCATTGAAGAACTCTTCGTCCAATTTGAGGTGAGTAATCCCAGTTCTGATGTCCAGAAGCTCTTTTCGAGAGGCGAAAGAAAAACATACCTATTTAGGCGAGGTGCTGGCTAGCGGAGTAGAACACTTCGGAGCTCAGATGCAATAATTTAATAACCTAATATCCAACGTTTCGACAGACAAGCTGTCTTCATCAGGGTATAATGACAAACACTGCAGGGTGACTAGTCTATATAGTGTCAAAGGACACACACAGGTGTCTGTAATCATTGCCGGGTGTGGCCTGATATCATTGGTTACTTCTCATATATTAAAATAGCATACAAAAAACGTAAATGGATAGCATACGTTTATATATACAGAAGTTATTTTCGGTCATAAAAGATGGTAGCAGCAACATTATGTACAAAACAAGTCACGATCAAGTCGAAAATACAAACAAGATTGCATGGTTAGTTAAGAGCCGATAAAAAGGCAGCCCTCTCCTCTGACGCCATTTCTCCATTTTGCATACCGCACCAATAATCTGAGGCTGGTAACTAATGAACTTGTCCTCTGCAGCAGAGATAACTCTGTGGCTTCCTTTCCTGTGGCGGTCCTCATGAGAGCGAGTTTCATCATAGCGCTTGGTGGTTTATGCAACTGCACTTAAAGAAACTTCAAAGTTCTTGACATTTTTCAGATTGACTGACCTTCATGTCTTAACAATAGGGGGGCGCGATTTCGACTTTGTAAAAATTCGTTCCCAAATTAAACTGCCTCGTACTCAATTCTTGCTCGTACAATATGCATATTATTATTACTATTGGATAGAAAACACTCTCTAGTTTCTAAAACCGTTTGAATTATTTCTCTGAGTGAAACAGAACTCATTCTGCAGCACACTTCCTATCAGGAAGTGAGATTTCTGAAATCGAGGTCCCTGTTCTAGGGTCAGTTTATAAGTCCCCATGTAAGCTATGGGGCTACATGCACTGCATACGCCTTCCTCTAGGTGTCAGTAAGCGGTGAGAATTTGAATGGAGTGGATTGCACCATCTGGGGCACTATAAAAGCTCATGGAACGGAAGTACCGTTCTTTTCAACGGGGCGCCTGGCTCAAGAGGGACATCACAATGGCGTCCTGAAAAGCTTTCGTTTTAGCAGTTCTATATCTCCGGCTCTGATTTAATTAGATTTTTGTCTTAAAAACTTCATAAGGTAGTTAATTTAAACCGACTTATAGCAGTTTATATCAGTTTATTGCGATTTTCTGGAATTTCTTTGTCTTGCGCTATCTCGAGTTGGACACCTCCCCGGTGGATGGCTAGCGTTAGCTGCTATTTCTACAGGAGAAGAGGACATCTTTCAACCAAAAGACGATTGTTCTGGAGAAAGGACACCTTGCCCAAGATTCTGATGGAAGCTCAGCAAATAGTAAGCAGTCTTTATGCTGTTAATTCGTATTTATGTCAAATAATAATTCCGCCATGAATTTCGGTGCGGTCTCGCTTTAGCACACGCTGTATGCGTAGTAACGTTAATTTAAAAAATCTAACACAGCGGTTGCATTAAGAACTAATGTATCTTTCATTTGCTGTTCAACCTGTATTTTTTTTGTCAAGTTTATGATTACTTATCGATTAGAATAGGTGCCTCTCCAAGATGGCGCCGGACAGATTGCTTGAAGTTTGGCCACTAATCACATTGTATAACCCCGATTTGTGCCGCTAAATATGCACATTTTCAAACAAATCCTATATGCATTGTGTAATATGATGTTACAGGACTGTCATCTGATGAAGAATATCAAGGTTAGTCAAAAATTATATATCTTATGCCTGTTTGTTACGATCGCTAACCTTTGCTGCTGGTAAATGGTTTGTGTTTCTGGCTATTGTGGTAAGCTAATATAATGCTATATTGTGTTTTCGCTGTAAAACACTTAGAAAATCTGAAATATTGGCTGGATTCACAAGATGTTTGTCTTTCATTTGCTGTACGCTGTGTATTTTTAAGAAATGTTTTATGATGAGTAATTAGGTAATACACGATGGTCTCTGTAGTTATTCTAGTTGCTTTGGTGAGAGTTGTGATGGTGGCTGCAATGGTAAACTATGATTTATACCTGAAATATGCACATTTTTCTAACAAAACATATTTATTGTATAGCATATGTTATCAGACTGTCATCTGATGAAAGTGTTTCTTGGATAGTGGCTATTTATATCTTTATTTGGTCGAATTTGTGAGAGCTACCTATGCAGGGGAAAAATGGTGGAGTAAAAAAAGTGGTTTCTTTTGCTAACGTGGTTAGCTAATAGATTTACATATTGTGTCTTCCCTGTAAAACATTTTAAAAATCAGATGATGGCTGGATTCACAAGATGTGTATCTTTCATCTGGTGTCTTGGACTTGTGATTTAATGATATTTAGATGCTAGTATTTACTTGTGACGCTATGCTAGGCTAGTCAGCTTTTTTACTGATGGGGGTGCTCCCGGATCCGGGTTTGGGAGGAATTAGAGGTTAAAGTAATGATGGACTGTCTTTTCTCTTTGCTTATTTGAGCTGTTCTTGACATAATATGGACTTTTACCAAATAGGGCTATGTTCTGTATACCACCCCTACCTTGTCAGATCACAACTGAATGGCTCAAACGCATTAAGAAGGAAATACATTCCACAAATGTGCCTCACCACCTGGATTCGGTCTTATGTAGCAACATTTGAATTTTTTTTTTTTATATATTGGTAAAAAGTAGAGACTCAGGGCTACAAAGTGGTATAGCACACACCGCATTTTTGAGGAACAATGGGAAAGTAATTCTGCTTTAAAAGTTGATAAACTTGTAAACTCACTTTTGAGAAAAGGGCCTTTGAATAGGGTAGGCACCTACTGGAGAGCTCTCTTTTGTCTACACCCATTCACCATTGTTCACACTCTCTTAAGCCAGCCCCACCCATCTCTTTAAGGATTCACATGTGAGGTCATGTGCTAAACAGTGAGTAGTGTAGTAAAGATAAAGACTAAAAGTGGTAGTAGCCTACAATAAGGAAAAATTACAGGTAATCAGAGTGTCCAGATAAAAACATTTTATACATCTTAGATGACGCTTACCCAGACACACTTGTCTAAATTGATGGGTCATTTGAAAGAAATGCTAAAACCCCCAGCCACATCTGGTGGTGGAAAAAGTACTAAATTGTCATACTTGAGTAAATGTAAAGATAGATTAATAAAAAATGACATAAAAGTCACCCAGTAAAATTCTACTTGAGTAAAAGTCTAAAGGTATTTGGTTTTAAAAATACTTAAGTATCAAAAGTAAGTGGAATTGCCAAAATGTACTTAAGTATCAAAAGTATAAATAATTTAAAATTCCTTAAATTAAACCAGATGGACCAATTTCTTTTTTTATTGATGTCACGCCCTGGCCTTAGTTATCTTTGTTTTCTTTATTATTTTAGTTAGGTCAGGGTGTGACATGGGGGATGTTTATGTGTTTTTGTCTAGTCAAGGGTGTTTGTAGTGTCTAGGGGGTTTTGGTAGAGTTTATGGGGTTGTGTTCAGTGTAGGTGTTTAGGTATGTCTATGGTTGCCTGAGTGGTTCTCAATCAGAGACAGCTGTCTATCGTTGTCTCTGATTGGGAGCCATATTTAAGGCAGCCATAGACATTAGACAGGTTTTGGGTAATTGTCTACGTCTAAATGTTAGTAGTGTGTGTCGGCACTTTAGTTCTGTAGCTTCACAGTCGTTTGTTGTTTTTGTTAGTTTGTAAAAGTGTTTCGTTTCGTGTTCATCTTCTCGTCAATAAAAAGGAAGATCTATTCGTATCACGCTGCGCCTTGGTCCACTCTTTCACCAGAAGACGATCGTGACAATTGACGTATAGCCATGGGCACACTCCAACACTCCGAAATAATTTACAAACTAAGCATTTGTGCTTAGTGAGTCTGCCAGATCAAATGCAATAGGGATGACCAGGGATGTTTCTCATAATACGGGTGTGAATTGGACCATTTTCCTGTCAAATAGTAATGAGTTATTTTGGGTGTCTAAATATATGAAGTAAAAAGTACATAATTTTCTTTCGGAATGTAGTGAAGTAAAAGAAAAAACTGCCAAAAATATAAATAGTAAAGTAATGTACAGATAATCCCCAAAAACTACTTAAGTAGTACTTTAAAGTATATTTTCTGAAGTACTTTACACCACTGCCCAAATGCCTTCACACCAGTATATTAGCATACTTTATATACTGTTACACATGCACTTATCACATAGTATTCCATACATAAGTTAAGGCAATGCAACCTGAGTTGAAACAAGAGTGAGGTGCACATGTACAGTACATAAACAGATGCATGCGCCATATATTTATGTGTTGGACACTTCATACGATCACATAATATTGTTGTGGTGTGTCACAAAATCATGTTACGACCACACATATCACTATTAATTTTATATATAAACATTTTGCTAAGTCTTGCTAAGTGGATGGGTCTCTACAGAAGGTGTAAACGGTAAAGCCAAATGGTTACTTGCACAGTAGCAATATCAGAAATAGATAGTGTCAATATAAATAAAATAATATACAGTATGTACACAAACAATATCAATAACGATAGGGATAGACAAGGTAGTTATATGCATACAATCAGGGGTAAAGTGGCTGAGCAGCAGGATAAAAAAAAATTGTAGCAGCGACGTATGGCATGTGTGTTAGGAGAGAGTCATTTGAATAGAGGCACTGCAGATAGTGCTGATGACTGGTCCGTCCGAACCACGCATGAACAAGGGAATCTATATTCGGAGAGCTTCTTTCTCTCCTGACCTTTACTTTGGTGCAGGGCATGTGATGTCCAGAGCCTCTTCGTCGCAGAACTCCCTGATCATCTCAAAAAGATACGTTTGTCTAGCTGTGTCCAATCCAGGTGGTGCTTGGACAGGCAGACCATCTATGGGAGGAAGGATGTCAGAGTTGCGCAGCAGCTGAAACCTGGTCCCAACTGAGTCTTAATGCTCCTTTTGGTGACAACACCAGGCTCCAGAGCATCGAAGCTGTAAAACAGGAAATACAACATTTTTTTAAGACATTACCATCTTGCACAACATCAATTCACCTCTCAAATTTAGATTAGAAGAATAACCTCATATAATGCAATGAAAATGATATTCACCTGAAGTGCTGGTACTGCTTGATCTGTGGCAGCGGCCTGAAGTACGGCGTCAGGTGCTGTTGCCAGCCATAGGTTTCCACCAGCACCGTACCATCCTCCAGTCCAACCAACTGTGGGATGTTGACCGTCACAGTGCTGTCTTTCACAACACCAGCAATCTCAGACAAAGTGTTCACTCTGGTCTTTCTGAAGCGCTGCTTGATGATGCCGAAGCACCAGTCGGGGGCAAACTTGGTGTGGCTTGTGATCAGGAAGTGAAGGTCCAAGATGTGGTTGAGCTTGTTCATGGTCCGCCAGGCAGATTACCAGAGCACACACTTGTTATTGTTTTGGCCACTGCAGTTATCACAATCCAAGTCCATGGGATGGCAGCAGCTTTCCACCAAAGTGTTTGTGTCCTGGGTGGCATCCTGGTAATACTATTGCATTAGTTGTTGATGAAGTTCACCATTCGCTGCAAGTCCTCATGCTTCAGGTGTAACCTGTGCTTGCTTGGGCCAGCTCTCTTGTTGATGGGAGGCATTAGACCATTCTCCTTGTATGACTGGCATTCTGAGATAACATCACTACACAGGTCATGTGCGTAATGTTAGCTAGCTAGCCAGCCATCTAACGTCAGCTGGCTAGCTAACAGCAAGCTTTAACTTGCAATGAAAACAACTAACTGACAAAATTTGAAACGTACAATATCTGAAACTCTAGCTAGACACTTACACGTTTACATGGATGAAAGCTTCACGGCAGACTGCAACCCTTTTTATTACATTTTCAGAGTCAGAGAGAGTCAGCATGGTGTGATCGTCCTCCAGAAAGAAGTCCATCACAACTTTTCCCCGCTGACCTTTCTCGATAGCGCCTGATAAATTCAGGGCAGCAATGTTATTGAGCACAGTAGCAACATATTTGCAGTTCTTCATGGCTAACATTATATCTTTAGAAAAAACTGCAGTAGAAAGGATTATCTAAGCATAGCGAGCAGCTCATTTTATAGACACAAGATGCTACACCGCAGACCAATCCAAACTCATCTCTTGGCATGTTCAGCCCACTCATTATCTCAGCCAATCATGGCTAGCGGGAAGGTTGCTGGCTTTTTCTGTGGCTAAACCAACTAGACTCGTAATTTAATAATTTTATTCGTATTCACAGATGGCATACACGTTTGTTTTTAAGGCACATGATAGTTCACATGTTTGAGAAGGTATTTCTGCCCCCCAAAAAACGCATTTTGATAAAAAAAAATAAAAAAATACTTTCAAACGGCTCTCCTGTGAAGTCGTGACTTGCGACATACGGCTAGTTTCCTGAATCTGCTCACAAATGAACTTTTAACAAGGCAAACCTGTTAATTGAAATGCATTCCAGGTGACTATCTCAGGAAGATGGTTGAGAGAATGTCAAGAGTGTACAAATCTGTCATCAAGGCAAAGGCTGGCTACTTTGAAGAATAACACTTTGTTGTTCACTACATGATTCCATATGTGCTGTTTTATAGTTTTTATGTCTTCACTATTATTCTACAATGTAGAAAGTAGTAAAAATAAAGAAAAAACCTGGAATGAGTAGGTGTGTCCAAACTTTGACTAGTACTGTACTTCCATACATTTTTTCATCTGGTTCTGGGAGACCTTCAGACAAGGAGGCCTGTCGACATCCTATAGCAAAACAATGTATGTGTGAGAGTCTCAACTTCATACAGATGGTTCATGTTACTGTGTAGCCCAAACTGTTGGAATGTTACAGACAGAAGTTGGCAGATCAGCTGTACCAACTTCAGACTAGTCACAAAACGCTTGTGGGGCTCGTAGAGCAAAATGGAGAACATCGTGTTCATGAGAATCACATCTTTCCATAAACTGTTCGGACGTTACAGACGATATTGTGAGAAGACCGGTATTTGGGATGTCTCATGGTCTGACAAACACCGCTCTAACTCTGTCACCTTTCACCACAGATGTGGAAGTGTTACATAGACGGATGCAGTAGACTGAGACGCAACCAATGCAAAAAAAAACATCTCTTAAACTGACATTTGTATGTGGATTGTTTTATTATACTAATTAGATTTCCTTACAGGTGATTTCCCTGCCTGTTTCATTAATTCATGATCATAGCCGGTTGCAGACAATTATCAGCTAGGAGGAAATTAGATTTCCAAAATGTTGATACCATATTTATAATTATCTAAAATATTTTAAACAAATTTTGCACTAACGGGTTACTGTGCAAATGACCAATAAACAAAACAAACTGACATGGTTTGCGTTTTCAACACCACAATAAATAGACTATGTCAATCTCGACAATAAGAAAATACATCCCTTCCTACCATGTAGGCTTACAGAGTATCGAAGGCTTGGCTTGACAATCTCTGACTGTCATTAAACTTTTTGTGTTTCTTATTAACAGATGTCTCTTTACATTCATCAAGTTGCCTCCGAATAGTTTAGATTGATTGATTTATTTTATTTGTCAGTCAAAAATATACTGTGCCTTAGTTTATTCATACAGTTGAAGTCGGAAGTTTACATACACTTAGGTTGGAGTGATTAAAACTCATGTTTCAACCACTCCACAAATTTCTTGTTAACAAACTATAGTTTTGGCAAGTTGGTTAGAACATCTACTTTGTGCATGACACAATTATCTTTTCCAACAATTGTTTACAGACAGATTATTTCAATTATAATTCACTGTATCACAATTCCAGTAGGTCAGAAATGTACATACACTAAGTTGACTGTGCCTTTAAACAGCTTGGAAAATTCCAGAAAATGATGTCATGCCTTTAGAAGTTTCTGATAGGCTAATTGACATCATTTGAGTCAATTGAAGGTGTACCTGTGGATGTATTTCAAGGCCTACCTTCAAACTCAGTGCCGCTTTGCTTGACATCATGGGAAAATCTAAATAAATCAGCCAAGACCTCAGAAAAATAATTGTAGACCTCCACAAGTCTGGTTCATCCTTGGGAGAAATGTCCAAATGTCTGAAGGTACCATGTTCATCTGTATAAACAATAGTATGCAAGTATAAAGATCATGGGACCACACAGTTGTCATACCGCTCAGGAAGGAGACGCGTTCTGTCTCCTAGAGATGAACCTATTTTGGTGCGAAAAGTGCAAATCAATCTCAGAACAACAGCGAAGGACCTCGTGAAGATGCTGGAGGAAACAGGTACCAAAGTATCTATATCCACAGTAAATTGAGTCCTATATTGACATAACCTGAAAGGCCACTCAGCAAGGAAGAAGCCACTGCTCCAAAACCACCATAAAAAAGCCAGACTACAGCTTGCAACTGTACATGGGGACAAAGTTGGTACTTTTTGGAGAAATGTCCTCTAGTCTGATGAAACAAAAATAGAACTGTTTGGCCATAATGACCATCGTTATGTTTGGAGGGAAAAGGGGGATGCTTGCAAGCCGAAGAACACCATCCCAACCATGAAGCACGGGGGTGGCAGTATCATGTTGTGGGGGTGCTTTGCGGCAGGGGGGACTGGTGCATTTCACAAAATATATGGCATCATGGGAAAGGACAATTATGTGGATATATTGAAGCAACATCTCAAGACATCAGTCAGGAAGTTAAAGCTTGGTCGCAAATGGGTCTTCCAAATGGACAATGACCCCAAGCATACTTCCAAAGTTGTGGCAAAATGGCTTAAGGACAACAAAGTCAAGGTATTGGAGTGTTCATCACAAAGCCCTGACTTCAATTCTATAGAAAATGTGTGGGTTGGAAGAGAAGCTTAGGCCTAGCCCCAGAGAGTTAGAGGGAGAGATATATGCCGGCGGCATGCTACAACACCGACATGCATTGTTTTTAATGTAAGATGGATACTGTGTCTGCTATGCAGGTGTAAATGTACAGGACGCTAATTCGTACATTTTCTATCAGAATATTTTATTTAAGGATAAGCATTATATTGTTAGATTATAGGAGTAACTCTGGTAGGCCTGAAACATTCTTCCTCACCTCAAGATCAGTCAGAGTCAGTTGGAGCGCCGGTGCGCAATGCCTTCATATCATAGGCTTGCAGTAACTATAACTTAATAGCCACACCAAACCTCCACAAAAGTTTCTAAACTTTATTATGATAATATCAAAAGTAATTCAAGCCAGTGTTTACAGGGAAAATACTAGCAGTATATTACACTGAACTTACATATAAATGCAGCATGTAGAGTGTTGGTCCCATGTTATATGAGCTGAAATAAAAGTTCCCAGAAATGTTCCAAATGCACAAAAAGCTTATTTCTCACAAATGTTGTGCACAAATTTGTTTACTTCCCTGTTAGTGAGCATTTCTCCTTTGCCAAGATAATCCATCCACCTGACAGGTGTGGCATATCAAGAAGCTGAATACACTGCATGATCATTACACAGGTGAACCTTGTGCTAGGGACAATAAAAGGCCACTCTAAAATGTGCAGTTTTGTCACACAACACAATGCCACAGATGTCTCAAAATTTGAGGGAGTATTCAATTGGCATGCTGACTGCAGGAATGTCCTCCAGAGCTGTTGCCAGATAATTTAATGTTTATTTTTATACCATAAGCAGCCTCCAACATTGTTTTAGAGAAATTGGCAGTACATCCAACCTGCATCACAACCGCAGACCACGTGTAACCACGCCAGCCCAGGACAGCAGATGAAAATGTGGGTTTGCACAACTGAAGAATTTATGCACAAACTGTCAGAAACTGTCTCAGGGAAGCTCATCTGCATGCTTGTCAGCCTCACCAGGGTCTTGACCTGACTGCAGTTCGGCGTAGTAACCGACTTCAGTGGGCAAATAGTCACCTTCGATTGCTACTGGCATGCTGGGGCTCTTCACTGTACCGGGCAGGTGGCAGACAGCATGTATGGCGTTGTGTGGGCGAGCGGTTTGCTGATGTCAACGTTGTGAACAGAGTGCCCCATAGTGTTATGGTATGGGCAGGCATAATCTATGGATAACGAACACAATTTCTAATGTTATTTATTTTTCAACATACCTAAACTAAATATGGAGCACACAATTTAAAAGACTGATCGAAGGTAATTAAGCCAATGAAAATGTCCCAACAGAATTAAACAAAACAGGTTTTGCATATTTAAAGAACTGGTTTTGATTAATAAATAGGCTTACAATAATAATAATGATAAAACAAATGATTATAAATACATTTAAGTTCCAAAATAGGCATTCTTCTCATCTTAGTCCACTACAATAAAAAAACGTATATTAAATCCCTCTTGTAGGTTTTTCAGCATTAATACCGTTTTTTCCTCTAACTTTTGTTTTACTTCAATGAAAAATGCCTCCATCTTCACAATCAATAGTAGCCAGGCCAAGGCTTTTCTGTTGTTTTCCTCTAACTTTTGTTTTACTTCAATGAAAAATGCCTCCATCTTCACAATCAATAGTAGCCAGGCCAAGGCTTTTCTGTTGCTCTCTCTCTCAGCAGCAGGCGCACATGCATGCAAGGTGTGAGATAATTCTGCTTCAGTGAGAATGTGGGGTATAGGCTATGATAGACAGCCTCTCCTGGACAATTTGGCATGCTACAATTATATTTATCATCTTTTCTTTTTTTTTATCAGCCAAATTCCGGCATTTATCAGCTAAGGGAAACCCTGGAGTATTTTCCATCAAATTGTTTCCATCAAATTGACTTGAGGCAGATAAAAGTCTGTGCGTAAATACGTAGTGCACATAAAAATACCTGCTGAGGTAAAATTGTACAGAATAAAAAAAGTTAAATGGGTTTACATGCATTTTCAACTCTAGGTATACTGATGGTTTTGTCACAAAAAATGTTGCGTAAGTATAGCAAATGTGCCCAGTCTGGGTACATTTGTGGTGTTGCAGACTAGTCAAGGTAGGATAATTGTATTCTCCATAAGCAAGATCAATAGGGGAACATTTTTAGCTGTGTGTCTCATGTCTTCACTGTTCTTTCATGCGCAATGATGCACCTGGCCTCTTCGCTGCCTATCAGCTATTCCTATTTGTTCTTGTCAAATCATATACATTTTTTTGCAGCTTTTAATGTTTTGATGTGTAGTATGATTGCTAGTTAAACTATTGCAGATCTGGAAAACGATCCACCAACCAATATTGTCACTATGAATGGTGGATAGAAGACAGGATATACCGTTAGACTGGTAGACTATACTGACCTATGGTATAGTAAAAGTTAGCACATGGAAAAGCGTAGTGCATAAGGGTAGTACCAAAACACCTTGTTAAAGGGGAGGCACATGCAAGCAGATGAGGAAATGTGGCTAGGATGGAAGAAATGATATTGTAAACCAAGGAAAAAAATGAACTACCCTCCCCTGTGCCCAATAAAAAACCACAACCCCCCCCCCCCTATTTTGGACCACCCCTCCCCCAGTAATTTGCAATCTGTCCCTTATAGCGATGAACTTTTAGTACGTCCATATTGTTTGTTTATTTCGTTGCTATGGTCACCGCCGGCTGTCGCACTCATGTGTGAAGGCACTTTCCGCTTTGACTAGAGGGACAAGTGGGTACTCTGCGAACCTCTGCTCAGCCCAACTCTCTGTGTCTGCAAAGCTTCTTTATGTCACAGACCCCGGTAGTAGCTACAGAGGCAGGACAATATTTTGACAATAGGGGCCTAGCAGTTAAGAGCTCCTTAAGAGTCTATTGATGTATCCGTGCGTCACTGTAAGTAACATAATAAAAACTCCCTATCAAAATCTATCAGTTTAAGCTAGAGATACGTTTTTTTGCATGGGCTGTGGCTCAATCCACCACATTCGCCTATGTTGGCCTTCCGCATCTGCGGTGGAGAGTGGCCGAGCTACATCAATGTTTGACAGACCATGAGATATCCCGAAAATCGTTCTTCTCACAAAAACGTCTGTAGCTTCCAAAGGGTTTGGTGTTCTCCGTTTTGCTCTACGACCTCCACAAGCCCCACGGGACTCATCTGAAGTTGGTAATGCGGCTATGCCAACTTTTGTCGGTGATGTCCGAATCGTTTGGGCTACAAACTGTGGAAATACGATGGTGTTCTCCGTTTGGTGTTTTCCAAGTGTCGTGGGACTCGTCTGAAGGTAACCCATACAAATGAATGGAAGTATGGAGTTAGTTTTGTGCCAATAAAAAAATGGGGTAAGATATCAGTCAAAAAAAAATGTATGAAGAGCATTAAGAAAGTTTTCAGACCTCTTGACTTTTTCCACATTTTGTTAGGTTTTATCCTTATTCTAAAATGGATGAAATATTTTTTTCCCTCATCAATCTACACACGATACCCCATAATGATAAATCAAAAACAGGTTTGTATAAATATTTACTAAGCTTGGCACACTTGTAATTGGGGAGTTTCTCCCATTCTTCTTTGCAGATCCTCTCAAGCTCTGTCAGGTTGGATGGGGAGTGTCGCTGCACAGCTATTTTCAGGTCTTTCCAGAGATGTTCGATAGGGTTCAAGTCCGGGCTCTGGCTGGGCCACTCAAGGACATTCAGAGACTTGTCCTGAAGCCACTCCTGTGTTGTCTTGGCTGTGTGCTTAGGGTCACAGTCCTGTTGGAAGGTGAACCTTTGCCCCAGTCTGAGGTCCTGAGCGCTCTTGAGCAGGTTTTCATCATGGATCTCTCTGTACTTTCCTCCGTTCATCTTTCCCTCGATCCTGACTAGTTTCCCAGTCCCTGCCGCTGAAAAACATCCCCACAGCATGATGCTGCCACCACCATGCTTCACCATAGGGATGGTGCCAGGATTCCTCCAGATGTGACACATGACATTCAGGCCAAAGAGTTCAATGTTGGTTTCATCAGACCAGATAATCTTGTTTCCAATAGAGTCCTTTAGGTGCTTTTGGGCAAACTCCAAGCGGACTATGTGCCTTTTACTGAGGAGTGACTTGCGTCTGGCCACTCTAACATAAAAGGCCTGAATGGTGGAGTGCTGCAGATATGGTTGTCCTTCTGGAAGGTTCTCCCATCTCCAAAGAGGAACTTGGAGCTCTGTCAGAGTGACCATCAGGTTCTTGGTCACCTCTCTGACAAAGGCCTTTCTCCCCCAATTGCTCAGTTCAGCTCTAGGAAGAGTCTTGGTGGTTCCAAACTTCTTCCATTTAAAAATGATGGAGGCCGCTGTGTTCTTGGGGACCTTCAATGCAGCAGACATTTTTGGTTACCCTTCCCCAGATCTGTGCCTCGACACAATCCTGTCTCGGAGCTTTACAGACAATTCCTTCAACCTCATGGCTTGGTTTTTGCTCTGACATGCACTGTCAACTCTGGGACCTTATTTAGACAGGTGTGTGCCTTTCCAAATCATGTCCAATCAATTGAATTCCCCACAGGTGGACTCCAATCAAGTTGTAAAAACATCTCAAGGATGATCAATGGAAATAGGACGCACCTGAGCTCAATTTCAAGTCTGATAGCAAAGGGTCTGAATACTTATGTAAGTAAGATATCTGTTTTTTTACATATGATAAATTAGCAAAAATATTTTTAAATGTTGTGTATTGTGTGTAGATTGAGGATTTGTATTTATTTAATCAATTTTAGAATAAGGCTGTAACATAGCAAAATGTGGAAAAAGTAAAGGGGTCTGAATAATTTTCGAATGCACTGTATATACATGAATATATAATTCCTGAGCTTTCTTATATATCCCAGATATAGCACAGACACAGAAACCTCATTCCTTAAGATACATTTTTTGACTGTCTCTTTTTACCATTTATTAATGTGTTATTCAATGCACTTCTATGGGCTATAGTAGTAAAGGTGTCACGATCGTCGTAGTGAGGAGACCAATGCGCAGGGTGATGTGAATACATACGTCTTTTAATAAAGAAATAACACTGAACAAACTAAACAAAATAACAAAACGAATGTGAACGCTATAATACAACGAGTGCAGACATGCAACTTCACATAGACAACTACCCACAAAACCTAAATGGAAAATGGCAACCTGAATAGGAGCCCCAATCAGAGACAACGATAAACAGCTGCCTCTGATTGGGAACCAATGCAGGCCACCATAAACCTACATTACCTAGACATACAAAATCCCCATAGATAAACAAAAACACCCTCGTCACACCCTGACCTGACCAAAATAATACAGAAAATATAGAAAACTAAGGTCAGGGCGTGACAAAAGGCCAAATTCTATATTTTATCAAATCATTTTTACCCACTTATTTTGGGATACCAAAAATAGAAATGATCCATGGTATGACATTCTTAAAACAATTCTATATGTTGGCTTAGTAGAACCCCCCCACCTGCCCTTTAACCCTAATTGCTCCTGTAAGTCTCTTTGAGGGCATCTGCAAAATTGAGAGTGTCTGCAAAATGACAAAAAATCTGTACAAAAATTAATAGAAGAAAAATCTGACCTGGATGTTAGTGGGGCCAGCCAAAGGTAAAAGACACAGTAGAAGTCTACATGTTGCTGTCGTGGGCTGAATACATAATTGTTTGTGAGGGTGAAGTGCTTTCTCACCAATTACCATAATAAAAGCAAGAGCTTTGAACACAATTTGCAATTTGGAAAATTAAATAAAAAATCTGACTGCAGCGTACATATTTATTTTCATAGAGAAACAAAAACTAAAATCCACAACCCAAAACAACACAGAAAGCCAAACAGTTGCAAAGATTTGATCATAAATAAATATTAATTATCGGAATACATTTGGCTGTCTAGAGTCCCTTGCCGATGCATCCATCTGTTTTCTAAAAGGATTAACCTAGGACCAAACTCAATTACCTTTCTTAATCATGGAAAGTACAGAAAAGCTCTATTAGCCAAATTACAGCCAATAAAAAGTGCAAGCTTAGTGTTTAACCCTAGCAGAGAGGTCTGGGCTTTCAACATGGGACTTCAGCTTGTACACCTCACTACTCAAACACATTACTTTCAACATGGGACTTCAGCTTGTACACCTCACTACTCAAACACACTACTTTCAACATGGGACTTCAGCTTGTACACCTCACTACTCAAACACATTACTTTCAACATGGGACTTCAGCTTGTACACCTCACTACTCAAACACACTACTTTCAACATGGGACTTCAGCTTGTACACCTCACTACTCAAACACACTACTTTCAACATGGGACTTCAGCTTGTTCACCTCACTACTCAAACACACTACTTTCAACATGGGACTTCAGCTTGTACACCTCACTACTCAAACACACTACTTTCAACATGGGACTTCAGCTTGTTCACCTCACTACTCAAACACACTACTTTTAAAAAGGCATTCAAGCTTGACAACCAACACACAACGATTTTATCATTAAGTTCAAAATTCTTCTTATTTACAATAACAGCAATTTGACTTTCCTCTGCTTTTTCCAAACACAGGCAGTATAAAGAGACAAAGACATCAAAGTGTTAGTGCTGGGGAAAATCGATGATACAAGGGTTCAGAATTGCAAAGAGAGGTAAAACAGTGGGTGTCAGCTTTGGAGAGAAGAGAGACAAAGCCTCCTGCAGAGTGCAGTCAGCCATGTGAGGTAAAGTTGCACACGTACACACACACACACACGTAGTATTGCCCAGCCCCCGAAGTGAGTCTTCTTATCAGCTAACTGTATGTAAGGATTTCTCTGTGTTGTTTTAGGAATTCAACATTCTCTCTGTTGATCTTGCCAGCCTCCATTGTTACACCTCTGAGAGGCAGAGGTTCTGTTGTGATTACAACATGTACAGTTGAAGTCGGAAGTTTACATACACTTAGGTTGGAGTCATTAAAACTCGTTTTTCAACCACCACAAATTTCTTGTTAACAAACTATAGTTTTGGCAAGTCGGTTAGGACATCTGCTTTGTACATGACACAAGTCATTTTTCCAACAATTGTTTACAGACAGATTATTTCACTTATAATTCACAGTTCCAGTGGGTCAGAAGTTTATATACACTAAGTTGACTGTGCCTTTAAACTGTTTGGAAAATTACAGAAAACTATGTCATGGCTTTAGAAGCTTCTGATAGGCTAATTGACATCATTTGAGTCAATTCGAGGTGTACCTGTGGATGTGTTTCAAGGCCTACCTTCAAACTCAGTGCCTCTTTGCTTGACATCATGGGAAAATCAAAATAAATCACCCAAGACCTCTGGGAAAAAAATGGTAGACCTCCACAAGTCTGGTTCATCCTTGGGAGCAATTTCCAAACGCCTGAAGGTACCACGTTCATCTGTACAAACAATAGTACGCAAGAATGAACACCATGGGACCACTCAGCTGTCATACCGCTCAGGAAGGAGACGCGTTCTGTCTCCTAGAGATGAACGTACTTTGGTGCGAAAAGTGCAAATCAATCTCAGAACAACAGCGAAATACCTTGTGAAGATGCTGGAGGAAACAGGTACAAAAGTATCTATATCCACAGTAAAATGAGTCCTATATCGACATAACCTGAATGGCCGCTCAGCAAAGAAGAAGCCACTGCTCCAAAATCGCCATAAAAAAGCCAGACTACGGTTTGCAACTGCAAATGGGGACAAAGATCGTACTTTTTGGTCTGATGAAACAAAAATAGAACTGTTTGGCCATAATGACCATCGTTATGTTTGGAGGAAAAAAGGGGAGGCTTGCAAGCCAAAGAACATCATCCCAACCGTGAAGCACGGCGGTGGGAGCATCATGTTGTGGGGGTGCTTTGCTGCAGGAGGGACTGGTGCCCCTCACAAAATAGATGGCATCATGAGGCAGGAACATTATGTGGATATATTGAAGCAACATCTCAAGACATCAGTCAGGAAGTTAAAGCTTGGTTGCAAATGGGTCTTCCAAATGGACAATGACCCAAAGCATACTCCAAAGTTGTGGCAAAATGGCTTAAGGACCACAATGTCAAGGTATTGGGGTGGCCATCACAAAGCCCTGACCTCAGTCCTATAGAATATTTGTGTGCAGAACTGAAAAGGCCTGTGTGAACAAGGAGGCCTACAAACCCGACTCAGTTACACCAGCACTGTCAGGAGCAATGGCCCAAAATTCACCCAACTTATTGTGGGAAGCTTGTGGAAGGCTACCCGAAACGTTTGACCCCAGTTAAAAAATGTAAAGGCAATGCTACTAAATACTAATTAGTGTATGTAATCTTCTGACCCACTGGGATTGTGATGAAAGAAATAAAAGCTGAAATAAATCATTCTCTACTATTATTCTGACATTTCGCATTCTTAGAAATAAAATGGTGATCCTCACTGACCTAAGACAGGGAATTGTTACTTCGATTAAATGTCATAAATTGTGAAAAACTGAGCTTCAGTGTATTTGGCTAAGGTGTATGTAAACTTCCGACTTTAACTGTAGGTCTGATATCTGACGGGAGGTTAACTTTACAGTAACACAATCGGTCAACAAATTTTGAATCCAAACAACTCAGAAGCTTATGAAAGGGTCTTAGATTCATTGTACCTTCTCTTATGTTCCTGACTTGCTGTGGTGAGATACCTACTCTCTTTCTTTCTCTCCACCTCTCCCATGAGCTTTAGGTCATAGCACAAGCCTCTCTCTCTCTCTGACCACGCTTGGAATAATGCCTTGTAATGCGTATTCATGCTTTGTAACTTATTCGTTATGCCTTGTATGTGAATCCATTCATTTTACAAAGTAATTAAATAGATTCCATTCTCAGACATTTCTTCATTGCCTATTACCGTAACTCAACTATATTTTTCTTGCATATTGCTATTTATCTTATGGATTCAGATAATTCATTTAATGGGCAAAATGAATTGTCTTCTTATGAGTCGCATGTGAGGTATATTATATACATGATAAATATTACTACACACTCTCTTTCTGGTTCCTCACCATTGCAAGTGGCACAATGCCACCCAAGTCCTGTGGTGCCAGGCGGATGAGGGTCTGGACCTCATCAGTGAGGGAGCGGGTAGGAGGGTACTCCACCTGCCACATCACCACCCGGCTGCCCAGCGGGTCCAGTAGCCCGTTCACCTCCAGATCCACCTGGAGGACCCTCTGGTAACCCGCCTCCGGCCTGGGGGAAGAGGGGAGGGGAGAGGGAAGAAGGAAAGGAGGGAAAGAAGTGGTTTTTATTTGTATGATCAAGTGATCTTGGGTGTTTAGAAAAGGCATTAAGGATGTATTAGTATTAGTATCATCAATAACCACGTTTCCATCCACAGTTTTTATGCAAGTAAAGTCATGGCGTTTAAAAAAATGTGTGTGATGGAAACAAAGTGTCGGTAGAACTTTATGAATGTCAACAGACAATTTGATTGTTCGACACGGTGGGTTATTTTTGTGTCGGTAAAATGTATTATGCAACATATTGCTCTGGAAACAATCTATTGAGCAATTGTTGATAGAATAACCCTCATGTCGAGGTAAATTTGCAATCACAGGATGTTATGTTGTGTGGAAGCATGCACAGTTTAGGCTATAAGGTGGTGACAGTGTGCGGTGATCAGCTTGATGCTCTTTTCCAATACATTTTGAGCATCTTAACTTGTATGCTAGTGACCTGATGATCGGTGCTTAGCTGCCAATTAAAAATAAAAATGATCTTGCTCTTATCCATCTCATCATGTAACGTAACCTTTCCAGTGTCCACTTGTCTAGAGCATGTGCGAAAACCAGATTGGGCAAATTTGTCATTTTTCGCAACAGTTTGTGTGACAAAACTATCGGTAAAGTGGAAAATGCAATTGAAACACATTCAACTCATGTTTTGGTAACACTTTATTTGGATAGTCCATCTGTAGACGCTCTACAGACTATATACAGAATATCAGTAACATGTCAACTGCATGTTTGTTGGCATGTTACTGACATGTCTGTTGACTATCCAAATAAAGTGTTACCCATGTTTTTTATTCGGTACATGAAAAATGAAGTGCAAAAGTGTTTTATATGTGCCCTACGTCATCACACACATTATATCTGCTACATCTGGTGGGGAAATACATATATATATATATTTGATTTTACGATATTCACATGAAAATCTGTCTCAGTTTGGATGGAAACTTAGTTAGACAAAAGGAGACGCAGACATATGGAAAAGTGAGTGCCAAACAGACAAGTTTCCTAAAAAGAGGAGAGCTTTTAAATAGTATAACATGTATCTACTGCAACCCAAACTCAGTTCAGTTCAGTTCTGTCTCACATTCCCCAGAAGCATGAGGGAGAAAAAAGCAATTTACTTTTGTTCCTCCTCCATGGCACATTTCACAGAGAAAAGATCTTATCTGAAAAGAATAACATTGGCTCTCCACTGATTGCGATGCAAACAAAGCAGGAAAAACGATGAATACAAAAATCCTTAACTCTGATTTCCTGAGCCTTCAGTTTGATCAGCCTGCCTGACTGTCTGTCCCCATGGCATTCTTTATCTAAGATAAAACTAGATACAAAAGTAAACATCCCGGGGAAACAAACAATGTACAAGGCATTGTGAAACTATAACTTGCAACCGGGATCTGAAACTTGCTGTCAATTCTGTGTAATACATTCTGTGTAATACAAACAAACCCTCTCGTGTAACTGTATTTTTTGTGTGTATAATCACAATTTAAGTGCATGCTGAGATGCCACCTAGTTTTCAAAGTAAGTGCAAACTCAGACAGGCATTATACAATCCACAGGGGAATAAATTGGATTGGTCTCTGTATTGTATTGTACCAACTTCCAAGTTGTGTCCTCATGAGTGTCATATTGTGCAACAGGATCAATACCCAAAATCCACTAGGCGAGGGACACTGATCCATGGTCTTGGAGCTGAACATTCTAGCTGAGCATATATTCCATTTTAGACTCCCAAAACTTTTTCTGGTTTACCATTTCAGAAAATTACAACCACACTTCAAAGACTGGTGGTCGGTGAGATCAATGCGCAATGAGAGTTTTGGAGGACAGACTGCAATGTATGACGACACCGTACTGCAGGAATTACTCTGTTCAAATCAACTCTGACAATCTAATCTCACAAACTGTGAATAATCTGTATGTTTGAATAGAGACATATATGGCCACATTGACAAGCTTATCCACTTCTGCCACACAAACACACACACACACACACACACACACACACACACACACACACACACACACACACACACACACACACACACACAGTGTGTGTCCAGCAGAGGGCAGTGTGTTATCTGGTGGCTGGTACTGCCACGGCATGTGTTTGGGATGATAAATGGCTGCATCCTGCTGGCCAGAGGTCAGCCATCTTAAATATGTGTCTCATTATAAACATAACCATACTGTGCCTTTCAATGGAGCCAGAGAAAGGGAGCAACATTTCCATAGAAAACTATTGTCGAAGAGTCAGCTACCTGCTTATTTTTCTGCTGCTTCTGTTGCTGCTTCGAGATGCATGCCTGAGACGGACAAAGACTGAACTAAATAGGGTTCTAGCTAAGAATAAGCCCCACAATGCAAAGTGTACAGTAGTTACTGTGCGAGAGTGCTGTGTTAAGAGTGTGGATATTATGGACTTTCCTGGATCGTCAGGCTGTTTACTGTAGACCTGGGTGTCACAGTAACCAATGTGCTTTTTTGTGCCGCTCCCGCTGACCTGACAGCAGTCAAGAATAAACAAAAGCATGCGTACACACACGTAGAGATACACAAGAACTCACTGTTTGGCTTAGTGAGATTCCTCTCCAGGGGAGAGCTGTTGTGACAAAGGGCTCCAGGAATGAAAGTATGACAAAAAAATATAAAATACTAAGATGTCAGCTACTCAACAGAGGGCCTGTGCAGCAGCTGTGTATATTCCTTATTCCTAACACCTTTATGAATGGGCCTAAGCAACCACAGGAAGGAAGGCAACTTTGCTATGGTGACTCCTTTCAGGCGCAGCAACGATTTGGTTAGCAGTGACAACAATGATACATCAAAAGAACAGAATCAATTTCAACACAAAGCCTCCGCGTGGAGTGGGCTGCGGTGCCGCAGTGGGCCTGTTTGTGTGTGTGTGTGTGTGTGTGATGTGTGTGTGTGTGTGTGTGTGGTGGGGAGAAATTAAACGTTTGGGACCATAGAAGTAGAGGCAGATGAAATGTAGCTAGGCAGGAACGCGTGCTAATCGGTGGAGGATTCTCAATTCCTATAGGTCAGAAGTAAGGGCTTGTACTCTGTGGTGGGCTGGAGGTTGCCTGAGGCCCAGATCCAGCGGGACAGTAACCCAGACAGAGTGCTTCCATCTGGGGCAGCTCTGGGAGGTACAGCCCCCCCCCACTGAGGAAGCGGGGAACACAATCAGGGAGCCAGCATGGGGGCCAAGACCTGGAGCTTTACAGGATGGAAGTGGGCAGTTGAAACACACACAGGAACACACACACACCACCACAGGACACAGAGAGGGAGAAAAGGAGGAAAGATCAGATTACGAAGGACAAAAGACAGTGTGAAATATTACCAGATACTGATCACTCTTTAATGAAGAGGATGGGACTGGAACTCATAAATAGAAGCTTTTGAAGGCTAGATCCTCTATGCGATGTGCACTTGAGTGAACATACATTGCATGTGTGTGTTTATATGCATGCAAGCGGGTAGGGGTAGTTACTTTGTGCTCCCCAAAGAAGAGAGAGTAGCCGCGGGGTACAGGAAGTGACACTGCGGGGCAAGGCTGTTATTTCCGGTTTTGACTAGAGCACGCCATTAATTTACACTTTACATTTTAGACATCAGCCTGACCCCTGGGAGGAAATAATGGTTGTGACTAGAGGGAGTACAGCTTCGACCGGAAGTTACTTTTCGTAGCTGGTTAGGAGAATTCATGCAGCAAGTTAGGATCATTAACGTGACAGATTAGGAGACAAAGGTTAAGGTTAGGAAAAGTTAGGGTTAGCTAAAATGCTCTCTTCACCAGCTACGAAAAGTCACTTCGGGTCATAGCTGTACTCTCTCTAGTCACAACCGTTATTTCCTCCCAGGTGTCAGGCTGATGTCTAAAATGTAAATTAAGGGCATTTTGGCGTCATTCATGCTGCTCTATTTCACACCCCAGCCAGGGGACGGGGACATTGAATTACAAAGTGCTCTCCAAGCCAAGGTCACACATGCTGGGAATCATATTATGTGGTTCTCATTTTATACTGTAAAGCTCTCTAAAGTACAAAAGGCGCCAGCCCAGAGGCATTTAAATTAGGGGGTATAAACCACTACGACCAAACAGCTTTCGGACAAAGAACATCCTCATAGGTATCATTCATATACAATGGTGTAAAGAGATCTGAATGAGAACGTCACCGAATACATAGATTCTGGATTCATCCACGACACTGGATTCAAAGCGAGCAAGGAATACTGCAGATCGTGACTTCACTACATAAACATATGAACACACTTGCTTAAATGATGGCTTCCTTAAATGGATAGCTTGTGAGATCAATGGCAGTACAATTGTTGAATAGTATAGTTATAAGTTAATCTTTGAGTACAGAGGAGGCTGGTGGGATAAGCTAAAGGAGGACGGGCTCATTGTAATGGCTGGAATGGAATAAATAGAAGGATATCAAACATATGGAAATCAAATGTGTAACTCCGTTCCATTGATTCCATTCCAGCCATTACATCCTCCTATAGCTCCCCCCGCCAGCCGCTTCTGGTTGAGCAACACCCAATATCACTACACGTCCGCACTGTCAGAGTGTTTGCTGTGATCTCCCTCCACAAATACTGAGTCATAATAGCAATGCTGTTCAGTGAAAGGACTGTGCTACATTCCTTGCTGTTTTAAACATGTCATCCAGTATATATACAGTACCGGTCAAAAGTTTGTCTCATTCAAGGGTTTTTCTTGTTTGACTATGTTCTACATTGTAGAATAATAGTGAAGACATCAAAACTATGAAATAACACGTGTAGCAACCAAAAAAGTGTTAAACAAATCAAAATATATTTTATTTTTGACATTCTTCAAAGTAGCCACCCTTTGCCTTGATGACCGCTTTGCACACTCTTGGCATTCTCTCAACCAGCTTCATGAGGTAGTCGACTACCTGGAATGCATTTAAATTAACAGGTGTATCTAGTTAAAAGTTCATTTGTGGAATTTCTTTCCTTCTTAATGCATTTGAGCCAATCAGTTGTGTTGTGACAAGGTTGTGTTACGCCCTGATCTGTTTCACCTGTCCTTGTGCTTGTCTCCACCCCCTCCAGGTGTCGCTTATTATCCCCAGTGTATTTATGCCTGTGTTTCCTGTCTCTCTGTGCAAGTTCGTCTTGTTTGTCAAGTCAACCAGCATTTTTGTGTCTCAGCTCCTGCATTTCCCAGTCTCTCTTTTCTCGCCCTCCTGGTTTTGACCCTTGCCTATCCTGACTCTCTGAGCCCACCTGCCGGACCACTCTGCCTGCCCTTGACCTTGAGCCTGCCTATCGCCTGTTACTGTTTGGACTCTGACCTGGTTTATGAACTCTCGCCTGTACCCGACCTGCCTTTTGCCTACCTCTTTTGTTATAATAAATATCGGAGCTCAACCATCTGCCTCCTGTGTCTGCATTTGGGTCTCACCTTGTGTCCTTATACTGTAGGTAGGGGTGGCTTACTGAAGATAGCCCTAATTGGTAAAATACCAAGTCCATATTATGGCAAGAACAGCTCAAATAAGCAAATCATTACTTTAAGACATGAAGGTCAGTCAATCCGGAAAATTTCAAGAACTTTGAAAGTTTCTTCAAGTGCTGCCACAGGAAAAGAAGATCCAGAGTTACCTCTGATGCAGAGGATAAGTTCATTAGAGTTACCAGCCTCAGAAATTGCTGCCCAAATAAATGCTTCACAAAGTTCAAGTAACAGACACATCTTAACATCAACTGTTCAGAGGAAACTGCGTGAATCAGGCCTTCATGGTCAAATTGCTGCAAAGAAACCACTACTAAAGGACACCAATAATAACAGACTTGCTTGGGCCAAGAAACACGAGCAATGGACATTAGACCTCTGTCCTTTGGTCAGATGAGTCCAAATTTGAGATGTTTGGTTCCAATCGCCGTGTCTTTGTGAGACGCAGAGTAGGTGAACGGAGGATCCGGTGGTTCCCACCGTGAAGCATGGAGGAGGAGGTGGGGTGATTTGCTGGTCAAGGCACACTTATCCAGCATGGCTACCACAGCATTCTGCAGTGATAAGCCATCCCATCTGGTTTGTACTTAGGTTGACAATCGTTTGTTTTTCTTCAGGACAATGACCCAACACACCTCCAGGCTGTGTAAGGGCTATTTAACTAAGAAGGAGAGTGATGGAGTACTGCATCAGATGACCTGGCCTCCACAATCACCCAAGTGAGATGGTTTGGGATGAGTTGGACCACAGAGTGAAAGAAAATCACCCAACAAGTGCTCAGCATATGTTGGAACTCCTTCAAGACTGTTGGAAAAGCATTCCAGATGAAGCTGGTTGAGAGAATGCCAAGAGTGTGCAAAGCTGTCATAAAGGCAAAGGGTGGCTACTTTTGAAGAATCTAGAACACTTTTATGGTTACTACATGATTCCATATGTGTTATTTCATAGTTTTGGTGTCTTCACTATTATTCTACAATATAGAAAATAGTAAAAATAATAAATATGTTCTATGTACTCTATGTGTAATATTGACATATTGTAGTATGTACATGTAATATTGTATGGCTTTGCACCCTGGCTGAAGATGAGGCCTGACTATTAGAGTCAGTGTTTACCCAGAGCAAGATCCTAAAAAAGCTCACTCATTAATACTTCAACTCTAAATTTACTCTGACACTGAGCTTGAATTCTCTGTAGTTTCCAGCCACAGGATGACACTTATACGATACATTAGTGATATTAGAATCAGTTAGTGTGCAAATTTTACCAGACATTACATGAATATGGACACCAAAGCATGGAGGAAGCCAACCCACCTCAGGCTATTGGTTGAGAGTGTAATGGGAGTGCCAATGAGTTATGGACTATGGAAGGTCTGAAGAGGGTTCAAAATGGCATCAACCAACCCCAGAATAACAACGAGCCAATCCGGTTGTGTCTCCGGTGCTTGGTGGTGTCTCGGTCATGAGCAACTGTGGTATTCCAGTGAGACTCCAGCAATGTTTGCTTTAAGCTGTGTTCGTGCATGGGCACGCAGCTCCCCGGGACTGCCACACAGAAGAAATATCAGCACCCGCAGAGAAGCACAACTCAACTTTCTAGAGTTGTTCCCCTTAGTTAACACTATCAACGTTTCCCTTCACTGTAGTAATTGTGATCGAATCAACACAATATTAGCCACTTTCAATGCAACATAGCAAAACAAAACTAACTATGCAATACTTAGTATGCAATACTAACTATGCAAGAGATTTTGTTGTCGGCATAATGCATCGGAGTAGGATTCTAGTTCATTGACATGCACGACTCAGCCTGTACTCAGCACAGATCGGTGTGGCATAACCAATCAAAGCTGCAGTAGACCTATATGAAATTAGACCATTGCCATACTGTACTGTATATGGATCTATGCCATTCACTTTGAACTGGACTGTGTTTACAGCATGAGTGGACATGAGTAGATCACTTGTTTTGAAATCAAAGCAGAGCTGCATGTAGCCACGTGTGCACATTTGTTCATATCCTTTGCTAGTTACTGAGTTCTTAGCCCAGTTATAGATAATCTGTAGTCAGCAATGGGGGAGGAGTGATTGGTTCCTACAAGAGCACAACATATGTACATTTCTAGACATCTTTGAAAAGTGACACTGGTAAAGAGCTTTTTTTTGTCTTAAAGGGGCAGTGTTTAATTTTGAGACAGCCTTGAATAAGCTAAGTAGCCAATAGGCAGAGGGTAGCATAATTTGTCTGATTCTCTGTAATAATGGTATGGGAATAATAATGCATTTTATTTTGTGAACTGGTTTCTTGGATCAAACAACACAACATTTTTAGTCACTTCCTTGTCTGAAGGAGAAATGGATAAACAGGTTAATGTTAAGCCCTGCATGTTTTTTTCAAAAGTCTCATGGAATGTAGGTCTACATTGAACACCACACATTGGGTAATACAGTACGCTGAATGATAGAACATCTATCTCCATGTTAATATGTTATGGGTGCATTTTCTCCATTGTTTTTGATGGTAGGCACTCTGGAAGGCCTACATTATGATCAAATAGCCACAGTAGCCTACTTGACCACTGTCTGAAACTGTAACTTAAAGCAGGTACAGTGTTCACAGTAAATGCAAGCTGAAAGTTGCACATCATTTTTTACAATGTTCAAGTTTGAGCTCAGCAGACCATAACTTGTTCAGTGCCGAAAAACAGAGGGAACATTGGACTCGAGTGAGATTCTTATGAAACTCCAGTGAGATTCTTATGAGACTCCAGTGAGACTCCAGTAAGATTAGCTCGCATGTCTGCTGTAATAATATGTGTGTATGCAGTAATAAAGTGTCTTAATATCAACACCATCAACACCATCATCCCAGAAACCCTAGACCCTCTCTAAATTGCATACCGCCTCAACAGATCCACAGATGATGCAATCTCTATTGCACTCCACCCAGCCCTTTCCCACCTGAACAAAAGGAACACCTATGTGAGAATGCAATTCAGTGACTACAGCTCAGCGTTCAACACCATAGTGCCCTCAAAGCTCATCAATAAGCTAAGGACCCTGGGACTAAACACCTCCCTCTGCAACTGGATCCTGGACTTCCTGACATGCCGCCCCCAGGTGGTAAAGGTAGGTAACAACACATCCGCCACGCTGATCTTCAACACAGGGGCCCCTTAGGTGTGCGTGCTCAGTCCCCTCCTGTACTCCCTGTTCACTCATGACTGCACGGCCAGGCACGACTCCAACACCATCATTAAATTTGCCGATGACACAACAGTGGTAGGCCTGATCACCGACAACAACGAGACCGCCTATAGGGAGGAGGTCAGAGACCTGGCCGTGTGGTGCCAGGACAACAACACCTATTCCCCCTCGGGAGACTGAAAAGATTTGGCATGGGTCCTCAGATCCTCAAAAGGTTCTACAGCTGCACCATCGAAAGCATTCTGACTGGTTGCATCACTGCCTGGTATGGCAACTGCTCGGCCTCTGACCGCAAGGCACTACAGAGGGTAGTACGAACGGCCCAGCACATCTCTGGGGCCAAGCTTCCTGCCATCCAGGACCTCTACACCAGGCAGTGTCAGAGGAAGGCCCTAAAAATTGTCAAAGACTCCAGCCACCCTAGTCATAGACAGTTCTCTATGCTACCGCACGGCAAGCGGTACCGGAGCCCCAAGTCTAGGTCTCAGAGGCTTCTAAACAGCTTCTACCCCCAAGCCATAAGACTCCTGAACATCTAGTCAAATGGCTACCCAGACTATTTACATTGCCCCCTCCCCTCTCCATACCACTGCCACTTTCTGTTGTCATTTATGCATAGTCACTTTAATAACTCTACCTACTACCTCAACTAACCGGTGCCCCTGCACATTAACTTTGTATATATGTATATATTGTTATTTTTTACTGCTGCTGTTTAATTACTTGTTACTTTTATCTCTTATTCTTAACCATACTTTTTTGAAACAGCACTGTTGGGTAGGGGCTCGTAAGTAAGCATTTCACTGTAAGGTCTACATCTGTTGTATTCGGCGCATGTGACTAATAACATTTGATTTGATTTTGTTTTGATTTAACCTGTTGGGGATGGGGGCGCTGTTTAGACTATTTATGCTAATTTGGCTAATTTTTTAAACGGCTTCCCACAAAATCCTTGATCGTACAATATACATATTATTATTATTATTGGATAGAAAACAGTCTATAGTTTCTATAGGAGTTGAAATTTTGTCTCTAAGTGGAACAGAGCCCATTCTACAGCAATTTCCCTGACATGGAGTCAGATTTGAGAAATGTTGGCCACTTTTCTGAAGTCAGTTAAAAGGGCACTGTCGTTGCTATGACTATACGGACACTTCTTACGTCTTCCCCTGGATGCCTTTACGTGATGACGATTCCAACGGGGTCGATTGCGCGTTCACAGGCCCTACAAATGAAAAAAACCTTTAGCTAGCAAGTCTTTTCTTGCTGCGTAACGCGCGTGGAAGACACCGACCCTCTCCTGTTCCAAGCGTTAGTTTAGCCTGTTATATTTCTCCGGTCATCTTTTCACTCGTTATAGGAGTTACAAACATCATAAAGTAGTTAATTTAAAGCGTTTTATAGCAATTTATATCCGTTTAGTGCGATTTTGGGACATTTATTTTTGCAACGATGTGAAAAGTTGGGCACGCTTTTCAGTTCATCCCGAACGCAGTTGACATTTCCACATGGCAAGAGGACAGCTTTCCACCAAAAGACGATTTCTCCCAAGAAAGGATCCTTTGCCCAAGATACTGATGGAAGAACAGCTCAAGGTAGGACATTTTTATTATGATAAATCGTGTTTCTGTCGAAACATTTTAGTGGCTTAGGACGCCATGTTTTTTGACGTAGCTTCGCTTGGCGCAAACTGTATTGAAAAGTAAGGATAAATTAAAAAATGTAATAACGCAATTGTATTAAGAATTAAATTGTCTATCAATCCCTGTCCACCCTATATTTTTTAGTCACGTTTATGAGTATTTATGTATAAGAGTAGATCACTGTCTAAGTGGCGCAAGGACAAATTCTGACCAGCTGAGTTACATTTCACATTGTCTAACCATGATTTTGGTGGCTAAATATAAACATTTTCGATCAAACTGTATATGCATGTTGTAATGTGATGTTACAGGAGTGTCATCGGAAGAATTCTGAGAAGGTTAGTGAAAAAATTAATATCTTTTGGCGATGTTGACTTTTATCGCTCACTTTGGCTAGAATCAATGCTGGGCTGCTAATTGCTATGTGCTAAGCTAATATAACGATTTATTGTGTTTTCGCTGTAAGACACTTAGAAAATCTGAAATATTGTCTGTATTCACAGGATCTGTGTCTTTCGATTCGTGTATGCTGTGTATTTTTACGAAATGTTTGATGATTAGTAGTTAGGTAAACACGTTGCTCATTGTAATTATTCTAGTCCATTTGTGATGGTGGGTGCAATTGTAAACTATGCCATCTACCTGAAATATGCACTTTTTTCTAACAAAACCTATCCCATACCATAAATATGTTATCAGACTGTCATCTAATGAGTTTTTTTGTTGGTTAGGGGCTATAAATATCTTAGTTTAGCCGAATTGGTGATGGTTACTGGTGTTGGTGGACAAATAAAAGATGGTGGATTATGCTAATGTGTTTTTAGGTAATAGATGTACATCTTTACATATTGTGTCTTCCCTGTAAAACATTTTAAAAATCGGAAATGTTGACTGGATTCACAAGATCTGTGTCTTTCATTAGCTGTATTGGACTTTAATGTGTGAAAGTTAAATATTTTAAAAAAATATTTTTTTTGAATTTCGCGGCACTGGTTTTTCAGTGGGGGGGGGGGGGGGGGTGTGCCGCTAGCGCCACGCTGATCCTAGACAGGTTAATAGGGAGTTGTTCCGCCCCAACTCACCAGAGCCGCCAAAACAGCTTCAATGCGCCTTGGCATAGATTCTATAAGTGTCTCGAACTCTATTGGAGAGATGCGACACCCATTCTTCCACTAGGAATTCCATAATTTAGTGTTTTGTTGATGGTGGTGGAAAACGCTTTCTCAGGCACCGCTCCAGAATCTCCCATAAGTGTTCACTTGGGTTGAGATCTGGTGACTGAGACACACACGCCTTCTAAATCCCCTGTGCTCTTTTGATACGCTCCTTTCCAAGTCACTGAGCTCTAGGGTGACCACATTTAAAATACCCAAATGCGGGACAACATGATGATTTTGCGGGACAGTGTAGCGTACATGAATAAAAACACTTGGCAACACCCCCCTCAATCAGATTAATGGGAATGTGCATCTAGATCTTCTTAAATGACTGTTTTGTGAGCAAATTAGAGCAGATAGCCTTCCAGTATTGCTTTTTCAATCAAACCACATTCTGCCTGGTGGCTGTTGAGTTTTGGCAACATGATATTTTTTGGGGACTATTCAGCTAACCATCCTAAAATGTGTTTTTGGTGTAACAGCAACGTTAAACTATGCTATTATATTTAGTTATGTAGAATACAAATTAATTAATATGTGATCTTCCAAGATATTGATTCAGCTTTTATCTAACTTTACTAAGAAAGCAGCATTGTGAGAAGTGGCAGACGACGACCAGTGTGCTCTGGCAGACCTACACCCCTGCAGTTCACTGCACCGACTGAGCAATTGAAGCATATCCAACTTTTTTCCCTTGTGCAAAATTTGGTGATACAGAGAGACCACATGTGGCTGTTTTATGGAAATCTTGGAATATTTGGCCAAGGAAACAGTTCTGGTTGGTCTCAGGGAATTTAAAACAGTTAGGAAGCGAGACTTATAAAACGGGATGGGAATACTATAGCAGAAAATATGTTAAGTGAGCAACTCATGAGCATTGAGAGCCTCACAAGTTTGACGAAATTACTTTATATCTTTTAGTCTAATAAGGCTATTTATTTACTTTTGTATCTTTTCATCAGAAGCCCTCCCGGGTGGCGCAGTGGTCTAGGGCACTGTATCGCAGTGCTAGCTGCGCAACCAGAGTCTCTGGGTTCGCGCCCAGGCTCTGTCGCAGCCGGAAGCAACCGGGAGGTCCGTTTGGCCGGTAGGGATATCCTTGTCTCAGTATGTAAAATGTAATAAAATGTATGCACTCTACTGTAAGTCGCTCTGGATAAGAGCGTCTGCTAAATGACTAAAATGTAAATGTAGGCACACTGTCACGTTTTGACCTTAGTTCCTTTGTTTTGTCTTTTGTTTTAGTATGGTCAGGGCGTGAGTTGGGTGGGTTGTCTATGTTAGTTTTTCTATGATTTTCTATTTCTGTGTTTGGCCTGATATGGTTCTCAATCAGAGGCAGCTGTCAATCGTTGTCCCTGATTGGGAACCATATTTAGGTAACCTGTTTTCTGTTGGGTTTTTTGGGTGGTTATTTTCAGTCTTTGTGTGTCTGCACCAGATAGAACTGTTTCGGTTGTTTCTTTGTTGTTTTGTTATTCAGTGTTCAGTTTTGGTTATTATTAAATATCATGAATATCACTTACCACGCTGCACCTTGGTCCTCACCTTCTACCACCGACGACGGCCGTTACACACACTTTTTGTATGTAGTTATGAGGCCTGTCCTCTCCAAGTTTAGCAGGAAATTAGCCAGAAAGGATTTGAGAAATACAGTATGATTGGTTGACGATAGGGCTATGACATTGGCCTACAGTACCTCTCATCTTGCGCTGCACAGAATATCAGATCTCAACAGATCTCAATATCAGATCTCAACTCAATTGGAGAAATGTTTAACATCACCATTAGGCTTAGGCTACCACATCCTTATGATATACAGTACCAGGCAAAAGTTTGGACACACCAACTCATTCAAGGGTTGCTTTTTCTTTTTCTACTATTTTCTACAGACATCAAAACTATGAAATAACACATATGGAATCATGTAGTAACCAAAAATGTGTTTAACAAATCATTTTATATTATTCAAAGTAGCCACCCTTTGCTTTGATGACAGCTTTGGATACTCTTGGTATTCTCTCAACCAGCTTCACCTGGAATGCTTTTTCAACAGTCTTGAAGGAGTTCCCACATATGCTGAGCACTTGTTGGCTGCTTTTCTTTCACTCTGTGGTATAACTCATCCCAAACCTTCTCAATTGGGTTTAGGTCGGGTGATTGTTGAGGCCAGGTCATCTGATGCAGCACTCCTTCTTTGTCAAATAGCCCTTACACAGCATGGAGGTGTGTTGGGTCATTGTCCTGTTGAAAAACAAATTATAGTCCCACTAAGTGCAAACCCGATGGGATGCCGTATTGCTGCAGAATGCTGTGGTAGCCATGCTGGTTAAGTGTGCCTTCAGTGTGAGTTGGAGATCTTCCGACCGTTTAGTAAAGTGCAGCCAGGATCCATACAGTGAATAAGTCCTTTGCCTTCTCTCTGCTCATCGTACTGGTGCATGTGTGATCAAGTCTGTGTTGCTTGTGTGTGTTTGCCATTTCAGTGCGGATCTTGTTTTCGGGAGGTGGGGTGTCGGTTGTGTTTGCAAACTCATTTTAGCTCACATCAAGCTTGTAGCATGGATAACACTAGACACAAAATTGCTGCAAAGCTCAATGCGGAAGAAGAATACATATCAAGCACTACACTCCATGAACTGCTGGATCAACAAAAACAGTTCTATAAAGATCAAATAGATCTGAAACTCTCTATGGATTATACCAACAAAGGGGTTGATGATCTGTTTAAGGATGTAATGGAATTTAAACACAGTTTGGTGTTAATGCAGGTGGAGGTGGAGGAGCTAAAGGACGTGAATCACCAGCCAGACCGCTGTAACGGGTGTCTAGATCTTCCTCCTCCTCGGACGAGGAGAGGAGAGAAGGATCGGAGGACCAAAATGCAGCGGGTTGTGAATACATAATGAATTTATTGCAAGACGAAGACGAACACGAAAAACACTTGAATAAACTACAAAACAAATAAACGATGTAGACAGACCTGACTTGAGAACTTACAATAGACGAAGAACGCACGAACAGGAAACAGACTACATACATAAACGAACAAACCGAAACAGTCCCGTGTGGTGTATAGACACAGACACGGAAGACATTCACCCACCTACAAACAGTGTGAACAGCCAACCTATATATGGTTCTCAATCAGAGGAAAACGTCAAACACCTGTCCCTGACTGAGAACCATATAAGGCTAATTACAAGTGACCAAAACATAGAAACACAACACATAGAATGCTCACCCCAACTCACGCCCTGACCAACTAAACACATACAAAAATAACATAAAACAGGTCAGGAACGTGACAACCGCATTCAAAACCATGTCTGAGGATTTCACAATTTTCCAAAAAACACTTGACAAGCACCCTTCCAAAGGAGACTACTAATCGAGGATCAATAACATTTTAATCAATGGAATTGAGGGCGTAAAGCCTGAGACTTAGCATGACACAGAAGTCAAGGCCAAGAAATTCCTGGCTGATCATCTCAAACTGGATCCTAAACTCATCGAGATGCAGAGGGTGCATAGGAATGGCACTTTCTTTCCCGATGGACGGTCCCAGATCTATTGTGGTGAAACTGCTCAGGTTCAAAGACAAGGAGGAGATTCTCAGGAGAGCCAAGTGCCTGAAGGGAACGTAAACCTTCATCAATGAAGAGTTCTCCGAAAAGGTATACCTCAAAAGAAAGGAACTGCTTTCACAACTAGTTGAAGAACTAAAAAAAGGCAACATTGCACACCTGAAGTTTGGTAGCCTGGTCGTTCACCCCCGCCCCCCAGCGTCGTAGGCCTATGGCATATTTACTCTACTTTGTTCATGTGTTTCACACAAGCTCATGACCAAAACCACACATTGCTCTAAATGTCATAACCCTCTGAAGTCTTCAGTGGTGGCCCTCGGAGTGTGGTGTCAGGAAAATAACCTCACACTCAACAAAACAAAGGAGATGATCATGGACTTCAGGAAACAGCAGAGGGAACACCCCCATATCCACATCGACGAGACACTAGTGGAGAAGGTGGAAAGTTTTAAGTTCCTCTGCGTACACATCACGGACAAACTGAAATGGTCCACCCACACAGACAGCGTGGTGAAGAAGGCGCAACAGTGCCTCTTCAACCTCAGGAGGCTGAAGAAATTTGGCTTGTCACCAACAACACTCACAAACTTTTACAGATGCACAATCGAGAGCATCCTGTCGGGCTGTATCACCGCCTGGTACGGCAACTGCTCCGCCCACAACCGTAATGCTCTCCAGATGGTAGTGAGGTCTGCACAACGCATCACGGGGGCAAACTACCTGCCCTCCAGGACACCTACACCACCCGATGTCACAGGAAGGCCAAAAAGATCATCAAGGAGAACAACCACCTGAGCCACTGCCTGTTCACCCCGCTATCATCCAGAAGGCGATGTCAGTACAGGTGCATCAAAGCCGGGACCGAGAGACTGAAAAACAGCTTCTATCTCAAGGCCATCAGGCTGTTAAACAGCCATCACTAACATTGAGTGGCTGCTGCCAACATACTGACTCAAATCTCTAGCCACTTTAATAATTAAAAATTGGATGTAATAAATGTATCCCTAGTCACATTATACAATGCCACTTTATACAATGTTTACATACCCAACATTACTAATCTCATATGTATATACTGTACCATATACCATCTACTGCATATTTCCTTTGCCGTTCGGCCATCGCTCATCCATATATTTATATGCACATATTCTTATTCATTCCTTTGCTGTTGTGAAATTGTTAGATTACTTTAGATTAGATATTACTGCATGGTCAGAACTAGAAGCACAAGCATTTTGCTACACTCGCATTAACCCATTAGAGTTTACCAGAAATAAGTCTATCACTTTTTATTACTCTATTGTTAAGCAATTTAATAACCTTTATAGCAGTTTATTAATTCCAAGACAAACTTATTTTTGACCTTTCATTTGAACGTTCGCAGTCTTCCTAAAAATCATGACCACCTTGTTCCTTATCTGTCTTCTCTCAGTCATGAATGTTCCATTGTTGCCCTTTCAAAAACATGGTTGACTGAAGAGACAACCATGCTTTATGACATGTCTTCTTATAATGCTGTTCACCACTGTAGAACATCAAGAGTGGGAGGAGGAGAGTCCATTTTTGTTCATAAACGTTTTCATTTCTTTGTAAGAGAGGACCTCACACTTACATCTGATAACGTTGATATTGAATCTCTTTTCAAAGAAATTCCTTCCTGTTCATTTATTTGTGGTAAAAAAAAGTGGTAATTGGCCTCCCGGGTGGCCGCAACCGGGAGGTCCGTGGGGCGACGCACAATTGGCATAGCGTCGTCCGGGTTAGGGAGGGTTTGGCGGGTAGGGATATCCTTGTCTCAGTATGTAAAAATGTAATAAAATGTATGCACTCTACTGTAAGTCGCTCTGGATACGAGCGTCTGCTAAATGACTAAAATGTAATTGGATGCATCTATCAGCCACCTGATTCTGACATTTGTAGTTTCACTGATATCCTTGCGTCAATCTTGGGTTTAATAATGAAGATCAATGTGTTTTCTGTTGGGTGATTACAACATACGTTTTTTAGTGAGAACCACTCACTGACATCAGATTTTCTAATACGTTATACTCCAGCATCTGTATGCCCTCATCTATACTGTCACGTTCGTTCTCCTCCTCGTCTGAGGAGGAGCATGGATCGGACCAAAATGCAGAGTGATATGAATACATCTTCTTTTATTGGAGACGAAGACGAAACGAACACTATACAAACTAATACAAAAAACAATAAACCACGAACGTGAAGATACAAACGAAAGTGCACACACAGCTACTAACGTTAGACATAGACAATTACCCACAATCATCTAAAGCCTATGGCTGCGTTAAATATGGCTCCCAATCAGAGACAACAATAAACAGCTGTCTCTGATTGAGAACCAAACCAGGCAACCATAGACTTTCCTAAACCTCTCTACTTAACACAACCCCATACACTCTACAAAACCCCCTAAACAATACACACACCCTAAACTAGACAAAACACACAAACATCCCCCAGGGCACACCCTGACCTAACTAAACTAATAAAGAAAATCAATGTAACAGAGGCCAGGGTGTGACATATACGCCCACAAGAGTGACCAGTTTATCTGACACCCTTATTGATAATATTTTTACAACTTCTTTGAATAATCAAATCAAATGTATTTATATAGCCCTTCTTACATCAGCTGATATCTCAAAGTGCTGTACAGAAACTCAGCTTTAGGATGTTAATTGATATTTCATGGGAATATTTTAATAATCAGGCCGATGTGGAGTCTGCCTATCAGACTTTTTCTTAATCTTTCAAAGATTGTATGAAAAGTTGTATAAAAAATGGTTCACAAATCCATTTCCCCTGAATTCTGCAAATTACAAAATCTATAAGAAAAAATGTACTTACCTAAGTCGGATATCCGCCAAAATATTTTTTATATAGTCAACTTGGAAAATCATTGATCAACTGATGAAAAAGTAATCGACAACAATTCCATCTCAATTTATTGTTGGAAATAAGACCTATAGTGATACTGATGTTATTGTATTTCATGTGAATTTAACAACTTCTTTGTGAATGTGGGTTCCTCTCTGTCAAAGAAAATTGAGAAAACTGATGGAAATCCCTTGGATTACATTAAGGAACATTTCCCTTCTCTGCTTCAGTTTGCTCCTCTTGATGTGATGGAGGTAATTGGTACCTTGAAGATATTAGCAGCAGTTCATGATGAGATTGGTGCCTCTTTGGTGAAATCAGTTTCTTCCTCAATTACTGAGCCTCTAACGTACAGTACCATTCAAAAGTTTGAACACACCTACTCATTCAAGGGTTTTTCTTTATTTTTACTATTTTCTACATTGTATAATAATAGTGAAGACATCAAAACCATGAAATATTGCATATGGAATCATGTAGTAACCAAAAAAGTGTTAAACAGATAAAAATATATTTTATATTTGAGATTCTTCAAAGTAGCCACCCTTTGCCTTGATGACAGCTTGGCACACTCTTGGCATTTTCTCAACCAGCTTCACCTGGAATGCTTTTCCAACAGTCTTGAAAGAGTTCCCACATATGCTGAGCACTTGGTGGCTGCTTTTCCTTCACTCTGCGGTCCAACTCATCCCAAACCTTCTCAATTGGGTTGAGGTCGGGTGATTGTGGAGGCCAGGTCATCTGATGCAGCACTCCATCACTCTCCTTCTTGGTCAAATAACCCTTACACAGCCTGGAGGTGTGTGTTGGGTCATTGTTGAAAAAAAAAAGATAGTTCCACTAAGCGCAAATCAGATGGGATGGCGTATCGCTGCAGAATGCTGTGGTAGCCATGCTTATTAAAACTTCTTAAGCCTAGGGGGCACTATTTTTACGTCCGGATGAAACGTGTGCCCAAAGTAAACTGCCTGCTACTCAGGTCCAGAAGCTAGGATATGCATATTATTAGTAGTATTATTAGTAGTAGATTTGGATAGAAAACACTCTGAAGTTTCTAAAACTGTCAGTATGATGTCTGTGCGTATAACATAACTTATTTGGCAGGCAAAATACAGAGGACAAACCATCCAGGAGGTCACTCTCTTTTCAATGTTTCAATGGGAACCTAGATTTCAAAGGCACTTGCTTGCAGTTCCTATCGCTTCCACTGGATGTCAACAGTCTTTAGAAATTGGTTGATGTTTTTCCTTTGAGAAATGAAGATGTAGGGCAGTTCAGAATGAGGGCCGAGTGAAGTGTACTGTTTGACCTGAAAGCACGCTCCACTTTGTTTTTATCCGCTATTGAACGCAGTTTATTCCGTCTTAAATTTTATCGATTATTTACATAAAAAAATACCTAAAGTTGTATAAGGAAAGTTGTTTGAAATGTTTGAATAAAGTTTACAGGTAACTTATTAGATACGTTGTAGACATGTTGCGTGAGTTGGAACCGGTGTATTTTCAGAATCAAACGCGCCAAGTAAATGGAGATTTTGGGGATATAACGACAGAATTACTCAAACAAAAGGACCATTTGTGATGTTTAATCAACATTTTGGAGTGCCAACAGAAGAAGATCATCAAAGGTAAGGCATGAATTATATGTTATTTCTGACTTTTGTGTTGTGCCTGGCAGGTTGAATTATGATTTTCATGTGTATATTTGATGGGGTGCTGTCCTCAGATAATAGCATGGTTTGCTTTCGCCATAAAGCCTTTTTGAAATCTGACAATGTGGCTGGATTAACAAGAAGTTAATCTTTAAACCGGTGTATAACACTTGAATGATTTATGAATTATTATTATGAGTATTTCTGTTTTGGAATTTGGCGCGCTGCTATTTCACTGGGTGTTGTCAAATCAATCCCGTTAACGGGATTGGCGCACGAAGGGATCACGAAGAAGTTAAATGTGCCTTAAATTCTAAATAAATCACAGACAGTGTCACCAGCAAAGCACACCAACACCAGCACACCTCCTCCTCCATGCTTCACAGTGGGAAACACACATGCGGATATCATCTGTTCACCTACTCTACGTCTCACAAAGACACAGTAGTTGGAACCAAAAATCTCATATTTGGACTCATCAGACCAAAAGACAGATTTCCACAGGTCTAATGTCCATTGCTCGTGTTTCTTGGCCCAAGCAAGTCTCCTCTTCTTTTTGGTGTCCTTTAGTAGTGTTTTTTCAGCAATTCGACCATGAAGGCCTGATTCACGCAGTCTCCTCTGAACAGTTGATAGTTATGCTATTTTTCACCACCAGGCTGCTGATGTCATGCATTTGAATCCATGAAAAGATGGGTGGGGCTAAGGCTTAAGAGCGATTGCATGATTCTGAATGGTTGTAGACAAAGAGCTCTCCAGTACATGTACCAAAACATCCAAGGGACATTTTCTCTAAAGTGGGGTTACAAGTTGATCAACTTTCAAAGCATAATTACTTTCCCATTGTTCCCCAACTGTTGTTTATGATATAGCATTTTCTAACTCTTGAGTCTCTAGTTTTATCTAATGTAAAAAACACCATTTAAAATTTTGCCACATAAGACCGAATCGAGCCGGTCGGTCACATATGAGGACGCAAAAACGCTAATTGCAGTCCTTCACCAAAACGTTCCCTCTCCCTCGCTCCGACAGAGCCGAGGATAAGAGACAGCGGTGGCCTCTCCCGACACTCTTGTTCATGTTTTCTGTGCCGTGAGCGGCAATGAGGTCCAATGACCATCAGTGGCTCCAAGTAATTCATCAGGGAAATAGTGGATCACAATAGTGGATCATCTACCATGCATGTCAGGTACTCAGATGCTGCTGCCTACTTTATTTATTTTTAATGGAACCTAATACAATTTGGAGTTCTCTTTGATTGAGGGGAGGAATTGATAAAAAGGGAAGCGTGAGATGGAAGTTTGATCAGTAATTGTAGGAGTCGAATGTGACATCGGAAGACTAATTAAGGAACTGAATCTAATGGCCAACACACATGGTGTTACACACAGCTCTCTCCCCTGGTCAACACACATGGTTTCACACACAGCACACTCACCCAGCAAACACACATAGAGTTACTTACAACTCTGTCCCCCAGACAACGCACATCGTGTTACACACAACTCTGTCCCCCAGACAACACATATCCTGTTACACACAACTCTTTCCCCCAGACAACACACATCGTGTTACACGCAACTTTGTCCCCCAGACAACACATATCCTGTTACACACAACTCTTTCCCCCAGACAACACACATCGTGTTACACGCAACTCTGTCCCCCAGACAATGCACATGGTGTTACACACAACTCCTCCCCCCAGCCAAAACACATGACAGAGTGTTAAACACAATTTAGCTCTCCCCCCAACCAATATAGGCACAGGGAGGTACTGGGATTTCACATTACTATATCTCTCTCGTCTCTCTCTCGTCTCTCTCTCGTCTCTCTCTCGTCTCTCTCTCGTCTCTCTCTCGTCTCTCTCTCGTCTCTCTCTCGTCTCTCTCTCTCTCTCTCGTCTCTCTCTCTCTCTCGTCTCTCTCGTCTCTCTCGTCTCTCTCTCTCTCTCTCTCTCTCTCTCTCTCTCTCTCTCTCTCTCTCTCTCTCTCTCTCTCTCTCTCTCTCTCTCTCTCTCTCTCTCTCTCTCTCTCTCTCTCTCTCTCTCTCTCTCTCTCTCTCTCTCTCTCTCTCTCTCTCTCTCTCTCTCTCTCTCTCTCTCTCTCTCTCTCTGTAGCAAATGAGCCTAAGGATAAGGTAACTATATCCCTATTTGCATAAACAAACACATACAGTGCATTCATAAAGTATTCAAACCTCTTGATTTGTTACATTACAGAATTATTCCAAAATGGATTAAATCATTTTTTCCCCTCATTAATCTACACAATACCCCATAATGAAAAAGCAAAATACAGGTTTTTAGAAATGTCTGCAAATGTATAAAAAACAACAACTGATATCACATTTACATAAGTATTCAAACCCTTTACTCAGTACTTTGTTGAAGTACTTTTGGCAGCGATTACAGCCTTGAGTCTTCTTGGGTATGACGCTACAAGCTTGGCACACCTGTATTTGGGGAGTTTCTCACATTCTTCTCTGCAGATCCTCTCAAACTCTGTCAGGTTGGATGGGGAGCGTCGCTGCATAGCTATTTTCAGGTCTCTCCTGAGATGTAAGTCTGGGCTCTGGCTGGGCCATTCAAAAACATTCTGAGACCTGTCCCAAAGCCTCTCCTGATTGTCTTGGCTGTGTGCTTAGGGTCGTTGTCCTGTTGGAAGGTAAACCTTCGCCCCAGTCTGAGGTCCTGAGTGCTCTGGAGCAGGTTTTCATTAAGAATCCCTCTGTACTTTGCTCCATTCATCTTTCCCTCGATCCTGACTAGTCTCCCAGTCCCTGCCGATGAAAAACATCCCTATAGCATGATGCTGCCACAACCATGCTTCACCGGAGGGATGGTGCCAGGTTTCCTCCAGACGTGAAGCTTGGCATTCAGGCCAAAGAGTTCAATCTTGGTTTCATCAGACCAGAGAAGCTTGTTTCTCATGGTGTGAGAGTCTTTAGGTGCCTTTTGGCAAACTCCAAGCGGGCTGTTATGCCTATTACTGAGGAGTGGCTTCTGTCTGGCCACTCTACCATAAAGGCCTGATTGGTGGAGTGATGCAGAGATGGTTGTCCTTCTGGAAGGTTCTCCCATCTCCACAGAGGAACTCTGGAGCTCTGTCAGAGTGACCATCGGATTCTTGGTCACCTCCCTGACCAAGGCTTTTCTCCCCCGATTGCTCAGTTTTGCCGGCCAGCTCTAGGAAGAGTCTTGGTGGGTCCAAACTTCTTCCGTTTAAGAATGATGGAGGCCACTGTGTTCTTGGGGTACTTCAATGCTGCAGAAATGTTTTTGGTACCCTTCACCAGATCTGTTCCTCGACACAATCATGTCTCAGAGTTCTACAGACAATTCCTTTGACCTCATGGCTTGGTTTCTGCTCTGACATGATCTGACATCAACTGTGGGACCTTTTATAGACAGTTGTGGGCCTTTCCAAATCATGTCCAATCAATTGAATCTAACACAGGTGGACTCAAATCAAGTTGTAGAAACCTCTCAAGGATGATCAATGGAAAGAGGCTGCACATGAGCTCAATTTCAAGTCTCATAGCAAAGGGTCTGAATACTTATGTAAATAAGGTATTTCTGTGTTCACTTTGTCATTATAGCGTATTGTGTGTAGATTGAAATATATATATATATATATATATATATATATATACTTTAATCCATTACAATTAGGCTGTAATTTAACAAAATGTGGAAAAAGTCAAGGGGTCTGAATCTTTTTTGAATGTACACACAAGCACATGGACGCACACGCATGCAAACACACGCAAACACACAAACAGAGACAGAAAGAGAGAGTGAGCGAGAGAAAGATCGAGCGAGAGAGATCGAGACTATGCCAACACACGTCAAACACGTACATCCAGGGCTGTTTGTCAATCACAGTTTTTACACCAATTCAGAAACTAAATATAAATAAAAACGCTGCAATATAAATAAAAACACTGGAGAATTCATGCAGGGACGTCTAACAGTGACGTTTGTACAGCACTATAACAAATTAATTGACAGTAGTACATAGGCTACACAACAATTACAAGCCATCAACAAAACAAGACTCCAGAGAGTGTATGATGTCCCAGACTTCGCCTGAACCTGCGTCATGTGGCGCGTGACATTACAGCACAATGTGAGTGAATACAGTTCTCTCAGAACCCACAGGTATTGTATTGTTATATAGTGTATGTCATTCTTATACAACATAGCAGCCATCTGTCTCCAGATGTAAGACTGTGAGACTTCTCTCTGTGGGCCTATTGTGGAGCGGTCGGATGAAAGCGCCATGAACACGAGCGGAAGAAAGCCTGAGCCTGTTTTAGACAAGACATTTACATACTCTCTCTTGCTGTACACGTCTAGCGAGAGACAGGGAGAATGGGTGGAAATGCCAGACGAGCGGTCTTTAATGTCAGATATTCTAGCGAGATGCTGTTTCTTCCCACCAGCTAACGGCGGAGCGCATGAAAAAGTGAGCCGGTTAGGTGTACGACAGCGAGCTTTGGACGGATAAATGAACAAGTGGATGAGTATAGGGATGAGTCTGTTCTGCTCTGTGTACCATGCTACCACACAATCAAACCGTAATGTGGGCAAGCGCTGGTGGAGCACGAAGCGTCATCCCTCTCTGCATCGTATCCATGATCTCATTACCGCTGTATACATAGCCCTGAAACGGCATGTACAATTTAACCCAATTTGATGGATAGTTCTCATGATATGGTAATACCGGCCCCAGGCCATGCTACGGAAAGCAATCCTCCTCCTGCACATTGTGATATCTCCCCTTCGCTTTCTCCTCCTCTCCTCTTTATTCTGTTTTTTCCCCTCTCGTCACATGAGCAGCTAGAGTAGTCAGCCAGTGTGGTGTTCCTGGTATGGGAACCCTCCAGCCCCCCCAGGGCATTAGATTAGAAGGAGCAGAAATTCATCATTCCAAATGTGCCATGAGGAATGGGCACATAATGCTGGAGAGTAGTATGTTCTATATGAGGCCCCATGTGTATTTTTGTATCTGTGCTGTGTCAAAGTAGCATGTTGGCATTTATTGGGATGACTTGTGTACTGGAGGTAGCACTGCAGGGTAGTCACTAGCTGGCACAGCCACAAAGTCATCAAATCTGATTTTAAACCTAAACCTAACCCTAACCTTAACCACACTGCTAACCTTATGCCTAACCCTAACCTTAAATGAAGACCAAAAAGCTTCTTTTTTTTTGTTGATATATACCCAATCCCAATAAACGTCAATATCTGGATATAGCAGGGATCGCTGTGTTGGGGAGTCATCCGAGGCAATATTCATTGACAGCAAAATTGGAGAGGGGTTTGATATCCAGCCCTTTCCAGTTTATAAGGAGACAATCAGCCTTACACTGTTGAGGCCACTGCGCCAAAGCTCAACGCACCCTGCCAAAGAAAGCAGCCAATCAAGGATGAGGCGAGCCTTTAACCACAAGGCCATTGGTACCACATTTACTGCTGTGAATTAGAGCTGAATCAAATGTCCCTCAATGCAATCTGATTCCAATGATGACTGGAAGTGACGTGTGTCAACCGGGCGTATGGATGCAGAGATGTTAATGACCGGTAGCCAGTTAATCATAATGGTCCCATAACGCAGATGGCCTAAGCTGATGGGATTAAAACAAAAACCACTGATTTATTTACGGGAACCTGTCATCATTAAAGGAAATTCTCAAAATGCATTATAGCATTATATCTCCCTCTGTGATATCGCCACGTCCAACTCAGAATATCCCCTTCCTCCTCACCCAACCTGCTCTCAGAGCATTTCGCATTATTCGTATTATATGTTACAAATTTTCAAAACGTATGATATGTTATGAATTCTAGCTAGGTGGCTAACGTTAGCTAGGCAATGGGTTAGGGATAGGGGTTAGGGTTAAGGTTAGGGATAAGTTCAGGAGTTAGGTTGAAGGGTTAGCTAACATGCTAAGTGCTTGCAAAGTAGCTAAAAAGTTGTAAGTACAGCTCTGACACACACAGACATGCCACCAGGGTTTTTTTCACAGTTACCAAATCCAGAACAAATTCAAGAAAGCGTAAAGTATTCTACAGAGCCATTATTACATGGAACTCCTTTCCTTCACATATTTCTCAAATGAACAGCAGACCTGGTTTCAAAAAACAGACAAAGCAACACCTCACCGCACAATGCCTATCCCCTATTTGACCTAGATATTTTGTGTTTATGTATTGATACAGTATGTAGGCTATGTGTGCCGTTTTTAAATTGACGTAGTTCTGTCCTTGAGCTGTTCTTGTATATTCATGTTCTGTAATATGCAATGTTTCATGTTTTGTGTGGACCCCAGGAAGAGAGGTTGCTGCTTTCGCAACAATACCAAAAACTTGAGATGCAGACCGGGTCTTGGCTCAGCCGGCAGTAGGATTGTTGTTTAACTAGTTGGTGACAGCAGAAGCCCAGCGGGTCGCCACTTAAACCCTGGTAGACATTCATTTCTCTTGACTCACTCTGTCAGAGACCCTTGGCCAGTTTCTGTTCAGAAGCTTCACAATCTCTGTTTATCAGAAGGAGCACCACCAGCGCTGCTGGGGAGTTTCATCAACAGACATGTTGGAGATGATGGTACAGGGTGCTGGTCCTGTGTGATTAGGAACTCCAGTTGGCCTTGGGAAACTTATACCATCCATACCCTCACCCAGCTCTGGATCTTTAACACTTCATTAAATACAGCAGCATGGTGCTGATTAACTCGTGAAGATAGACTCCATACTATCTCAGGGAGATGTTTCCTCCTTGGAAGAAGGCCATGTAATCAGTCATTTAGCTCTCTAACTGTTTGTCGGTGGCGTCATGAAATGGGTTTCCATGGCCGAGCAGCCACATACAAGTCTAAAATCACCATGCGCAATGCCAAGCATTGGCTGGAGTGGTGTAAGGCTGGTTTTCATGGTTCAGGTTTAATTCCAGTGAAGGGAAATCTTAAAGCTACAGCTTATAATGACATTCTAGAAGATGCTGTGCTTCCAACTTTGTGGCAACAGTTTGGTGAAGGCCCATTCCTGTTTCAGAATGACAATTCCCCAGTGCAAAAATCGAGGTCCATACAGAAATGGTTTGTCAAGATCGGTGTGGAAGAACTTAACTGGGCTGCACAAAACCCTGACCTCAACCCCATCGAACACCTGAGCCAGGCCTAATTGCCCAACATCAGTGCCTGACCTCACTAATGCTCTTGTGGATGAATGGAAGCAACATCTAGTGAAAAGCCTTTCCAGAAGAGTGGAGGCAGTTATAGCAGCAAAGGGGGACCAACTCCATTTTAATGCCCATTATTTTGGAATGAGATGTTTGACGAGCAGGTGTCCACATACTTTTGGTCATATAGTGTATCTCTCCCTTTCTCCCCACTTTATCCTTCCCTTCCTTCCTCCACTCTCCCCCTCAACCATTCTCTCTCTCTCTCTCTCTCTCTCTCTCTCTCTCTCTCTCTCTCTCTCTCTCTCTCTCTCTCTCTCTCTCTCTCTCTCTCTCTCTCTCTCTCTCTCTCTCTCTCTCTCTCTCTCTCTCTCTCTCTCTCTCTCTCTCTCTCTCTCTCTCTCTCTCTCTCTCTCTCTCTCTCTCTCTCCCCCTCCCCCTCCCCCTCCCCCTCCCCCTCCCCTCTGTGGAGGTGGGTCCTGTGTCCTTGGCAGATTAATGAGGTGGAGAAGCAGAGGTAAGAGTCTAGGTCAGCACGTGGTCACCCAGGGGTCAGCAGCCTCATTAACCCTGTCCAGACAGCTCTGTTTAATGGACTGCACCAACAGGGAGGGGGTGTGTGGGGGAGGGGTACTCAAAGTAACCAGGTGGACATATAAGTCATTGGAGTGCTGATGCTGTTTGTGACGGTGCATGTAAAAGCTGTAGTTAATATGAATGCTGAGGCTAGGACTTGACTGAGAATGACAAAGCTCTATTTCTCAGTTTTCTATAGACAGTATAGGATTCCCACAGGATATAAGATGGAAACCTTCCATCTATCAAATACACTTCTGATGTGTGGGGTTGTGTGTGGGGGACACATTCTTCATTCACTAAGCTACAAACATCCTCAGGTATTCTACAGGTTTGTGTTGTGGCTATACCTGAAAGGGGTCCAGCCAAAAACCAGAGCGATATGATAATACATGACGCTCAACAGATGTTGGGGGCCGATGGGGAATGAAGCGTAGGAAGAAACAAAATCATGCTTTACAAATAGGACTAAAAGACTGCAGTGGTGCGCTCTGTTTCTTTAAGAGAGCATATAGGGAAGTCACCGAAAATATAATAAATGTACACATATGGATAAAGGATTGATGAGATGTGCTCTGAGAGTATAGGGCCCTATGAGAAATAGAATAAATGGGGTAGGCACAGGTGATTACATGGCAAATTTTCTCTGGTCCCACAATCTAATGAGACATTCAGAGATGGATCGACTACGGGAGAGAGAGAGACAGAAAGCAGGAAAATGGCAAGGGAGGGAAGAAAGAAGTGAAATCCCCCAAAAATTAAATCTAAAAACAGTAGGAGAGGTCAAACCTGTCTTTAGTCAAAACTAAAACAAAGGTGACATCAAAGGTAGTCGTCATGCGAACAGATCAACGACAAATGAAAAGACGGCTCAATCTAATCCCTCTCGCCAATCGTCAATGAGGAGAAGAAAGAGAAAAAGAAAGTGAGAGTATCATACATGGTGTTAAAATGAGACTCTGGTGGGGGTTTGCGAGTCGTCAGAGCCATCTGAGAGATTAGGAGGCCCATTGAGTCCAGGATTAGACACAGGCTACATAGCCCTGTGAGGATCTCACTTCAAGCCCTCTCACAGCATGAAGAATCAATAAAGAGAGAAAGCACTGAATGTGTCTAGGCATATAATAGTATATTGGCGGTGCTGTTCGATGTAATGCACATCACACTGTTGAATGGAGAGTCTGACTGTGGGGCTGTGTGGGCTATGTGAGTAATATAACAAGAGAAAATAATGTTTTTTATATTAAATGATAAGGACATCTCTGAAGAAATAATGAATGCACTCCGCTTAACAAAACACAGATATACTAATCAATTGCACATCGTGGCAAAATCCGTTGGACATTCTTACACTTAAATGTACTTCACGTCTAAGAATCAATTGGTTACAAGGATCAAATCATCTGCAAATTGTGTCATTTTAGTAGGGGAAGTACATCTGTAGGCTTACACTCTTCAACATTTATATATTCCTGAAATAACTGTATTTTCCTTCGCCGCTCTTTGTGGGTTTGACTGGTTGTGTGATGAGAGTACGGGGTGCAGGGTGGTCTGCAGGCGAAGGCCTGTGACTGGTGGAGTATTGTGTAAAGGCACAGCAGCTTCCACCTGGAGGAACTGATCCTTTCATTTCACACACCTTTCAAGAGGAATATGAAAAAACACCACAGAGAAGAATGAAATAGAACAGGAGAAAAAGAGAGAAAAATAAGAGAGAACAAGTGAAAGTGGATGAGAGAGAGAGAGACAAAAATATAGAAACAAAATGATAGGGGAAAGGAGCGTTTTGGGGACCACTGTCACGATCGCTGTCGTCGTGGAAATGACCGGACCAAGGTGCAGCATGGTGAGCGTATATTTCTTTTGTTGACAAATGTCGCCAACAAAACAAAGAACAAAGGAAACGACAGTGAAGCTTACTTAGGCTATAATGCCACTAACAAAGACAACTACCCACAAATACAAAAGGAAAAAAGGCTGCCTAAGTATGATTCCCAATCAGAGACAACGATAGACAGTTGTCCCTGATTGAGAACCATACCCGGCCAAAACATAGAAACAAAGAACCCACCCGAGTCACACCCTGACCAACCAAACATAGAGAATAAAAAGATCTCTATAGTCAGGGCATGACAACCACAGAGAGACTGAGCGAAAAAGGAAATTTACAGTAGAAAAAGACTGGAATGTTCTGTATCTTTTTCTCCTCTGTGATAGTAAACTAATCTCCGCTGACAGAGACAGAGATGACATGGTGACTTTGTAGTTCACAGGGGAAATCTCTACAGCACATGTAAAAGTATGTGGACACCTGCTCATCGAACATCTCATTCCAAAATCATGGGCATTAGATGGAGTTGGTCCCCCCTTTGCTGCTATAACAGCCTCCACTCTTCTGGGAAGGCTTTCCACTAGATGTTGGAACATTGCTGCGGGGACTTGCTTCCATTCAGCCACAAGAGCATTAGTGAGGTCAGGCACTGATCATGGGCGATTAGCCATGGCTCACAATTGGCATTCCAATTCATCCCAAAGGTGTTCGATGTGGTTGAGGTCAGGGCACTGTGCAGACCAGTCAAGATCTTTCAAACCGATCCCGAACAAACCATTTCTGTTTGGACCACGCTTTGTTCACAGGGGCATTGTCATGCTCAAACAGGAGAGGACCTTCCCCAAACTGTTGCCACTAAGTTGGAAGCACAGAACCGTCTAGAATGTCATTGTATGCTGTAGTGTTAAGATTTCCGTTCACTGGAACTAAGGGGCCTAGCCCGAACCATGAAAAACAGTGTGCTGCAATTGAGGACAGACAATTTTCACACACTAAGCGCTTCAGGACTCGGCGGCCCCGTTCTGTGAGTTTGTGTGGCCTACAACTTTGCGGCTGAGCAGTTGTTGCTCCTAGAGGTTTCCACTTCACAATAACACCACTTACAATTGACCGGGGCAGCTCTAGCAGGGCAGAAATTTGACAAACTGACTTGTTGGAAAGGTGATATATCCTATGACGGTGCCACGTTGAAAGTCACTGAGCTCTTCAGTAAGGCCATTCTACTGCCAATGTTTGTCTATGGAGATCGCATGGCTGTGTGCAAAATTTTTGACACCTGTCAGCAACAGGTGTGGCTGAAATTGCCGAATCCATTAATTTGAAGGGGTGTCCACATACGTTTGTATATATAGTGTACATTGGTTGTTACTCTTTAATCTGCCTCCTGACATGGTTTCATTTTATGTCTTTCATTATCTGTCTGTCATATGTCGATGCCTATCGTTCCATAAACATGTCCATATATGATAAAGCAGTAAACATTTGGTACGCTGTCCATGGTCCTGAAAGGTGCATTAGGCCTACTCTTTTTAATTTCTCATTCTCTCTCCTCATTTCCCTTTTTTCTATTTCTGTCCTTTTTCTTTCCCTGTGTATTACACGTTTGGGTGACCAACAATTGATTCCCATTGAAAATCCTATTTTCCCTTGCCCCTAACCCTAAGCCTAACCTTAACCCCACACCCCTAACCCTAAACCTAACCCTTAAACCTAATTCTAACCCTAAACCTAACCCCTATGCCTAAAATAACATTTTTCCTTTTTAGGACCGGCCAACTGTTCTCACGTGTCCCAATTCTCCTTGGTTAACTAACTTTACTGGACTTCTGGTCCTCACAACATTTACATTTAAGTCATTTAGCAGACGCTCTTATCCAGAGCGACTTACAAATTGGAAAGTTCATACATATTCATCCTGGTCCCCCCGTGGGAATTGAACCCTGGTCCCCCCGTGGGAATTGAACCCACAACCCTGGCGTTGCAAGCGCCATGCTCTACCAACTGAGCCACACAGGACCACAAAAACAGAAACACACACACGTCGGCACAACCTTACTCCCACTGACCATAGAACCCTACTGACTCTAACACCAACCATGGGAGTACGGTAGCAGAGAAATCTGGTCATCTACAGCACAAGTAAGAAAAAGCGGTGATTTCTTAGGGATCTCATTAGTGTCAGCGTGGGAGAAAATACAGAAATTAGACCTGAAATACAGCAACTCGTTAGAGAGACTGTCCCCCCCTGAGAACCTGCATCACATACAGTACAGTACTTCCTGTTACACAGCGGCTAATTTATAAATCATGGTATTTTAATGATCTCTGCTTTGCCTAGGTAAATTACCTGATTTTAGGGGTGCAGGTTACCTGATGAATTCTGGGACCCTGGCTATACCCTGGCTGTACCCTGGCTATACCCTGGCTGTACCCTGGTTATACCCTGGCTGTACCAGTTTGAATGTCACCGCTGATGATAGAGGGTTATGGACGCAGATTGACTTTTCTGTGTCCTCAAACACTCAAGAGGAAGGGTCATGTGGATCAGGAACATATATGTTTAGAACTAGCTACATGACTGTGTAGTGTGTACATACATTACTGTGTAGTGTGTATATACATTACTGTGTAGTGTGTATATACATTACTGTATAGTGTGTACATACATTACTGTGTAGTGTGTATATACATTACTGTGTAGTGTGTATATACATTACTGTGTAGTGTGTACATACATTACTGTGTAGTGTGTACATACATTACTGTGTAGTGTGTACATACATTACTGTGTAGTGTGTATATACATTACTGTGTGGTGTGTATATACATTACTGTGTAGTGTGTATATACATTACTGTGTAGTGTGTATATACATTACTGTGTAGTGTGTATATACATTACTGTGTAGTGTGTACATACATTACTGTGTAGTATGTACATACATTACTGTGTAGTGTGTACATACATGACTGTGTAGTGTGTATATACATGACTGTGTAGTGTGTATATACATTACTGTGTAGTGTGTATATACATTACTGTGTAGTGTGTACATACATTACTGTGTAGTGTGTACATACATTACTGTGTAGTGTGTACATACATTATGTGTAGTGTGTACATACATGACTGTGTAGTGTGTACACACATTACTGTGTAGTGTGTATATACATGACTGTGTAGTGTGTATATACATGACTGTGTACTGTGTATATACATGACTGTGTAGTGTGTATATACATGACTGTGTAGTGTGTACATACATTACTGTGTAGTGTGTATATACATTAATGTGTAGTGTGTATATACATTACTGTGTAGTGTGTATATACATTAATGTGTAGTGTGTATATACATTACTGTGTAGTGTGTATATACATTAATGTGTAGTGTGTATATACATTACTGTGTAGTGTGTACATACATTACTGTGTAGTGTGTACATACATTATGTGTAGTGTGTACATACATGACTGTGTAGTGTGTACACACATTACTGTGTAGTGTGTATATACATGACTGTGTAGTGTGTATATACATGACTGTGTAGTGTGTATATACATGACTGTGTAGTGTGTATATACATTACTGTGTAGTGTGTATATACATGACTGTGTAGTGTGTACATACATGACTGTGTAGTGTGTACATACATTACTGTGTAGTGTGTATATACATTACTGTGTAGTGTGTATACACATGAAAGTGTAGTGTGTATATACATGACTGTGTAGTGTGTACATACATTACTGTGTAGTGTGTATATACATTACTGTGTAGTGTGTATACACATTACTGTGTAGTGTGTATATACATTATGTGTAGTGTGTATATACATTACTGTGTAGTGTGTATACACATTACTGTGTAGTGTGTATACACATTACTGTGTAGTGTGTATATACATGACTGTGTAGTGTGTACATACATTACTGTGTAGTGTGTATATACATTACTGTGTAGTGTGTATATACATGACTGTGTAGTGTGTATATACATGACTGTGTAGTGTGTATATACATTACTGTGTAGTATGTATATACAAGACTGTGTAATGTGTATACACATTACTGTGTAGTGTGTACATACATTACTGTGTAGTGTGTATATACATGACTGTGTAGTGTGTATACACATTACTGTGTAGTGTGTATATACATTACTGTGTAGTATGTATATACATGACTGTGTAATGTGTATACACATTACTGTGTAGTGGGTACATACATTACTGTGTAGTGTGTATATACATTAATGTGTAGTGTGTATATACATTACTGTGTAGTGTGTATATACATTAATGTGTAGTGTGTATATACATTACTGTGTAGTGTGTATATACATTACTGTGTAGTGTGTACATACATTACTATGTACTGTGTACATACATTACTGTGTAGTGTGTACATACATTATGTGTAGTGTGTACATACATTACTGTGTAGTGTGTACATACATTACTGTGTAGTGTGTACATACATTACTGTGTAGTGTGTACATACATTACTGTGTAGTGTGTACATACATTACTGTGTAGTGTGTACATACATTATGTGTAGTGTGTACATACATTACTGTGTAGTGTGTACATACATTATGTGTAGTGTGTACATACATTCCTGTGTAGTGTGTATATACATTACTGTGTAGTGTGTACATACATTACTGTGTAGTGTGTATATACATTATGTGTAGTGTGTACATACATGACTGTGTAGTGTGTACACACATGACTGTGTAGTGAGTACATACATGACTGTGTAGTGTGTATATACATGACTGTGTAGTGTGTATATACATGACTGTGTAGTGTGTATACACATTACTGTGTAGTGTGTATATACATGACTGTGTAGTATGTATATACATGACTGTGTAGTGTGTATACACATTACTGTGTAGTGTGTATATACATTACTGTGTAGTGTGTATATACATTACTGTGTAGTGCGTATATACATTACTGTGTAGTGTGTATATACATGACTGTGTAGTGTGTATACACATGACTGTGTAGTGTGTATACGCATTACTGTGTACTGTGTACATGCATTACTGTGTAGTGTGTACATACATTACTGTGTAGTGTGTACATACATTATTGTGTAGTGTGTACATACATTACTGTGTAGTGTGTATATACATTACTGTGTAGTGTGTATATACATGACTGTGTAGTGTGTATATACATTACTGTGTAGTGTGTATATACATTACTGTGTAGTGTGTATATACATTACTGTGTAGTGTGTATATACATGACTGTGTAGTATGTACATACATTACTGTGTAGTGTGTATATACATTAATGTGTAGTGTGTATATACATTATTGTGTAGTGTGTATATACATGACTGTGTAGTGTGTATATACATGACTGTGTAGTGTGTATATACATGACTGTGTAGTGTGTATATACATGACTGTGTAGTGTGTATATACATGACTGTGTAGTGTGTATATACATTACTGTGTAGTGTGTATATACATGACTGTGTAGTGTGTATATACATGACTGTGTAGTGTGTATATACATGACTGTGTAGTGTGTATATACATGACTGTGTAGTGTGTATATACATGACTGTGTAGTGTGTATATACATTACTGTGTAGTGTGTATATACATTACTGTGTAGTGTGTATATACATTACTGTGTAGTGTGTATATACATGACTGTGTAGTGTGTATATACATGACTGTGTAGTGTGTATATACATGACTGTGTAGTGTGTATATACATGACTGTGTAGTGTGTATATACATGACTGTGTAGTGTGTATATACATGACTGTGTAGTGTGTATATACATTACTGTGTAGTGTGTATATACATTACTGTGTAGTGTGTATATACATTACTGTGTAGTGTGTATATACATTACTGTGTAGTGTGTATATACATTACTGTGTAGTGTGTACATACATTACTGTGTAGTGTGTACATACATGACTGTGTAGTGTGTACATACATGACTGTGTAGTGTGTACATACATGACTGTGAAGTGTGTACATACATTACTGTGTAGTGTGTATATACATGACTGTGTAGTGTGTATATACATGACTGTGTAGTGTGTATATACATGACTGTGTAGTGTGTATATACATGACTGTGTAGTGTGTATATACATTACTGTGTAGTGTGTATATACATGACTGTGTAGTGTGTATATACATGACTGTGTAGTGTGTATATACATTACTGTGTAGTGTGTATATACATGACTGTGTAGTGTGTATATACATTACTGTGTAGTGTGTATATACATTACTGTGTAGTGTGTATATACATGACTGTGTAGTGTGTATATACATGACTGTGTAGTGTGTATATACATTACTGTGTAGTGTGTATATACATGACTGTGTAGTGTGTATATACATGACTGTGTAGTGTGTATATACATGACTGTGTAGTGTGTATATACATTACTGTGTAGTGTGTATATACATTATTGTGTAGTGTGTATATACATTACTGTGTAGTGTGTATATACATGACTGTGTAGTGTGTATATACATGACTGTGTAGTGTGTATATACATGACTGTGTAGTGTGTATATACATGACTGTGTAGTGTGTATATACATGACTGTGTAGTGTGTATATACATGACTGTGTAGTGTGTATATACATTACTGTGTAGTGTGTATATACATGACTGTGTAGTGTGTATATACATGACTGTGTAGTGTGTATATACATTACTGTGTAGTGTGTATATACATGACTGTGTAGTGTGTATATACATGACTGTGTAGTGTGTACATACATTACTGTGTAGTGTGTATATACATGACTGTGTAGTGTGTATATACATGACTGTGTAGTGTGTATATACATGACTGTGTAGTGTGTACATACATTACTGTGTAGTGTGTATATACATGACTGTGTAGTGTGTACATACATTACTGTGTAGTGTGTATATACATGACTGTGTAGTGTGTACATACATTACTGTGTAGTGTGTACATACATGACTGTGTAGTGTGTACATACATGACTGTGTAGTGTGTACATACATTACTGTGTAGTGTGTACATACATGACTGTGTAGTGTGTATATACATTACTGTGTAGTGTGTATATACATGACTGTGTAGTGTGTATATACATGACTGTGTAGTGTGTACATACATGACTGTGTAGTGTGTATATACATGACTGTGTAGTGTGTACATACATTACTGTGTAGTGTGTACATACATGACTGTGTAGTGTGTATATACATGACTGTGTAGTGTGTACATACATTACTGTGTAGTGTGTACATACATGACTGTGTAGTGTGTATATACATGACTGTGTAGTGTGTACATACATTACTGTGTAGTGTGTACATACATGACTGTGTAGTGTGTATATACATTACTGTGTAGTGTGTATATACATGACTGTGTAGTGTGTATATACATGACTGTGTAGTGTGTATATACATTACTGTGTAGTGTGTACATACATTACTGTGTAGTGTGTATATACATGACTGTGTAGTGTGTATATACATGACTGTGTAGTGTGTATATACATGACTGTGTAGTGTGTATATACATGACTGTGTAGTGTGTATATACATGACTGTGTAGTGTGTATATACATTACTGTGTAGTGTGTATATACATGACTGTGTAGTGTGTATATACATTACTGTGTAGTGTGTATATACATGACTGTGTAGTGTGTATATACATGACTGTGTAGTGTGTATATACATTACTGTGTAGTGTGTATATACATGACTGTGTAGTGTGTATATACATTACTGTGTAGTGTGTATATACATGACTGTGTAGTGTGTATATACATTACTGTGTAGTGTGTACATACATGACTGTGTAGTGTGTATATGCATGACTGTGTAGTGTGTATATACATTACTGTGTAGTGTGTATATGCATTACTGTGTAGTGTGTATATACATGACTGTGTAGTGTGTATATACATTACTGTGTAGTGTGTATATACATGACTGTGTAGTGTGTATATACATTACTGTGTAGTGTGTATATGCATTACTGTGTAGTGTGTATATACATGACTGTGTAGTGTGTATATACATTACTGTGTAGTGTGTATATACATGACTGTGTAGTGTGTATATACATGACTGTGTAGTGTGTATATACATGACTGTGTAGTGTGTATATACATGACTGTGTAGTGTGTATATACATGACTGTGTAGTGTGTATATACATTACTGTGTAGTGTGTATATACATGACTGTGTAGTGTGTATATACATGACTGTGTAGTGTGTATATACATGACTGTGTAGTGTGTATATACATGACTGTGTAGTGTGTATATACATGACTGTGTAGTGTGTATATACATGACTGTGTAGTGTGTATATACATGACTGTGTAGTGTGTATATACATGACTGTGTAGTGTGTATATACATGACTGTGTAGTGTGTATATACATGACTGTGTAGTGTGTATATACATGACTGTGTAGTGTGTATATACATGACTGTGTAGTGTGTATATACATGACTGTGTAGTGTGTATATACATGACTGTGTAGTGTGTATATACATGACTGTGTAGTGTGTATATACATGACTGTGTAGTGTGTATATACATGACTGTGTAGTGTGTATATACATGACTGTGTAGTGTGTATATACATGACTGTGTAGTGTGTATATACATGACTGTGTAGTGTGTATATACATTACTGTGTAGTGTGTATATACATGACTGTGTAGTGTGTATATACATGACTGTGTAGTGTGTATATACATGACTGTGTAGTGTGTATATACATGACTGTGTAGTGTGTATATACATGACTGTGTAGTGTGTATATACATTACTGTGTAGTGTGTATATACATGACTGTGTAGTGTGTATATACATGACTGTGTAGTGTGTATATACATTACTGTGTAGTGTGTATATACATGACTGTGTAGTGTGTACATACATGACTGTGTAGTGTGTATATACATGACTGTGTAGTGTGTACATACATGACTGTGTAGTGTGTATATACATTACTGTGTAGTGTGTATATACATGACTGTGTAGTGTGTATATACATGACTGTGTAGTGTGTATATACATTACTGTGTAGTGTGTATATACATGACTGTGTAGTGTGTATATACATGACTGTGTAGTGTGTATATACATTACTGTGTAGTGTGTATATACATGACTGTGTAGTGTGTATATACATTACTGTGTAGTGTGTACATACATGACTGTGTAGTGTGTATATACATGACTGTGTAGTGTGTATATACATTACTGTGTAGTGTGTATATACATTACTGTGTAGTGTGTATATACATTACTGTGTAGTGTGTATATACATTACTGTGTAGTGTGTATATACATGACTGTGTAGTGTGTATATACATTACTGTGTAGTGTGTACATACATGACTGTGTAGTGTGTATATACATGACTGTGTAGTGTGTATATACATTACTGTGTAGTGTGTATATACATTACTGTGTAGTGTGTATATACATTACTGTGTAGTGTGTATATACATTACTGTGTAGTGTGTATATACATGACTGTGTAGTGTGTATATACATGACTGTGTAGTGTGTACATACATGACTGTGTAGTGTGTATATACATGACTGTGTAGTGTGTATATACATGACTGTGTAGTGTGTATATACATGACTGTGTAGTGTGTATACACATTACTGTGTAGTGTGTATATACATTACTGTGTAGTGTGTATATACATGACTGTGTAGTGTGTATATACATGACTGTGTAGTGTGTATATACATGACTGTGTAGTGTGTATATACATTACTGTGTAGTGTGTATATACATGACTGTGTAGTGTGTATATACATTACTGTGTAGTGTGTATATACATTACTGTGTAGTGTGTATATACATGACTGTGTAGTGTGTATATACATGACTGTGTAGTGTGTATATACATTACTGTGTAGTGTGTATATACATTACTGTGTAGTGTGTATATACATGACTGTGTAGTGTGTATATACATTACTGTGTAGTGTGTATATACATGACTGTGTAGTGTGTATATACATGACTGTGTAGTGTGTATATACATTACTGTGTAGTGTGTATATACATGACTGTGTAGTGTGTATATACATGACTGTGTAGTGTGTACATACATTACTGTGTAGTGTGTATATACATGACTGTGTAGTGTGTATATACATGACTGTGTAGTGTGTATATACATGACTGTGTAGTGTGTACATACATTACTGTGTAGTGTGTATATACATGACTGTGTAGTGTGTACATACATTACTGTGTAGTGTGTATATACATGACTGTGTAGTGTGTATATACATGACTGTGTAGTGTGTACATACATTACTGTGTAGTGTGTACATACATGACTGTGTAGTGTGTATATACATGACTGTGTAGTGTGTACATACATTACTGTGTAGTGTGTACATACATGACTGTGTAGTGTGTATATACATTACTGTGTAGTGTGTATATACATGACTGTGTAGTGTGTATATACATGACTGTGTAGTGTGTACATACATGACTGTGTAGTGTGTATATACATGACTGTGTAGTGTGTACATACATTACTGTGTAGTGTGTACATACATGACTGTGTAGTGTGTACATACATGACTGTGTAGTGTGTACATACATTACTGTGTAGTGTGTACATACATGACTGTGTAGTGTGTATATACATGACTGTGTAGTGTGTACATACATTACTGTGTAGTGTGTACATACATGACTGTGTAGTGTGTATATACATGACTGTGTAGTGTGTATATACATGACTGTGTAGTGTGTATATACATGACTGTGTAGTGTGTATATACATGACTGTGTAGTGTGTATATACATGACTGTGTAGTGTGTATATACATGACTGTGTAGTGTGTATATACATTACTGTGTAGTGTGTATATACATGACTGTGTAGTGTGTATATACATTACTGTGTAGTGTGTATATACATGACTGTGTAGTGTGTATATACATGACTGTGTAGTGTGTATATACATTACTGTGTAGTGTGTATATACATGACTGTGTAGTGTGTATATACATTACTGTGTAGTGTGTATATACATGACTGTGTAGTGTGTATATACATTACTGTGTAGTGTGTACATACATGACTGTGTAGTGTGTATATACATGACTGTGTAGTGTGTATATACATTACTGTGTAGTGTGTACATACATTACTGTGTAGTGTGTATATACATGACTGTGTAGTGTGTATATACATGACTGTGTAGTGTGTATATACATGACTGTGTAGTGTGTATATACATGACTGTGTAGTGTGTATATACATGACTGTGTAGTGTGTATATACATTACTGTGTAGTGTGTATATACATGACTGTGTAGTGTGTATATACATTACTGTGTAGTGTGTATATACATGACTGTGTAGTGTGTATATACATGACTGTGTAGTGTGTATATACATTACTGTGTAGTGTGTATATACATGACTGTGTAGTGTGTATATACATTACTGTGTAGTGTGTATATACATGACTGTGTAGTGTGTATATACATTACTGTGTAGTGTGTACATACATTACTGTGTAGTGTGTATATGCATGACTGTGTAGTGTGTATATACATTACTGTGTAGTGTGTATATGCATTACTGTGTAGTGTGTATATACATGACTGTGTAGTGTGTATATACATTACTGTGTAGTGTGTATATACATTACTGTGTAGTGTGTATATACATGACTGTGTAGTGTGTATATACATTACTGTGTAGTGTGTATATGCATTACTGTGTAGTGTGTATATACATGACTGTGTAGTGTGTATATACATTACTGTGTAGTGTGTATATACATGACTGTGTAGTGTGTATATACATGACTGTGTAGTGTGTATATACATGACTGTGTAGTGTGTATATGCATGACTGTGTAGTGTGTATATACATGACTGTGTAGTGTGTATATACATTACTGTGTAGTGTGTATATACATGACTGTGTAGTGTGTATATACATGACTGTGTAGTGTGTATATACATGACTGTGTAGTGTGTATATACATGACTGTGTAGTGTGTATATACATGACTGTGTAGTGTGTATATACATGACTGTGTAGTGTGTATATACATGACTGTGTAGTGTGTATATACATGACTGTGTAGTGTGTATATACATGACTGTGTAGTGTGTATATACATTACTGTGTAGTGTGTATATACATGACTGTGTAGTGTGTATATACATTACTGTGTAGTGTGTATATACATGACTGTGTAGTGTGTATATACATGACTGTGTAGTGTGTATATACATGACTGTGTAGTGTGTATATACATGACTGTGTAGTGTGTATATACATGACTGTGTAGTGTGTATATACATGACTGTGTAGTGTGTATATACATTACTGTGTAGTGTGTATATACATGACTGTGTAGTGTGTATATACATGACTGTGTAGTGTGTATATACATGACTGTGTAGTGTGTACATACATGACTGTGTAGTGTGTATATACATTAATGTGTAGTGTGTATATACATGACTGTGTAGTGTGTATATACATGACTGTGTAGTGTGTATATACATGACTGTGTAGTGTGTATATACATGACTGTGTAGTGTGTATATACATGACTGTGTAGTGTGTATATACATTACTGTGTAGTGTGTATATACATGACTGTGTAGTGTGTACATACATGACTGTGTAGTGTGTATATACATGACTGTGTAGTGTGTACATACATGACTGTGTAGTGTGTATATACATTAATGTGTAGTGTGTATATACATGACTGTGTAGTGTGTATATACATGACTGTGTAGTGTGTATATACATTACTGTGTAGTGTGTATATACATGACTGTGTAGTGTGTATATACATGACTGTGTAGTGTGTATATACATTACTGTGTAGTGTGTATATACATGACTGTGTAGTGTGTATATACATTACTGTGTAGTGTGTACATACATGACTGTGTAGTGTGTATATACATGACTGTGTAGTGTGTATATACATTACTGTGTAGTGTGTATATACATTACTGTGTAGTGTGTATATACATTACTGTGTAGTGTGTATATACATTACTGTGTAGTGTGTATATACATGACTGTGTAGTGTGTATATACATTACTGTGTAGTGTGTACATACATGACTGTGTAGTGTGTATATACATGACTGTGTAGTGTGTATATACATTACTGTGTAGTGTGTATATACATTACTGTGTAGTGTGTATATACATTACTGTGTAGTGTGTATATACATTACTGTGTAGTGTGTATATACATGACTGTGTAGTGTGTATATACATGACTGTGTAGTGTGTACATACATGACTGTGTAGTGTGTATATACATTACTGTGTAGTGTGTATATACATGACTGTGTAGTGTGTATATACATGACTGTGTAGTGTGTATACACATTACTGTGTAGTGTGTATATACATTACTGTGTAGTGTGTATATACATGACTGTGTAGTGTGTATATACATGACTGTGTAGTGTGTACATACATGACTGTGTAGTGTGTATATACATTACTGTGTAGTGTGTATATACATGACTGTGTAGTGTGTATATACATTACTGTGTAGTGTGTATATACATTACTGTGTAGTGTGTATATACATGACTGTGTAGTGTGTATATACATGACTGTGTAGTGTGTATATACATTACTGTGTAGTGTGTATATACATTACTGTGTAGTGTGTATATACATGACTGTGTAGTGTGTATATACATTACTGTGTAGTGTGTATATACATTACTGTGTAGTGTGTATATACATGACTGTGTAGTGTGTATATACATGACTGTGTAGTGTGTACATACATTACTGTGTAGTGTGTATATACATTACTGTGTAGTGTGTATATACATGACTGTGTAGTGTGTATATACATGACTGTGTAGTGTGTATATACATGACTGTGTAGTGTGTATATACATGACTGTGTAGTGTGTATATACATGACTGTGTAGTGTGTATATACATGACTGTGTAGTGTGTATATACATGACTGTGTAGTGTGTATATACATGACTGTGTAGTGTGTATATACATGACTGTGTGTGGTTTCAGGCAGGCTGTTATAAACAACATCATTCTCTTGGGAGAACTATGGAAACTTCTTATACGAAGTCTAACAGAGCTGTGCTTTAGGTCTAAACATTTCCTTACCCATTCGATGCAACTTAAGAGTAATTTGCAGCACCCAAACTGAATAACTTATGTTGTTCGACAGGAAATTCAATTTAGACGCACAGTAAAAACAACAAAATAATATATATCTTCTTTAGACATCTCCCTGCACAATGCGCTTTCAATGAGGAGAGTGAAAAAACTATCTAATAATCTAATTGTATTTGAATATAACTTGTACAGAGGTCCACAGGCAAGGAGCCAAGCTTTGTTTATGTTCATATGTTTCCTCTCCTCGAGCACAAGAAAGCTTTGCTTTGAATTGTACACTCTTAGAAAAAAAGGTGCTATCTAGAACCGAAAAGGGTTCTTTAGGCGTCCCCATAGGATAACCCTTTGAAGAACCCGTTTTGGTTCCAAGTAGAACCCTTTTGGATTGCATGTAGAAACCTTTCCACAGAGGGTTCTACCTGGAACCAAAAATGGTTCTATCTGGAACCAAAAAGGGTTCTTCTATGGGGACAGCCAAAGAAGCCTTTTGTAACCGTTTTTTCTAAGAGTGCAGGGGAGAAGGATGGTAATACGAGACACATAAGTGTGGAGGAGGTGTCAGAGAGATGTACATGGTGGCCTGTGTGTGGAGGAACAGTTAGAGCATTAGACGTTGGACTGGTGGATTAGAGTTTGGGTCTATTCAGGGTCTTAGAGGTAACACATCCCTGTTCATGGTTTAATTGAGATTAGATCAAATGCCTTTAGAGTGCACCAAGCAGAAACTGCATAACAAATACATCTGATTGGCTAAGATCAACCGTTTCAACCCTCACAGCCTGATTAAAAACAGCCTGTCGTAGTAGTATTCTTTGTTCTACCATCAAACAGTCCCATGCTTCTTCCAGTCCCACACGTTGGGCCCTTGGGTAAGACACTCAAGCTGAGTTGTTTCGGAAAGAACCCCGCTGTATAAATGAATTGAGTCCAAAGGGAGCCAAGTGCACTAAAGTTTAGCTCTGAAGTTCAGTGGCTCAGTAGTGAAATTGTTATCATTAATGAGTGGTCCCTTTGGGGGGGAGGGGCTGTGGGGCTGTAACAACACCATTGTTATTCATTAACATCGTTGCTGAACCTGCTGGGTTAGCAGCATACCAGGACATTTGCTTAGCCCATAAGACATAATTAGGGCCCTGAGTTTTTCCGGACCACGGTCTGACCAGGAAAAACTCCTGTTCCTACCAATAATCCATGCTATTACAGAATGTCTAATCCCAATGAATAGGTGTTAATCTGACAAGAACCAGGCGCCACTGACCTCTGACCGAAGGTGTTCTCATTGCGGTGACAGTGGAGAGTGACGACCCTGTGCCCCTCGCTCCTCACGTCCTGACTCACCGTCCACAGGACTGGGTTACTGGCCCGCGCCCCCAAGAACGCCACGCCATCCTTCAACTTCACCCTGGAGGAGAGAGAGGTCAGAGGTCAGACAACAACATTAATAGGCCTGATTACTATGTGAGCATCCTGAAGGGCCCTGGTCAAAAGTAGTGCACTATATAGAAAATAGGGTGACGTGTCTTTAATGTGATGTCACTGGTCTAGCATCCTCGGCTATGTGCATGTACTGCATTGTACATGGATTGATCCAGGTCTGTTCTGATCCAGATTCCATACCATGGGTATTGAGCAAGAGTTCCAAAAGTCTTACATACAGAAAGAGTTCACAGTTCACCACAGGAGAATTGGCTCTGAATAAAGCCACGCCTCACAGCCTACTGTTTGCTAGGCTACGAGAAAATGTGATTTGCAGCAAACAAATGTAACACAAACAGATGGCATGTCGGCGGTTTAGAACAATAAAGACGTTGGATGAACTTTGAATGAATCTTCAAGGAACACATTGCGGAACTATAATAAGCAGTTCAAAACAAGCCAGGAACACTACTTAAACCCAAATACAACAGGAATTGAATAACCTGTGTCCATGTTGACTTCCAAAGGTAGAAACAGGTGGTGCAGTCTATTATGTAAATTCCTCCACACCTGTGGTTTTAAAGGAGCAATCAGAAGTTGCTACATCAATTTTTGGACTCATAAATGAATGATAATTCTTGAAGAATATAACTCATCCATCAGAACCCAAAATGTAACATTGTTTTACTCCAATGTTTGTAAACAAAGTAAATATAAAACATTTAAAACATGGTTGAAACTATCATGTTGATATCATGGACAGTCAGTCCTTGTGTCCATAGCTCTGTCTATGAATTTGAGAGTGGTTACATTTCTCCAGCCCAACCCTCAGGTTTTTACCGAAACAGGGGCGGAGATTATGCTTTGTTATTGTTTCTACTGCTGATTGTCGCTTTAATGAGTATTCAGACCAGAGCTGCCCACTCTCATTTTGATCTGTGCTGTTACCCATGGATAAGGCTGGGAGGCTGGATAGGAGCTCAGTTACTCTAACCTGCTCTTGTTCTCTATTCTAATGCATGCCCATTTTATTTTATTTTATTCTCTGCCTTGTCAAAGGAAATTGCACTGATGTGTCTAAGCGGCTCTCCCTACGTTTTTCCATCATGACAAATTGCCCTGCTGTTACACAAATTAATCAGTGTCTTTAAAAAATAAGAGTAAGAGTAAAGAAGAGATACAATAGAACGACATTGAGGGAAATTGTTACAAAGTAAAACGGAATTAAAAAAAAATATATATATATATCACTGTACACTGGGAAGAAACTGGTAGCAGGGAGAATTTCTCAGATAAAAAAATATATATAACAAATATCGAGGAGCAGATTGTCCTCGTTGCAGCCCTGAAAACCACGAAGGACTTCTAACGCACTGAGAAAGTTCTGACATTACGGTGGATAATGACGTGACAAACCACGCTCGGACCAAAGGGAGAGACGGCGGCACACATCTCCCGACTCGGACCGGCTTCTCCTTTGATCTTATCAGGCAGTTGCAGCTAGCAGTAATAACTGGACTGTGTTCCGTGTGGAGCTCCTGACGAACCCAGATAAAGGCCAGCTACAGCCGACGCCACTGCCGAGGTGGCTGAGGAGTTACTGATGGCCCCCAGCTCTCTGTATGGGCTTCCCAAATGGCACCCTATTACCTATTGAGTGTGCACATTTTTACCAGGACCCATAAGGCTATGGTCAAAAGTCGTGCACTGTGTAGGGAATAGGGTGCCTTTTGAGACACATCTCTGTGTTTTTTCTCAACCTGTGTGGAGCTTCACTCTGTAATGACTCCATCCTGAAGACACATGGCAAGACAATTAGTTGATAAACAAATCGACATCCCGCATCTATAGGGTTAAGATATTGAACATCAAACTTCAGTTTCAGATGAACGAGGCACAACAGATAATAAGCCCATACGACCGACTCTCTCTCTCTCTCCCTCAATTCAGTTTTCAATTTAAGGGGCTTTATTGGCATGGGAAACACATGTTTATATTTCCAAAGCAAGTGAAATAGATAATAAACAAAAGTGAAATAAACAACAGTAAACATTACACTCACACAAGTTCCTAAAGAATAAAGACATTTAAATGGCATATTATGTCTATATACAGTGTTGTAACGATGTGCAAATAGTTAAAGTAAAAAAGGGAAAATAAATAAACATAAATATAGGTTTTATTTACAATGGTGTTTGTGATCTCTCTCAGGCAGTGCACTTCTCTTGCTGCTTCTCTTTTCTCACCTCTCTCCTTTTCTCTCCCTCATTTCCACCCGCTCTCTCTCTCTCTCTCTCATCTATCCAACCGACATGCAAACTCCAGCAGCACGGCCAGCAGAAAACAAGCATCAGGGGTAAATTAAGAAAGGGCATGTTTTAAATGAGATTGGTTTGGCTAATATGATTTCTGGGGAGAGGGAGAGAGGAGACGCAATAAAGGAAAGCAATTTAAAGAGTAGACCCACTTTCACATGCATCAGCACATGAAGCAGCCTCATTAATTCCACAGCAACCTGTGCATCAGTTAGATGAGTATTTACAGATGTGATGAGGGTGTCAGCAGAGACTAGGAGAGAGGCTGATCTCTCTCTGATGGATGTTCACAACAGACACGCCAGGGCTATCAGTGGTCAAACAGCACGTCAACATGCCCGCTCCACGCCTAATGAAATACGGACATGCATTGATATTAATGACTTTCAGAAAGCAGGAAGTTAAACATGAGAAATATGAATGGCCTGCCATTAGGACTAGTGAGATTGATGTACTGGGGTGTATAAATCATTTGGGAAAGCTATGTATATCATTGATATACAGTAGCCTACATCTGACACATTGCATACACACAACACGCACACACACACACACACACACACACACACACACACACACACACACACACACACACACACACACACACACACACACACACACACACACACAGACAGAGCTGCATGTACAATTATCAGCTCGGGGCACAGATTACCCCAGCTCCCACAAATGGCTTTTAATTGGTGGAAAAGACTGAGCCAGGGTATAACACAGAGTATGAGTTCACAATAATATACAAAAACAGGAAACATAAGAGTGGGAGGAAAGTGGCCTGACATATCCATTGAAAGGTTGCTGGACCGAATTCCCCGAGCTGAAGGTAAAAATCTGTTGTTCTGCCCCTGAAAAAGGCAGTTAACCCACTGTTCCCCGGTAGGCCGTCATTGTAAATAAGAATTTGTTCTTAACTGCCTAGTTAAACAAAGGTTTTTAAAAAATCCCCCAAAAATCTGTCGCCCAGCAATTTCAGCTGACAATAACACCTAATTTCATTATACTGAAACATGACATTGCAATTATAACATTTATAGGATACTGCAAATAATAATACATTTCTACCAAATGATTAGACACTGTCACATAAAAAGACAGCACACATTAGGTTCCCATGGTAATGACTGGAGAGAAGAGTTGGCTGAGACAAAGAATTGGCAGTAGAGAGGTGGGAGGGCCAGAGAGCAAAGTGGTGATGGGCCCAGTTGAGAATTGAAATGGAAGCTTGTATAAAGATCTTGGTGGTGAGGGCTGGGCAGGGACGACGGCTTGATGTAAAGGCAGTCTGAGTGGAATGGAAAGCTTGCTGGCTCCCTGCACCGGACCAGCCTGATTGGATAAGACAGGACCTGTCTGAGGTTAGACAATGTGAGGGCCCGGGAGGACAGAGACGATTGGCTAGATTTAAAGGAGGGTCCTTCTAACTGTACTCCATCACACACAACAACATATGCATTACAAGTGGGTTGTTACATAGGAATTCAATCCCTTTCTGTTTCCACCCCATTTGGTTCAAACAAAACCTTCCATACTTGTTTGCCCATGGTAGAAGTGGTCAGAAAGTTCCTTTTTGGACCTGAATGCCATTTAGGAGATAGAGGTGCATTTTGCATACCCCACCCTACCCTGAGTCATCCATGTCTTCATCACTTCATCACATATAAATGGTTGAGTTTGATATCATTTGAAAGCTCACAAACAGGGCTGTGCTTTTTTTTTGAATCTCTTGAAAAACATGTTTTTTAATTAAACCGATGTCATGTTTGAACCTTTAATGTCAATTATCAAAAAATGCGGAAACTCAGATTTGTTTCATGTTCATATACAGCATGTTGAAGCTTAGACCCTATTTTGCATCATCTTAGCTGTTTGTGTTGAGACAACATGCTTTTAAATACAGGGTGGGTGTCATGTTTTGGCTGATAAATGCAAACACACACACACACACCTTTGTGTCTATATAATAGAGCTAGCATACTGGGGGAGTGATCCCTGGGACAAGGCTAACCTTTTGGGAAGATAAATGAAAGTTAGAACCCTCCTACTGATATCAGGCAGTACAAAGACGCTATGCACCTTCTTAAGCTTCATATGTCACACACTGGACCTATCAAAGACAAAGCAACCCCAAAAAAGCACGTGACCCTGCATCGGAGATTCATTAACATTAGCGTAAAAAATCCAGAGATCAACTCCTGTGGAATTACCGTAATGATCAACACGTGAAATCTTAGAAATGGTGATTCTTCTGTCACGTCTGCTCCCGCTCTTCCCTCCCGCTGGCACTTGAGGGCGCCAGGTTGCCCTGCATCCCGCACTCCTGACATCCATCACGCACACCTGCCTTCCCTCGTCACGCGCATCAGCGTTATTGGACTCACCTGGACTCACTTATCACCTGTTTATTTCCTCCCCTATATTTGTCAGTTCCCCAGCTCTGTTCCCCGCGGCTGCATTGTATTGTTTTTGTCTTTAGTATTAGTTTGCTGACGCTGTTCCTGTCTCGTTCTATGTCCATCTTTATTAAATGTTTTACTCCCCGTACCTGCTTCGTTTCTCCAGCGTCATCTCGTGTGACAGAATGCAGGAGCCAACATACGAAGCATCGGGGAGTACTGGTGTTCCGGTTGGTATGGTGACATCGGCTCTGAGTCGCCACCGATGGAACCGGGGGTGCCTAGCCAGCTCGTCGGGCTTCTATGCCCTAGCTGGCTCGAGAGGTTTCCCTGCCACGGTTGGCTCGGATGGCGCCCATCCCACGTCGGGCCTCAGCCGGATTGTCAGTTCTTGTTCGCCCAGCTGGTCCAGCAGTTTTTTTTGTTTTATTGGTGATGTCGGGGTGGATCCCGCCGCCGATGGAACCGGGGGTTCTTAAGCCAGCCCATCGGGCTTCCACGCCCTGGCTTGCTTGAGAGGTTTCCTTGCCTCGGTTGGCTCGGCGGCTCCCCATCCCACGTCACTCTCCACCGGATCATCGGGCTCCCTCTCTGCAGCGGGATCGACAGGCATCTTGCCTCACCCAGCTTGCCCAGCGCCCATGTCTCGGCCAGTTCGCCCAGGTGGGACGACGGGTGGCGCGCCAAGAGGGGGGGGTACTGTCACGTCTGCTCCCGCTCTTCCCTCCCGCTGGCACTTGAGGGCGCCAGGTTGCCCTGCATCACGCACTCCTGCCATCCATCACGCACACCTGCCTTCCCTCGTCACGCGCATCAGCGTTATTGGACACACCTGGACTCACTTATCACCTGTTTATTTCCTCCCCTATATTTGTCAGTTCCCCAGCTCTGTTCCCCGCAGCTGCATTGTATTGTTTTTGTCTGTATTATTAGTTTGCTGACGCTGTTCCTGTCTCGTTCCATGTCCTTTATTTATTAAATGTTTTACACCCCATACCTGCTTTGTTTCTCCAGCGTCATCTCATGTGACATCTTCAGCCTAATTTGAACTACAACAAATACTATTTCAGCGGATTCAACTCAACTTACTCCACGATAATAAATTGATTTAATATTTGATTAATGAAATTCCACAACAAACAGCAAATCTCCAGGAGCAACACCTTTTCTTCATTTAAGACATGGGCATTCTTGTCAAGTTGCTGCATATCTTCTATTCCCCGATCCATCCAGTAATTGATACAGATTGGGCTAACAGTCTTACATGGAGTCAGACCAATACAGCAGCACCTGTCTTATGCAGCTCATCAATACTTTAGTGATTTTGTCTCTGCGTGAACACTGCCTCTGTGAACCAGCGGGTAGCATCAGGGCTGTTAAACACAGCCAAGACTTAGTGTTCTCAGCAGGTGAGGATGTACTTGCTCCCCATGTCCCAGATACTCAAAAAGCCACAACAATGCTGCAGTCAGCCAAGCCTCTGAGTCAGACAGCCAATAAATCTCTGTCAACAGAATTCATTCAGTCACTTATCATTCGTGCAGTATGTCAGGGTGACATCTGGGAAGCGTGTACTGTGCAGGGCTATGTCAATTGTAAGATATGATGAGGATTAGGACTAACGATGGGGAGCTGCTAGTCTGCTGCTCCTCTGACTTCCTTCCCTTTATGTGTCAATAGTTAGGCTGGCCCACTATGGCTCAGTCACTGTGACATTGGAACATGGGAAGTGTATGTTACCCTTCCACCAGGGTCCCAGACAGCCACTCAGCCCACTGACATGTTATCTGGCTCATGCTTAGTAAAACCACTTACACTCCATTTACTGGAAGATACACTGTGATGTAGACCCTCTGCTAAACCACTGGATGGAATTGTCATGGGGGTTTGTCCATCAAATTGACCAGTCTATCTTTAAATGTTTACTCTTTAATGTGACTTACAATATATATTAGCTTTTTTATTATTTAATTCCAGTCTCTAGTCATGCTTAAACTATGCTCTCTCTCCATCATATAATGTCACATAAGCTTTATTACATAAAACGAAAAAAGGCTTCTGTTTCAATTCATGTAAGACTAAGTTAAGAATAGACAGCTCACAGTGGTTGATGTCAGTAGCTCACAGTGGTTGATGTCAGTAGCTCACAGTGGTTGATGTCAGTAGCTCACAGTGGTTGATGTCAGTAGCTCACAGTGGTTGATATCAGTAGCTCACAGTGGTGTATGTCAGAAGCTCACAGTGGTTGATGTCAGTAGCTCACAGTGGTTGATGTCAGTAGCTCACAGTGGTTGATGTCAGTAGCTCACAGTGGTTGATGTCAGTAGCTCACAGTGGTTGATGTCAGTGCCTGTATGAGGATATATCCTATAGGAGGCACTGTTGATTCTTATGAAGGTTCCGTACTGTAAACTGTGGTCCGTAATTTCATAGGATTTTTATAACCTCTTTAACATGAACCTTTTTATGCAAGTTAAGTACATGATAAAACATGTAATGACAGGCCTGATGGAAACAGATATTTTTTTTGGTAAACTTTCCAAATGTGGACAAAACCAAATATGCTAGACAAGGAGGGATTATGCAAGAAATGGCGGTGGAAACGCTTTTCTGTGCAAATATTGAAATAATAACCATTATATCGAAGTAAACTTGGCAGTCACGCGATGACGTGTGTGTTCTTCCCACTACGACTCGTCGGGAAAGCATGCAGTTTGTTAGGATACAGTTGAAATAAGTTATGGTGAACTTCACAGCTTGATGCTCATTTCCAATAAATATTGAGGGTCTTATTCTGATGACATGATGATCGATGCTTCACTGCCGTTTGACAAATCATTCTAATCTTGCTCTTTTCTCAATAATAATCTCATCATGTAGACTAGCCCGGACTGTATCTGCTAGCTATTGGCTAAGGTGCACATGCAATAACAGAGTGGGAATATTCGCTATATAACACAACAAGGCACAGCCTTTTATCCACAACAAGTCAATTTGATGGAAACACATATTTGGAAAATGTGCATATTGTTTTAATGCGGATTTTAGAATAGTAGCATGAAAATCTGTCGCCAATTGAAAGGAAACCTAGCTTGTGACTGACAAGTGAGTGCACCTGTCCCAGCGAGCGTGGGGTTACTGTGTGAAATCCCAGGGACAGGGTTGTATTCATTAGGCAAAACAGAGGCAAAAGGATGAAATTGGGGAAGATAATATGTCAACTTGTCCAATAAGAAACTGCAGCTTTCTTTTATTTTTCTCCCCAATTTTGTGATATCCAAATAGTAGTTACGATCTTGTTTCATCGCTGCAACTCCTCACCGGACTCAGTAGTCACGGATTCCCGGTCACGGCCGGCTATGACACAGCCTGGGATCGAACCCGAGGCTGTAGTGGCGCCTCACCACTGCGATGCAGTGCCTTAGACCGCAACTCAGTCGGGAGGCTTGCAGCTTTCTTTTCTGTTGCAAGACGTTTTTCTATGACATTAACTTCTTTGGGCTGCAGGGGCAGTATTGAGTAACTTGGATGAAAGGTGCCTATTTCAAATGGCCTCGTACTCAATTCTTGCTCGTACAATATGCATATTATTATTACTATTGGATAGAAAACACTCTCAAGTTTCTAAAACCGTTTGAATTATATCTGTGAGTAAAACAGAACTCATTTTGCAGCAAACTTCCTGTCAGAAAGTGAAAAATCTTAAATCGAGGCTCTGTTCCAGGGCCTGCCTATAAATGTGCTTGATATCTATTAGTATACATGCCCTTCATACGCCTTCCACTAGATGTCAATAGGCTGTGAGAGGTGAAATGGGGTTTCTAGGTATTTCTATGGTCAAAAGATAGAGCTTGGAATGACATGACCCCAGAATTCCTTTGTTCAGGAAGCGCATAAAGGTCACCAGTATTGGCTTCTGAAAAGCATTCGCTATAGACGTCTTATATCTCCGGCTTTGATTTTATTTGATAAATGTGACAATATCATCGTAAAGTATGTTTTTTCAATATAGTTTAATCAGATTATTGACATTTTTTCGGGAGTTTTGGCGTGTTCCGTTCTCTGAGTTTGTTGACGATGGAGAGCTTCGCGCCACTTGGCAAGTTTTGCTTATTAAATCGAGAGGGAAAAAGGCCGTTCTAAAACCAAACAACGATTGTTCTGGACGAAGAACCCCTTGTACAACATTCTGATGGAAGATCATCAAAAGTAGGACCCATTTATGATGTTATTTCATATATTTGTCGAACATGTGTACTATTAGTTTGCGCCCAGATTTTGGGCGCTCTCTCGCCATAACGTAAGCTGCATGTCGTAATGAAGTTATTTTTAGAATTCTAACACGGCGATTGCATTAAGAACTAAGCTATCTTTAATTTGCTGTCCAACATGTATTTTTTAGTAAAGTCTATGAATAGTTATTTGATTAGAATAGGTGAGTATCAGAAATTTATCCGGACATTCTGGGGAAAAGATGCTAAGTTTTCCCAATGTATAACCATGGATTTCAGCTCTAAATATGCACATTTTCGAACAAACCATATATGTATTGTGTAATATGATGTTATAGGACTGTCATCTGATGAAGTCTGAGAAGGTTAGTGAAAGAATTAATATCTTTTGATGGTTTATTCGATATCGCTAACGTGCCTAACGAATCAATGCTGTTGTGTGGTTGGCTATTGTAGTAAGCTAATATAATGCTATATTGTGTTTTCGCTGTAAAACACTTAAAGAATCGGAAATATTGGCTGGATTCACAAGATGTTTGTCTTTAATTTGCTGTACACCATGTATTTTTCATAAATGTTTTATGATGAGTATTTAGGTATTTCAATTTGGTCTCTGTAATTGTTCTAGCTGCTTCGGTGCTATTTCCGATTGTAGCTACCAATATGAAAAAATATGATTTATACCTCAAATATGCACATTTTTCAAACAAAACATAGATTTATTGTATAACTTGTTATGAGACTGTCATCTGATGAAGTTGTTTCTTGGTTAGTTTGGTTGGTTCTTGGTTAGTTAGGTTGGTTTTGCGCAAGCTACCTGTGCTGTGAAAAATGTCTGTGCTTTTTTGTATTTGGTGGTGAGCTAACATAAATATACGTGGTGTTTTCGCTGTAAAACATTTTAAAAATCGGACATGTTGGCTGGATTCACAAGATGTGTATCTTTCATTTGCTGTATTGGACTTGTTAATGTGTGAAAGTTAAATATTTCTAAAAAATATATTTTGAATTTCGCGCCCTGCACTTATGACAACAGCACTGGGCTGTTGTCATACGTGTACCGACACCGGGCTGCAGCCATAAAAGGTTAACTAATAAATGGTAAATGTGTTTGGTGCTGCTGCTTTGAAAGTGGTTGTAACGATGTATGCTGAGAGTCGGGAAGCAAGTTCAGGGAGTGAATACATTTAATTAATAAATGAACAAAACAAGAAACACAAACAGCGCACTGACATGAAACAGGAACAATGCCGACTGGGGAAGAAACCAAAGGGAGTGACATATAAAGGGCAGGTAATCAAGGAGGTGATGAGTCCAGGTGAGTGTCATTATGCGCTTAACAGGTGTGCACCCTAACGAGCAGCCTGGTGACCTAGAGGCCGGAGAGGGAGCACACTTGACAGTGGTGTGGCAGCACCACACAATATTGAAAAGTACTGGGGCAAATTCTGTCCCGCAACACGTTTTCCGGCAGCTGTGTCATTTATTCTAAAAAGCTAGATAGACCCATTTTAAATGACCTGAAGGAAAATGTTTAAAATTACATTACACTAGCAGCTGAATCCCATTACCGCACAGCAAAAACCGTTGGGTTATTTTCACAACCCAATAGATTTACGACTGTAGGGTCATTTTGTTGGATTATTTTCCAAATGTTGGGTTGTTTTCGTAATGACAACGTGTTGGGTACAAGGTACATTTGTAATAAAAACCCAACGAACGGACACTGGGTGACATCAAATCTGGGCAAAACCCATTGGCACTTGTTGTGCCACTAGACAGCAAAAACAGATATTTTAACCTATATTTATTGTAATTTAAATGAGCCAAATCAATACAACATTTAGCTAGATAGCAGGCTTAGCTAACATTAAATAAAAAATCTTTATATCTCATGGCTACACTCTTGTCACAAGATTTTTTCAATGAAATTGGCCTATGTTGTCTCTATAACCTGTTATTGTTTTATTATTACAGCCACTGACTGTGTGCAGGACAACAGAGTGGAAAATCTATTCCCGATTTAAAATATTTACTGCCAAGGTGAGTTTAGCTCAGAAACCAGCTAGCTAGCTATATTGTGCAAAAATATAAACAAAACATTTAAAGTGTTGGTCCCATGTTTCTGGAGCTGAAATAAAAGATCCCAGAAATGGTCCATCCGAATGTTGAATGTTCATTTCTCTACCATAAGCCGCCTCCGACATCGTTTTAGAGAATTTGGCAGTACGTCCAACCGGCCTCACAACCGCACACCACGTGTAACCACGCCAGCCCAGGACCTCCACATCCGGCTTCTTCACCTGCAGGATCATCTGAGACCAGCCACCTGGACAGCTGATGAAACTGAGGAGTATTTCTGTCTGTAATAAAGCCCTTTTGTGGGGAAAAACTCATTCTGATTGGCTGGGCCTGGCTACCCAGTGGGCACATGACCTGCCCAGTCATGTGAAATCCATAGATTAGGGCCTTTCAATTGGCTGATTACCTTATAGGAACTGGTACTCAGTAAAAAAAAAAAAATTGTTGCACGTTGCGTTTATATTTCTGTTCAGTATAGGTCTATAGGTTTTAAAATGTATTCATTGCATTCCATTGGTTGTTATTGCATTGAAATGTATTCATTGCATTCCATTGGTTGTTATTGCATTGAAATGTATTCATTGCATTCCATTGGTTGTTATTGCATTGAAATGTATTAATTGCTTTGGTTTTCATTGCATTGGTTCTTTTGTTGCCTTGACTCTTTCTTACATCTGATAAAGCTCTTCAGGAAGCCAAGGAGGGTACTGAGTGCTTGAGATTTCCTCCTCCTCCTATAACTCATCCCATTCCTCAACAACTTCATCACCAGACTGCAGTACTGACTGCTGACATTGCTGACAGGTTAGGACAGACAGAGACCTTTCATCTCTATCTCTTCACTCTTTGCTAATGTTTAAAAAATATTTAACTTTTTTGTGTTTTTTCAAATACAGGGGTGACCTGTGACTATGAGTGATGGAGTGTCATCGGGCGTGAGTCGTTGTCTTTCATAGGGGGAGAAAAGGGCAAGTGACCTCGCAGGGGATGCTGAAACCCTTCTAATGGTAAGATGCTGTGAATAATATACTAGGCCTATCATAATTATGCGTTTGACATGATACTTTATTCATTCCTTATGGAAATTGACATATTGTACAAATGTCCTGATCCAATATGTTTTCCTGATCACATCCATCATTTGAGATTTGTTTGAAATGTTGTTTTCCCCTATAGACCCATTTGGCGATATGGCCCTGAAGGTGATTCCTGGCATACTGCCTCCATCGTCATACAGAATGGATGGGGAAATGATAGGACCCTAATACAACCTGTAAGTATACAGGCATTACTGTAATATGAACATTTCTACAATGCAGTCCACCTGTACTGTCATTGCAGCAGAAAAATGCCCTTATCCAGATGACAAAGACATTTCTAACAGACCTGCTAAACCTTCTTTGTGTTTACTTTTAAGGTTGGAAACACCAAGCAGTAGCCTACCTCCAGCAGGCAGAGACAATAAACATTTGTTCACCAGCTCAGGGACAAGCTACACTGCTCACAGCCCAGTGTAATGTTCAATGTAATTGTATTTACTGGACACTTGCTGGACCTTCTGAAACAGTGTATTTGTCTTGTTCTAACTTTTTTTTAAACTTTCCATGAGTTAGGGATGGGGAGGGTGGGAGTGGGTTATCAATGGTAATGTCTTTAAAATGTAAACTTCTTAAATACAACTATTGAATATTAATAATCACGTTGAAATTCTAGGACAAGTCAGTTATATTATCAATCCTAATCTAAATATATATATATATTTAAATGAATGATAAATAACAAAATAAACAAATGAATATAATAATATAGATTGGTTATTAAAAACATCTAATGCCATTTCAATGTGATTATTAATATTCAATAGTTGTATTTAAGAAGTTTAACCCAACTCAATCATCAAGTTTGCTGACAACCCTACAGTGGTAGGCCTGATTACCAACAACGACGAGAAGAGGTTAGAATCCTGGAGAAGTGGTGCCAGGAAAATAACCTCTCTCTCAACAAAACAAAGGAGCTGATCCTGGACTACAGGAGACAGAAGAGGGAGCACGCTGACCATCCTCATTGACGGGGCCGCAGTGGATATGGTCACGTCACTTAAGGCCTGATATGGTCTCTCCACACTGACACCGTGGGGAAGAAGGCGTGTCAGAAATTCGGCATCCTCCCCTAAGACCCTAACAAACTTCTACAGATGCACCATTAAGAGCATTCTGTTGGGATGCATAACCGCACCACCCTTAACCGCATGACTCTCCAGAGGGTGGTGTGGTGGGACGCTGCCTGCCCTCCAGGACATTTACACCACTCGGTATCAAGGGAAGGCCAAAAAGATCATTAAGGACCTCAGTTACTCGAGCCACGGACTGTTCACTTGGCTACCGTCTGTAAGACAGAGACAGTACAGGTGCATCAGAGTCGGGACCAAGAGACTGAAAGACAGCATCTGTTGAATCTGTTAAACCGCAATCACTAGCAGTCTACCAGGTTATGCACACTCACTCACACAAAACACACACACCTCATACTTACAAACACACACACACACACACACACACACACACACACACACACACACACACACACACACACACACACACACAGTCTTGTACAACACACAATTCAGTCCCAATTCAGTAGCCTTACCCTAACCAGAAAACCTAACCTGAACCCTAAATCTAACCCTAGCACCTAACCCTAAAACTAACCCTAGCTCCTAACCCTAATTCTAACACTAATTCTAACCTTAACCCTAAACCCGCTAGAAATAGCATTTGACCTTGTGGGGACCAACAAAATGTTCCCAGTTGGTCAAATGTTTGTTTGTTTATTAATCTTGTGGGGACTTCTGGTTCCCACAAGTATAGTTAAGCACGTCCACACACACACATTTTAAATACTTTATTTTATAAACCAATCAAAGTTACATTAAAAAAGGAATCAAACTTTTCAAAGGTACCTGTATGCATGGCACTCAAGGATATCGAAAGCATCTCCTTCTCCAAACAGCTAGGCTGCCCACGACAGCTGAAACAGAGCAGTACCTAGCCAACTGCTTTGCCCTAGTTTTTGTCAGGCTCACAATCTGGAGGCCACGCACTGCAAGCCTGTGTACGTGGCCGAGACTGCCAAATATCAGCGCCACCAGCTTGCACTTACACCCGAGGCTGTCCAAGCATGCCACGAGGGGCTGGCACTTAAGCAAACACACACACAGCCAACGCTGCTGTCCCATGTATTAGAGTAGGTATTCCCAAACTGGGGTGTACGCGCAATGCCGTCAGGGGTATGCCAAATAGAAATGTGATTCACATTGAAAAAACTAAAAAAATAGAGACACATACCAGCTCTACTGGTACTGTAGTACTGCTAATAACAGCAGTACTGCACCTGCACCTGTCGACGACACAAGTTGTTCTGCTTTCACGAACACATCCAATGCTAACATCAGTAATTCTACGTTTGTTGTTAGTCCAGCTAGCATGGACTCTGATGCAGCCGAAGAGCTACTGCCCCCTTACCCGGGAAAGCATTGAACAACAGACAGGGACGTTGGACCATCGAAGAGGTGCAAATATTATGAGAACTACATTGATTTGGGGTTCACTTATATTGGGAGTGGTGCCTTTCCTCAGCCACAGTGTGTTATATGTCCAAAAGTACTATCTAACAACTCGATGAAACTTTCAGTCTTGCGCAGACATTTACAAACAAAGCACGGCAGTTTGAAAAATAAGCCACAGAAGTTTTTGGAGCGAGAATTAAGATGACGTTCGACTAGTAAAACATGTATAAAAGCAGCAGATACCATTAATAAGAAGGGGCTAGAAGCGTCTTATATGGTGTGCTACCGAGTGGCTAGGACAGACAAGCCCCATACTATTGTGAAGGACTTAATTACTCCTGCTGCCACGGATATGGCTGGGACAATGCTGGGTGAAAAGGCCCAAAAAACTATACAGACAATGCCGTCATAAAATAACACTGTTTCACCACGCATCAATGACATGGTAGGACATATTTTGAAAAAATTAATGCTTCGCATACAGTACAAGCCAGTGAATTCTATGCGTTACAGATGGATGAGTCAACAGACGTGGCACAGCTCCTGGTATATGTCCATTACGTTTACGGGGGGTCAATTAAGGAAGACATCCTCTTCTGCAAACCACTGGAAACCAGGACAACAGGAGAGGATATTTTTAAAGTACTGGACAGCTTTGTGACATCTAATGTACTTTGGTGGTCAAGATGTGTTGGTATCGGTACTGATGGCGCAAAAGCCATGACAGGGAGACAGTGGAGTGGTAATGCGGGTGCAAGCAGTTGTTCCCGAAGCCACTGGGGTACACTGCAGCATCCACCGAGAGGCTCTTGCTGCCAAGGGAATGCCTGACAGCTTGAAAGACGTTTAGGACACTACAGTGTTAATGGTTAACTTTGTTAATGCAAGCCCCCTGAACTCTCGTGTATTTTCTGCACTGTGCAATGATATGGGCAGCGACCATGTAACGCTTTAACAACATACAGATGTGCACTGGTTATCAAGGGGCGAAGTATTGACACGTTTTTTTAAATTGAAAGACGAGCTTAAAGTTTTCTTTACTGACCATAATTTTCACTTGTCTGACCGCTTGTATGATGACGAGTTTCTCACACGACTGTCCTATCTGGGTGATGTTTTTTCTAGCCTGAATGATCTGAATCTAGGATTACAGGGACGCTCCACAACTATATTCAATGTGCGAGACAAAATTGAGGCTATGATTAAGAGTGGGAGCTCTTCTCTGTCTGCATTAACAAGGACAACACACAGGTCTTTCCCTCATTGTATGATTTTCTGTGTGCAAATGAACTCAAGCTTACGGACAATGTCAAATGTGATATAGCGAAGCACCTGAGTGAGTTGGGTGAGCAATTACGCAGGTACATTCCCGAAACGGATGACAAAAACAACTGTATTTGTTTTCCCTTTCATGCACTACCTCCAGTCCACTTATCGATATCTGAATAAGAGAGCCTCATTGAAATTGAAACAAATGGTTCTGTGAAAAGTCAATTTAATCAGAAGCCACTGCCAGATTTCTGGATTGGGCTGCGCTAAGAGTATCCTGCCTTGGCAAATTGTGCTGTTAAGACACTGATGCCCTTTGCAATCACGTACCTATGTGAGAGTGGATTCTCAGCTCTCACTAGCATGGAACCTAAATACAGGCACAGACTGTATGTGGGAAATGATTTAAGACTGAGACTCTCTCCAATACAACCCAGCATTGCAAAGTTATGCACACCCTTCGCATTAACCTGTGGTGAGTTATTCACAATTTTTGATGAACAAATAAGGTTTTATTTGTAAGATGACAAAATAAAGAAAACAATTATTGATTATTATTATTTGTGCCCTGGTCCTATAAGAGCTCTTTGTCACTTACCATGAGTTGGGTTATGACAAAAGCTCACACTCATTCTTCTGTTTAATAAATGTATCGTATAGTGTGTGTGTGGCAGGCTTACAATGATGTCAAAAACCAGTGCTGAACCTGGTGCTAGAGGGGGTACGCAGCTGGAGGTTGAATGTTGTATGGAACTATAAAAAGTTTGGGAACCACTGCTCTGGTACATCTACTGATGTACATATCATTCTTAGTATATCTTGTGTAAATTCATCCGGTGTATATACAGTGGGGCAAAAAAGGATTTAGTCAGCCACCAATTGTGCAAGTTCTCCCACTTAAAAAGATGAGAGAGGCCTGTAATTTTCATCATAGGTACACTTCAACTATGACAGACAAAATGAGAACAAAAAATCCAGAAAATCACATTGTAGGATTTTTAATGAATTTATTTGTAAATTATGGTGGAAAATAAGTATTTGGTCACCTACAAACAAGCAAGATTTCTGGCTCTCACAGACCTGTAACTTATTCTTTAAGAGGCTCCTCTGTCCTCCACTCGTTACCTGTATTAATGGCACCTGTTTGAACTTGTTATCAGTATAAAAGACACCTGTCCACAACCTCAAACAGTCACACTTCAAACTCCACTATGGCCAAGACCAAAGAGCTGTCAAAGGACACCAGAAACAAAATTGTACACCTGCACCAGGCTGGGAAGACTGAATCTGCAATAGGAAAGCAGCTTGTTTTGAAGAAATCAACTGTGGGAGCAATTATTTGGAAATGGAAGACATACAATACCACTGATAATCTCCCTCGATCTGGGGCTCCACGCAAGATCTCACCCCGTGGGGTCAAAATGATCACAAGAACGGTGAGCAAAAATCCCAGAACCACACGGGGGGGACTTAGTGAATGACCTGCAGAGAGCTGGGACCAAAGTAACAAAGCCTACCATCAGCAAGGGCATTGAAGATGAAACGTGGTGGGGTCTTTCAGCATGACAATGATCCCAAACACACCGCCCGGGCAACGAAGGAGTGGCTTTGTAAGAAGCATTTCAAGGTCCTGGAGTGGCCTAGCCAGTCTCCAGATCTCAACCCCATAGAAAATCTTTGGAGGGAGTTGAAAGTCCGTGTTGCCCAGCAACAGCCCCAAAACATCACTGCTCTAGAGGATTAATGGAGGAATGTGCCAAAATACCAGCAACAGTGTGTGAAAACCTTGTGAAGACTTACAGAAAACGTTTGACCTCTGTCATTGCCAACAAATGGTATATAACAAAGTATTGAGATAAACTTTTATTATTGACCAAATACTTATTTTCCACCATAATTTGCAAATAAATTCATTAAAAATCCTACAATGTGATTTTCTGGATTTTTTGTTCTCATTTTGTCTGTCATAGTTGAAGTGTACCTATGATGAAAATTACAGGCCTCGCTCATCTTTTTAAGTGGGAGAACTTGCACAATTGGTGGCTGACTAAATCCTTTTTTGCCCCACTGTACGTATACTTTTTTGCCCCACTGTACGTATAGATTGCATTATATACAGTGCTATTTGGGTTATTCATTTGATTCATTCCGACATTTCTTGATATTGTGTATTGTTTTATGTATTATATGTGTACTTGTTTGACATTTTACTGCATCGTTAGGAGCTAGTAACACAAGCATTTCGCTGCACACTATAACATCTGCTAAACTGTGTGCGCGACCAGTAAACTGATTTGATATAATCACATAACCCAAAGCGGGGTTAAATAAAAATCTGCTCAATGCGTATGGTTAAAATAGGTTCTATAATGGTTGGTCTACCAGTTGGGTTAGTGAGCGGTACCCATTTGTTTTTATTGAGCAGCTAAACATCCTCTCCCGTTTGTGGCTCTAGCAAATTCCCTCCCTTCCTTCCCTCCTCCCTACCACTCCCCTCTGCAGCTCTCCACAGCACTGAATAACCCCCATTACCTGTGGGCAAAACTGAATTAGAGAATAACCAATGACAGCCAAGCGCAGCCGCCTCTGTTCAGATAAATAAATAAGGTGAAACGGTGTGTGTGCTGTCTTGTCCAGAGTCAATTAAATCCTAAGAGCTGTAGCCTAGCCGCCTACCTAGTCGAGGGAGTGTGGAGGAGTAGACACGGCCAGATGTGAGGATAAGGGGAGCTAATTTAATTAATGAGTTGGATGCTGTTCTTTTCATTATCAAGCCTAGTTAAACATACTGGGGCATGACAACACGGAAAATGGGAAAGGAGATTAACACTGTCAGATTCACAGTCCTCACCAGACTAAGCTAATCTCCAGCCAAGCGTAGTGCGTTCTAGTGCCTCTCTCTTTTTCCTCTCTCTGACTCTCCATCTGTCTCTGTTTCTTTCTCTTTCTCACCCACTCCCTCTCAGCGTCACATTTCATTCATTCAAACCTATTTCTACTTCTTTTCTCTCTTTTCTGCCACTCTCTCCCTGTAATTTTTTTCCTTTCTCATTTGTCTCTCTATTCTATCTTCCTTAATCCCTCTCCATCCCATTCACCTTCAACCAATCTCTCTCTCCTCCCTCTCTCCTGCCCCTTTCTCCATTCCCGCTCTATATGCTGAAACAACGAGCCGTAAGCAACATTGATCTGAGAGAGGAAGTGATATGAGTTGCTCTGAACCCAAATGACCTGAGCCATTCCAAGCCAAAACTAGGCCAACCAAGATATACTAGTGATATTAAGCTTAACAGACCAGCTTTAGCTGGCTATGTCTAGTATGTTCTAACTAAAGTGTAGTGCCATGGTGCCTGAATACGACATTGAACAAATCCTCATTCCACTGATCACCTGAGAAAATCAATATCTGCTCTGCACTAAATATGGTTAGTATATCTAGGAGATGGAGGGTTGTGAGGGTCTACTTTTGAGGGGAGGATGATCAAGTTGAGTACTACTTAGTATTTTAACTTTGAGTGGATGGATGGTATTGAGTGGTCCTTAATGGAGGAGATGCTGAGTGTCACCAATTTCCACCACCCCCCTACAATCACCTTGATTTACCCAAGGGACTGCATCATACTATTGCACCGTACTCTGCTGTAAGCCTATGACACACATAGGCCTACTATCCCCCATGCTGGTTATGGCTACACCACAGGAGGTTGGTGGCACCTTAATTGAGGAGGACGGGCTCGTGGTAATGGTTGGAGTGGAATAGGTGGAATGGTATCAAATGCATCAAACACATGGTTTTTTGTTCCATTATTATGAGCCATCTTCCCCTGAGCAGCCTCCACTAGGCTACACACCTTCCAGGTTTTCTTGAAAAGTATTGCACTAAAATGATTACATGCGTGTGTAGAAGGGCAGGGGGGTTGGTCTAAAGTGAAGAAGGAGAGAGGAGAGGGGAGAAGTGAGAGGAGAGAGGGGTTTCTTTGATTGCCTGAAGCCCATCTCTCCCTCCCCCTTCATCCAGCCAGAGAAGACAGAGACACTTAATGCAGAGAAAAGGAGCAACAGAGGCCTCATCTCAATGTTCTCTTATCTAGCCCTCTCTCACGCTACTTCTTTCTTTTCATTTCTTCTTTTACCACTGCCTATATTAAACTCTAAAACAGGCTGAAGACTGACAGAGAAAGATCACTTCAAATGAGAGGAGGCTCAATCTGGGAGCTGTCCACGGCCTCACAGCCTCACTGCAGATCAAGAGTAGTCGTACAGGCTGGAGCTTGAAGGCCAAGGCAGGAGACAACTCACTGCACAGGCAATGGCAGACAGACGGATGGACCAACAAGTTTACTGAGCTCTGCTGTCTCTTACTGGGAAGCCTGACCTTGAACTTTGTATGGGGTCGAAGAAATAAACTGTGACTTCGGAGTGGCACATACTGTACATTAGCCTTGTGACTCACTTGTGGCTGTGGAAGACTTATGAAAACACAATCACTGACAAGCGGAAAAATTCTGTACCTGGTGGTGGAGAAAGGAAAGTGCAGTTAGTGGTCTAAAATGAAACCGTAATAGAAAAGGAAATCACAGGCGCGGCAGGTAGCCCAGTGGTTAGAGCGTTGGACTTGTAACCGAAAGGTTGCAACATCGAATCCCCGAGCTGACAAGGTAAAAATCTGGCATTCTGTTCCTAAGCTGTCATTGAAAATAAGAATTTGTTCTTAACTGACTTGCCTTGTCAAATAAAGGTAAAATTAAATGTTAAAAAAATCACAGGAATAGAATATCAAATGCAACTGTGTCAAATGGCAGCAGGTTTAAAAAGCACAGCGGGGTGGATGAACAAAGACAGGAGCCCATTGGAGCAAAACACGTGAAGGAACCCAGACATTTTGCATGCTTCAGAGAGAGCTGACAACAATGAAAATGATAGCATTGTTCTAGGAGCCCCTATTCCATCAGCTATTCAATAAAATGTAACATGTAAATGTTTCCCCCATGTGAGGTTCTGGAAGTCAATTGAATGGCTCTTGCTGCGTCCAACTTCAGTGCTGCATCTCACATAACTTCCCATGTTGCCAGATTTGGATGGGCACTTCAAATTAGCTCATAATAAATCTATATATTTATACTGTAAACATGTATATCCTATATAAATTCGCTTTTACTTTACATTTTATCCACCCTTTACCCATTTTGTATATAAAGTATGTGAACTTTGTGTGAATTCCTGTCTGTGTTCTGTCTCTAAATCAGCAAGTACAATTCTGAGTATGTATGAACGCACTTGGCGAATAAAGGTGACAAGAACAGTGAAAAACATGGAAACAATGAGAAAATAGTCTCCATAGAAACAGAGATTAAATAAATGAACGACAATGCTCTTGTAAACATGAAAAGACGTTATAGAAAAAATATCCTTGAAAACTTCCAGATACATTTTTCCCCCCCAAATATACTCTTTCTGTCTGTAGTAATTCATGACTTTGCATAACAATCACTGAAATCGAGAGATTTTAATAAATGGAAACTCTAACAACAAAAACAATTGCAAAAATGACAAGGAGGTGACAGAGAACATAGAATTTTGGTGAAAAACAGTCAAATAAATAGTGTGTGGGGGGAAAAAAGGGGGAAATATGACATGAGGTAAATAAGAGGATGACAGTAAGGTTTTGGACAGTGCAACACAGCTCAGTGACACTACAGTATCACCAAATCAACCCCTTAGCCATGGGATGAGTGAGACTAGCTGAATCTTTATGTGAGAAAAACATCTTAAGTCTTGTAACCAACATGCAACATTCTGATCCTCATTGGAGTCAGACTTAGGAGAATTGTACAAAACAACACACATTTTAAAATGTGCCTTCATTGTTAGTATTACTGTATTATAACAATGTAATAATGGGTTTGATTTCAACGGTGTAGAATGAGGCTATTTAGACGTCCGTTTCTACTGTAGTTAGACACGCGGTCTGAATGCTGTGGCTGAAACATGCAGCTAATTCTGACCTTCATTTGTACATACTTATGTCAATGATGAAATCACAGGTTCTGTTGACCTTACATGGTGTTTTTCTCTTAGAATCTACAAATCATATTAATGCAACTGTACGTCAAGGGAGTCAAAATGTCCCCTTTTATCAGGCGCTTACTTGCTTTTAGAGACCATAGCCCAGCAAATCCCCCAAAGGAGGGACGTAATATCATATGCTGACCGAGGCTAGAGCCCTATGGACGCCAGTCGCACGGTTCCCTAGTCTTTTAAATCAGGAGATGGGGGAAAACATACCATGCAGATGGCTCTGTTCCCATAAGTCCTCCCTGACCTGACGGTGGGTCCAGGGGGACCAGAGTAAGTCTTCAAATGGAATCTGCTGTGATAGGATGGATCATCCCAGAGTGATCCAATATTTGGACGGGAGCTGGAGGGGGACTAGTGGGATTATCACAGGATGTGCTGGGCCAGATTAGGGAGAGGACGTAAACCTGATGGAGAACGGGTTACAGATAAACACTGCTGGTCAGTCAGTCTAGACTACCCTCCAATAGGCTACAGAAAATAATAACACCTCTACTGCATCCAAATTGGTTACATCATACACGCTCAGATTATATCCTTATACAGCATTCTAACGGTCCTAATCTCATTAAAATTGTATAGATTAATGAATTCCACTAACGTTAGGATAAAGTTGTGAGTATGTTTCTGATAGAGCCACAGCGTCAGTCAACATACTGTGAAGGTGATGGATCACTTTGATCTGACTTTGACAAATTCAATATTTAAGTTAGAGGTAAAGCTTCTGTTGATAATGCCAGACATACATGTCACGTATACACACACACAAACACAAAGACATTTATGTACACAAGCACGCATGCGCACACACACACACACACACACGTTGCTTTATTCATTGTTTACCTAAACAGATGAAATTTCTCATCCAGAACTTTAATTGAAAACTCGCTTCAAATGGAAAATGTACAATGCTGTCAAAAGCCAAATGAACAGCACACATGTCACAGGGAGGAAGAACAAAACAATCAGAATTACCATACATTTGCAAATATCATTCATCGGAAGTCATTATTGCAACAATTTATCTTTGGCAATCACTGAACCATTTTAATCAGGATCGTTACAAATGGTTGATTATTCATTATGTCCTGAAATTAGATCGTAAATTGTATGGATATACTAGGTGAGACTTTTGAAGGAGAGCACTCGCTGGGGACAAATAGAAAACCAGCTAAGGACAAATATTAGGCATACAGGGACCAAGGCCAGATGGGGACATGCATTCCTGTGCCAGGTCTCCTTAGAGAGAAATGTATCTGATTGATCCATTGTTGTTTAGACCTCACTGTTCATTAGGAGTGCAGAGGTGAAAGGTCAGTCATGCAGGTGTGGAAGCTCAAAGGTAATTTACACACGGATTGGCTATCTGTTGTTCTGCCCCTGAGCAAGGCAGTTAACCCACTGTTCCCCGGGCACTGAAGACGAGGATGTCGATTAAGGCAGCCCCCCGCAACTCTCTGATTCAGAGGGGTTGGGTTAAATGCGGAGGACACATTTCAGTGGAAGGCATTCAGTTTTACAACTGACTAGGTATCCCCCTTTCCCTTTCCCTTTCCTGTTGCCAAGACAACAACAGTGAGTGTTTGATGAGGTCTTTGTTTGTGGACTGTCAATAGCAGGGAGGTCATTAGTTAAATGGTGTGCGGTGCAGTTGTATTATGTGTAGTGTACACAGTTGGGACCAAGGATGTGTGGGAGAGAATTCCAAGGACATAAATCCAAGTGCAGCTTTATGATCAGAGCTTTACCTTAGATCCCTTTTTACCATCTCTGATAGGGCTGAAGATTTGACTGTAGGAACAAGCAGATGGAGATAACATTGTCAGAACCAGAGAAGTATGTCCAATGCATGTCAAAGTTCTTCGCTTCTGTCCATATCCATCCACCCCAACTCTGCTCTGTCTGCCTTAGGGGACAGAGTAATGACCAAGCTGACCTGCTTGTGCCTGAGGCTGGTCATGGAGCCTGCGTTCCATATTTCTGCTCTGTTCTCCTCTGTTCTGCTTTGTCTCTGTTAATGCCTCAGCGGGGCCTCCGGTAAATCAATTGAGGGCTGATCTTTAAAAGCTGGCGCGTCAGCGAGCACATTAGCCCCATTTGCACTTCATTACGTGCACTGCTGGGCAGTGCTGAACACTCACAATCAGCAGAAAGACCCGGACCCGGACAGGGGCCCAGTCATAACATACACAGGTACGGATGTACTGTAGGAGAGGGATAAGTGAAGGAGGAGAAGGGAGAGAGGGAAAGAGGGAGAGAGTAGAGAGAGGAGGAAGACGGAGGGATGATTCAGGGGTTGAATAATTTACTTTGACAAAGGCCCCAAGGGAAAACTATGGGTGAGTTCTGATGGGTATTCTGCTTGACTTTGAAAAATAAACGAGCACAAACAAACAGCCAAACACATTTTCAAAAGTAGTATTTGTTTTGAAGCAGTCATACTGTTTGTTTCCTATAGTTTTTTTCCTTCAAAATTGCTTCTGGGATTTGGCTTATGTTTGTTTCTTACATTTCTCTGACTAGTTTGCGAAGGGAACTTTTTTATATCAAGAAATATGAAATCCGATTGCATGGCGGAGCATGCAACCTACAAAAAGCTACAGTTGCCCCCTCTTTCCTGCTGTCTATCTCTTCCCTTCATCTATACATCTGCTTGTTATTTTTACTCGCCCTCTCTCCACTCTATCTCTCTCTCTCTCTCTCTCTCTCTCTCCGCTCTCCCTCCATTTCTCCTCATCAGAGGCCAGACTGTACCAAGCAAAACCATATTTAATGAAAACATCACTAACAGTGTGTAAACAGCATTAGAAGGCGTTTGATAAGCCCAACACCTGTTACTGCAGGTTGAGTTAATAAACCACTATCTAAATTTGACACATAGCCTACTGTATCAAAAATGTGATAGTTAAGGAGTTTAATCTGCTTTGAGGAATAAACATCAAAGTTGACTTTGAGAGGTATGTGTGAGTTCATAGGAATTGCTGGAGGTACATTGACAAGCACATGCACATTACACACATACTTAGGTTAATTCTGTTTACACACACACACAAACACACACAAACAAACACACAACTTGAGATCCCAGCTCACCCCATCTCTCCTTAAATCGCCACAGTGGACAGACGGCAGTAATATGGCATCTGGGGGGCTACTGGGCTGGAGGTTTTAACAAAGCTGCAGCCCACGTCATAACAGTTATCTATCAGCTAAGACCACGCTCTGCCCTAAGCACAGCTTACACTTCATAGGTTATCCACCTCTGCCACTGGATATTTACACTGATCCCTACTTCTACATCCCAGGTGCCCTAGGGCCATAAGACAGGAGCAGAGAGACAGGCTCTGCTAGGTTGAATCCCTATGGTCCTTCTCACCATGTTTGAACTGAGGGAGTTGGGAGTGAGAAAAGTGAGAATGCACACACGCAGAAGTGTTCACATACACCCACACCCACTGCTCATTGTCAGACAGACACACACACACACACACACACACACACACACACACACACACACACACACACACACACACACACACACAGGTTTTCCAGATTTGATTGAAAGTTCATGGAATTTTGTAACCCTACACACACACACAGCCTTTGTCAAAAGCCCTGCTTAGTTTGAGAAGCGTGTTCACAGGAGGCCTTAACAACTACAGAGCATGGTGTCTGACTAGAACCCAGGGGAGGGACTGTCAGAGAGACAGACAGAGGTTCCTAGACAGGAAACCCACTACAAAGACTCAGTGTGAGACTACTCCCAATGTGACCGCAGTGCGTTCCCGCTCTTTCTCTGCCTGTCGCTCCCTTCTCCCCTCCCTCTTTCATGGGGTGACATAACACAGCAGGAGGCCACTCAGAGCTGTGACGGTTCTCTAAGGTGCTTCCTGTATGTGTGAGAGAGGTAGCTGGGACACACTTCTCCCAGAGTCCCAGTGCTCCTGGTGTTCTGTTGGTGCTGTTGGTGTTCCTTTTAGGCTACATAAAAGTGAGTTCCTCTCAGCAAGTGCATGGTGTGTTTTGTATACAGTACATGCAGGGTCTTAGCAGGTTCTTTTGGACACGCACACAAACGTACAGACGCACAAACACACACATGCCTAACATGTGTACATGCACGTGAACACTTATGCACACACACACACACACAAACACACATGCATATATACAGACCCACAAACACACACACGCCAAACATGTATACATGCACGTGAACACACACACACACACACACACACACACACACACACACACACACACACACACACACACAGACACACACACAGACACAGACACAGACACAGACACACACACACACACAGACACACACACACACACACACACACACACACACACACACACACACAAACCCCTGGGCAGATCAAGGCTTACAGGGCCAGCAGCTCCAGAAGCTGATGAGGGATTCTCTTCAAACCGCACGCTAATGATAGTAGATCAATGTCTGACCACCAATTAGGCCTGACCACACTAACCTCAGAGACACACAGGCCAAAGATGGAGAACAACCTGAATAAAACAGTGACTATTACAGTGCTTCTATTGCTCTTGTCAAAAGAGATGGTGAAAAGCATTGGTTTTAAAAATATGTCATTTGACATTGTAAAATTACTAAACACAACACACCAGAGAAAGACAGATCTATACTCTTAGAAAAAAGAGTTCCAAAGGGGTTCTTTGGCTGTCCCCATAGGAGAACCCTTTTGGGTTCCATTGAGAACCATCTGTGGAAAGGGTCCTACATGGAACCCAGAAAGAGTTCTACCTGGAACCAAAGAGGGTTATTCAAAGGGGAAACCTTTTTTTATAAGAGGGTATGATGCAGATTTTATTTTAGCACCTAACATCAACTCTTCTCTACTATGACCAGAGGGCTTCAATCTCTGGGGAAGGTAAAATTAGTTATTCAACTCTGTCTCTGTTGCCTCCAAGCCAAGTCTGCAGGGTAATTCAAAAGTTCAAAGGAAGTGGAGAGAAGTCTAAATGAACTCTGACCCTAGCATGGGCCTTGTACTGTAGCCTTAGAGGCTCTGGTCTCTGCATGTGTCACCATCACACTTCACATATGGACCCTCAATGGAGTGTGAGCCCAACAGTGCCCTTAAACTACAACATGAACAGTGCCCTTAAACTCTTCACAGAAGAGGAATGAGAGTTTTTTATTTTACCTTTACAATGACGGCCTACCCCGGCCAAACCGCCCTATGGGACTCCCAATCACAGCCGGATGTGATGCAGCCTGGATTCAAACCAGGTACTGCAGTGTCGCCTCTTGCACTGAGTTGCAGTGTCTTAGACCACTGCGCCACTCGGGAGCCCACAGGAAACAGGAAGTATTCAAAAAGAGCAGAGGGGGAGACAGGAAGTTGCACAAAGGGGATAAAAGCTTTTTCAGGCCATTGAATCGTAAGCCCCTGGTATGCGTAATAGCCCTGGCTGCACAATCAAAGGAGGAGAAGAAAGAAATCATTATGGGGGTAGCCTAGTGGTTAGAGCATTGGGCCAGTAACCAAAAGGTTGCTAGATTGAATCCCAGAACAAGGTAAAAATCTACCGTTCTGCCCCTGAACAAATCAATTAACCCACTGTTCTTAGGCTGTCATTGTAAATAAGAATTTGTTCTTAACTGACTTGCCTAGTTAAATAAAGGTTAAAAAATAAAAATGTGAGTGGGAAGATTGCTTGCTGCAGGGACAACCCATGATTGCTTTGTGGAGGCATCTACATAGCACTAGCGAGCGAACATGTTACCCCAGTGCACAAATCACTAATTACTTATTAATGAGGAGTGTGCGCCTTCAAAGTTAACACTAGACAGCCTTCCCCTGTAGAACAGAGGAGGAGAGGGGGAGCAAGGAGAAGACAGCAAGGTGGGAGGGAAAGGTTTGCTCACTAAACTGAGACGGCAGCTAATCAGGTTTACGGGTCTGTAATGCCTCCAGCACATGAGAAATAGAAATGTGGAAGATTCCTGCTCCAGCTTTATTTCAATACATCGAGGCAGACACATACCATGGAAGGGAAAGAGAGAGAGAAATCCAGATAAGTATGAAAATGGAGGCAAATCCTATCTTGGTAACCTTTACAGAGTGCAGCAATGATAATGATAATATACGGAGTATAAACATCTTCACTCCAACCTTTTCTCTCCACTGTGATCTCTCAGCCATCTGATGGCGTACATCCAACAGTACAGATACATTACCAGTAACTCCGAGAGTGTTAAAGATCAGCATATCCCCTGCTGTGGTGTGGTTTTAAGGATAGCATAACATTTCTGCATTTCTGTATTAATGGAGGAATTCCCCGATAAAGTATGGAGTTCGTCGACAAAATCTACATATTTAACTTGAAACCATTACACTATCTTAATACATTGCCCTGGTGTGTGAGAATTTCTCAATTACAGTAGTGTAAAGTACTTAAAAACCTCTATGGAATCGGTGCCCCCCGCGGGACGGTTGAGCTAAAGGAGGCTAATATGATTAGCATGAGGTTGCAAGTAACAATAACATTTCCCAGAACATAGACATATCTGATATTGGCAGAAAGCTTAAATTCTTGTCAATATAACTGCACTGTCCAATTTACAGTAGCTATTACAGTGAAATAATACCATGCTATTGTTTGAGGAGAGTGCACAATTATGAACTTGAAAATGCATTAATAAATCAATTAGGCACAGTTAGGCAGTCTTGATACAACATTTTGAACATGTATGCAATGGTTCATTGGATCAGTCTAAAACTTTGAACATACACTGCTGCCTTCTAGTGCCAAAATCGAAATTGAGCCTGGAATTATACATTATAGCCTTTCTCTTGCATTTCAAAGATGATGGTACAAAAAAAACAAAAAAAACATGTTTTTTTCTGTGTATTATCTCTTACCAGATCTATTGTGTTATATTCTCCTACATTCATTTCATTTGCACAAACTTCAAAGTGTTTCCTTTCAAATGGAACCAAGAATATGCATATCCTTGCTTCAAGTCCTGAGCTTCAGGCAGTTAGATTTTGGTATGTCATTTTAGACGGAAATGGAAATACTTTGAAGCACTTTTTTGGGGGTATCTGTACTTTACTATTTATATTCTTGACAACTTTGACATTTACTTCACTACGTTCCTAAAGAAAAGAAAATACTTTTACTCCATTCATTATCCCTGACACCCAAAAGTATGCTTAGCAGGACAGGAAAATGGTCCAATTCACTCACTTATCAAGAGAACATAAATGGTCATCCCTACTGCCTCTGATCTGGCGGACTCACTAAACACAAATTCTTTGTTTAGAAAGTATGTCTGAGCGTTGGAGTGTGCCCCTAGCTCTCCATTAAAAAAAATCTACAAGAAAATTTTGCCGCCTGGTTTGCTTAGTATAAGCAATTTGAATTTATTTTTGCAATTCCTTTAACTTTTGATACTTAAGTATATTTAAAACAAAATACTTTTAGACTTTTACTCAAATAGTATTTTCTTGGGTGACTTTCACTTTTACTTGAGTCATTTTCTATTAAGGTATCCTTACTTTTACTCAAGTATGACAATTGGGTCCTTTTCCACCACTGCCCAGTTACCTTTGATAATCATCTCATTTCTCATTAGCATGCATTAGCAAATGTCCCCCGGGGAACATGTTAGATTGTTGAGTAAAAATTACAATACAGCTGGGACTATTTATCTTTTGAAAAGGGTATTAATTTGTTCACGAGGAAATTGTGTTTTCATTTGCATTATGAATGGAAAGTCAATCCTGTTTCAACCTGTTACAGCAGCCACTCTTGATTGCTAATGAGTCCATTCCACTGGGAAGCTTTAGCCTGAAAAACAGATCATGAATTTACAGTAGTCTTAAACGATGTGTGGTCTTAATGATTAGCATGAATGATTAACATAGGAGTGTGTGTGTGTGTGTGTGTGTGTGTGTGTGTGTGTGTGTGTGTGTGTGTGTGTGTGTGTGTGTGTGTGTGTGTGTGTGTGTGTGTGTGTGTGTGTGTGTGTGTGTGTGTGTGTGTGTGTGTGTGTGTGTGTGTGTGTGTTCCTTGGATGAAGTTAAAGGGCTCTAATTCCATTCCAAGATTGCAGTAGACTAGACTCTGATGCTGGTACAGTAAATTAGATCTTCCATAACTAAGATAATTAGAATCCTCATAACAAGAGAGGGCTAAAATTACACTTATAAGTGCAACAAGGACAATGACTACATTAAACAGATAGAGAGGGTACAGTACAGCGTAGATACTGTAGGACCACATTTCATCCATTTAATCACATGAAAGTCTTTCAAGTCAAGTGCGAAATATATCATCTTGAAATAATGACTAGAACATGTATTACTATCTAGGATGCTGCCGTGTTATCATATGCCCATGAATCAAGTCCAGTCCCAGAGATGCATGTCGATGCATGTGGAGCATATGTAGTAAGAGCAGCTGCCCTGAGAGATCTACTGTAGGGAAGGAGAGGGTTGAGGGTTGCCCCAGCGTCCATGAATAATGATTAAGTGTTACCCACTAGACACAAGACCCTTAATAACACAGATCCTGCACATAAATATACAAACACATGCGGCCACACGCACATGTAACATACGGAGGCAAACACATTTTAAACGTGTGCACGCATGCGCACACACACATGCACACACGGCCAGGAACTCCAGGAAGCTTCTCGATGGCCCTCTCAAACAACCTCTGGAGCACAGCCCAATATCACACACCAGTCCCCCACTCCAGGAACTTGGCACGGCCACACACACAGTCACCCGTTGGGTACAAGTGCGGGAGAAAAATCAAGTGTTCTCTTTCTAGAGCCTTATCATCTGACAGAACTAACACAGTGGTGGTTGCTTAGAGTGGTTGCTTAGAACTGCACAGTGTACCCCAGGACTGAGTTACCACATGAGAGGTACACACACTACAAACAACACACACTACAAACTACATACAGTACACACCAGTCTGCAATCAAAGCCTCCATATTGGGCCTTTCTTTAAACAGCCTGATATCCAGGGGTTTCTCTGGAGTGGGTGCACTGGAAGGCAGCATGTGGTTTTATGAAACTCTTTGAGGTTTTATAATTGCTGATTAGTGAGTTTAGGTTGGACTTAAGTTCACATATAGCAGACTCCCTGTGGAAACCAAATTCAAAACTTTTAACTTTGGAAAATGTGAGCAGCATGACTGTAGAAGAATTGAAGGGAAAATATGATACACTGTGCACTCAAGTAAAAGTAGTCAAAAATATAAATAGTAAAGTAAAGTACAGATACCGCATAAAACAACTTAAGTAGTACTTTACACCACTGTAACTGGGACATTCTCACACACTGGGGCAACATATTAGGAGAGTGTAATGGTTTAAAGTTAAATATGTAGATTTTGTTGACAAACTATATTTTATTAGACAATTCCTCCAATAATGCAGAAATGCAGAAATGTTATGCTATCCTTAAAACCACACCACAGCAGGGGATATGCTGATCTTTAACACTCTCGGAGTTACTGGTAATGTATCTGTACTGTTGGATGTACGCCATCAGATGGCTGAGAGATCACAGTGGAGAGAAAAGGTTGGAGTGAAGATGTTTCTACTCTGTGTATTATCGTTATCGTTGCCGCACTCCTCCATGATTTGGTTCTCTGTAAAGGTTACCAAGATAGGATTTGCCTCCATTTTCATACTTATCTGGATTTCTCTCTCACTCACTCACTCGCACGTACGCACACACGCGCACACATGCGCGCACACGCACGCACAAGTATATTAAAATGCACACAGAGCAATTTCTCTGGAAGTTCATCAGTCGGGTGAGAAAAAGCAACGAGGCTTCTTGGTAGATTTCCTGCTCACTCAGATTGACTAATTGGTATGGGTCCTTTGTCAGAGTTCCACATTGAGCTCACTAGCGTTTTCCTCGGATGTGATTCTGATCTCAGGCATGAAAGTACACTAATGCAAATGCATATTTCGTACATTTGCATGGCCCGTGAAACGTCTTCAGTCGCTTTGTCTCATTCTAATTAATACTCAAAGACCAATGAATCAATACCGAGCTTCCCTCTACTGCTGCACACTCAGTTCAAATGAACTACTCCTCAGTGTGGGACTGTTATGATGTTAGGCACATTAAAAATGTCTTAATAAACACAGTAAATTGCTCAATATATTTCTTTGTAGAATGTAAATCATATATATTTTTGGTACAATTAATAATTTTGATTCATGTGGTAATTATGAGAACGACTATTAGCTGTATGCATATAGTGCACACACGTTTTCAGAGGATAATATTTATTTCAAATACTTGGAAGGAGAAAGAGGCATGATTTCAGCAGCTGTGTAGCAGTATGTTTGACTATTTCCTCTCACAAAGCAGATTAAATGGGAGTAAAATAACCTATATTATTATCAGCTAGTGAATATCTTGCACAAGGATGACATTTAAAAAGTAAACAGGGTAATCTGTGAACATATTTAATGTATCACCATGACTAAAAACTCCATGGAGACAACAGATGAGTCACAGCTCTCTATTCTCTGAGCCCAGCGGTTTCAAAGCAAACCCACAGTGAAATAAAAGTACAGATACAAATACAATTTCCTTGTAAATGTAATGGGAAATAAAGCTTTTGGGATTGAATTGAATAGCACAGTTTGTGCTTTATCTGAGATCTCCCTTGTAAAAGAGGTATTCTGACCTCAATGGGACTTCCTGGATGAATGATGGTTTTCATCAAAATGCTTTACTGTGCCTCAGGGAGGCCCACTCACCTAAGGGTGAAGATCTGTACAGGTGACAGCGTGGAGAGAGCCAGGAAGGTGGAGACCGTCTCCCTCTGTCTGATTGGTCTAGAGGGCACCATCACCACAAAGTTACTGTCTAGCCTTAGCTCTGACATGGGCTGGAACAGACGCACGCTCCCGATACGCTGCATGGGTGTGGGCCCTGAGAAGTACCCCATGGGCCCCTGGTGCTCTGTGCGCATGGAACTTCCCCTCCGTAAGTCCTCTGAGCTGCACTCCCCAGTCTCTGTGGACTGTACCATGTAGTAGAGCTCCACAGGGGTGCCCTGGGCCTGCTCCGGAGCTCTCTGCCTGCCGTGCCTCACGGTAGAGGGGTTAAACCAGCTAGCCAGGGGCTCCAGCTCGGCCACACACATCCCCAGCTCCCCCTTCAGACGACACATGCCCCGCACCTCTTGGGTCTCGTGGAAGGCAAACATCCGGACACAGGGAAGCCTGTGGATGGTGGTATAGTCATCCCAGTCCCTGCCCACCACATAGAACAACACCTGCACTTTGGGCCAACTGGGGTGGATCCTCTCACTGATGATGAAAGTCTGGACCTTCCAGTTGTAGGTGAAAAGGGACGGAGAAGAAGAGGAGATGGACGATGACGGGGAGGTGAAAGAGGGTCCACTGAAGGGTCCGGGGCTCTGTAGGAGCTCCAGGGGGATGGTTTGCTGGACAGACATGGGTCCATAGCTGGCGTTGATGGAGGGCATCCGGCGGGCCTGCTGGATGAAGAAGGGCTCGGTCCTGGCCTGCAGGCTGGAGTTCCTCATCAGGTCCTGGTTGGCCTCCTTCAGAAAGAAGGCTGCCTCGGCGTTGAGGACCTGGTAGCTGACAGGCAAGTAGGTGGGCATGGGGCCATACCTCTGTAGACCCTCAAGAATCCCCCTGCTGTCTACCACTGGAACACAGAGGAGGGGAGAAGTTAGCTACATACCTGTTAACCTCTATAACAAAGGGCAGAGCAGAGAGAGGATGAGAAATGTAGTAAGAAATGGAAGAAAACACTGGACATTGTGAACATATAGTCTCTTTATCTCTATGCTCTACACAGCTATATTACAATGTCCTAATAAGAAGTTATTTGCTACAAAGTGTGCATATGACATCCCCTTCACGCATTATTTATCTCACTATATGAAGTAGCATGTGAAATGACATCCTGCAGTTAAACAGAGAGACTTGAAGACATGGATTAGGAATCAAATCTAGTCTACAGTAATAGACTGTTTCTACTAAATAGTCACAGTTCCTTGTTAGACCCTAATCACTCACTCAGTCAACTCAGTCACTCCTTTCCTCATATTCCTCCTCTTCCTTCTCCTCTATCTTAACAATTTGGTTCACAACCTCCACAACCTCTTGTCTGGAGTCTGAACCCCTGTATATAGCCTCGTTACTGTATTGTTGCTATTGAATTATTTGTTATTTATCTCTTTTTAATTTTTTTAAATTTGTATTTATTTATTGTTTACTTCAGTTTATTTAGTAAATACTTTCTTAACATGTATTTTTTCTTAACTGCATTGTTGGTTAAGGTCTTATAAGTAAGCATTCCACTGTAAGGTCTACACCTGTTGCATGCATGTGACAAATAAAATTAGATTTTGACTTTTGATTTTGACTATTTGACCCTGTTAGCGACCCCAACACCCAGCAGGGCCTCAACCCCCCGCCCCCCTCCCTCCTCCCTCACCCCCTTCAAACTCATCTACACCTACCCCTTCTGTCTCTCCCTCCTTCCCCCTGCCCGTCCTCTCTTCCCCCTCTCTCTCCCTCTGCCATCAAGCTCTAGATATTTGGTCTGATGGAGGATCCCAGGAGAGGCCATTGATTTCCCGTCGTGGCCAGGCCATGCGGCAGGGAGACACGGCAGTGATTTGTGACAGCCCATGGCAGCCTGACAAAGACCAGCCTGGAGGACCAGGCACAACAAGCTGTGGTCAGAATATCGAAGGCCATAAAGCACAGTGTCTGTCTGTGTGTATGTCTGTCTGAGAGTTGAATAGAGACACTTCGGAAATTTTAATGATGGTTGATACTCAAGTCGTACCTGAAAGTAGGCTAGGACTACTGTGTGATGTTACACAAAGGCTGAGTACAGAGGCAGAGCAGACAGATGTTTAACTGTGCTGGAGTGTACCTCACAGAGAGTAAGATAGACACCTCTCTGTCTCTCTCAGTGAGAGTTTGCACACTGTCTTAGTTTTCACATACAGTAGTCCCATGATAGAGACGCAGAAACTACTTCATTACAATCAAAGTGCTGTAATCACGTCCTAAATGTGGATTTAGATATAGAATGCTTTTCTTCATCTTCCAACGCTCAAAATGCAGTAAGTAAAGGCTCCCGATTCCCCTTGGGTCGGCAAAAGTAGGATTTCATGCCTGATGTTCATGTAAATCACATTAACTTCCAGATTTTGAAATACAGTTTCTAGCAATGAAAACATGATTTGTGCAGATACTTGACTTGTTTGCCAAATCCTGCCTACTGTACACAGCCCTGAGATCAGTGAACACAACCTAACTCCAGAGGACATGGCATAAAGAGCCTTGTAACGTATTAAACAGGAAGCTCTGCTCCACCACCACCACTGGACATATGGGACATGTTATCCTTGCATGATTTGGGTGCCAAAAACCTACTAAACACAGTGATCCTTTTTAATACATTTTTATTTATTTATTTTTTACCCGCTTTTTCTCCCCAATTTCATGGTATCCAATTGTTAGTAGTTACTGTCTTGTCTCATCGCTACAACTCCCGTACGGGGAGACAAAGGTTGAGAGCCACGCGTCCTCCGAAACACAACCCAACCAAGCCACACTGCTTCTTAACACAGCGCGCATCCAACCCGGAAGACAGCCGCACCAATGTGTTGGAGGAAACACCGTACACCTAGCTACCTGGTCAGCGTGCACTGCACCCGGCCCTCAGGAGTCGCTAGTGCGCGATGAGACAGTCGCGGCCGGCTGCGACAGAGCCTGGGCTCGAACCCAGAGCCTTAGACCACTGCGCCACACGGGAGGCCATTTTTATATATTTTTTGAGACCAAATTTGTATTTTTTTGTAATTTGTTCGTTGGCCGAGGTTACAGGTACAATATATAAATTCATATAATTTCATATTCCGTTCATGTCGTATTTTCCATTCATTATTTTAATTTAGTTATTTTCCACATTAGTTATTTTCCAACTGTACCTGCGGGCTGCCACTCAACAACAACAAAAATATACATACAAAAGGTACATAAATACAAAGTATTGATCATTTTGATCATATTACAGAGTTAAAAAGTAATAATAGATTTAGTATTTAAAGGAAAAGAAACAAAAAGAAGTGAGCCTCCACCCCCAACTTCCCATCCCCAACCCTGTTTTCCATTGCTTCCCACCTCCCTACATACTAGGATTGCTTGTCAGTCATGCCATTTTGAATCCAAGCTACATTGTTTTTCAACTTTGCGACCAATTGAAATGTGAGCAATGAATGGACAAAAGCATAGTTTACATTGTTTAAGGGAAATACAGTGGATTCTGAAAGTATTCAGACCCCTTCCATTTTTACAAATTTTGTTACGTTACAGCCTTATTCTAAAATGGATTTAAAAAAAATTCATCCTCTTCAGTCTACACACAATACCCCATAATGACAAAGTGAAACAGTTTTTTTGACATTTTTGCAAATCTATGAACAATTTTAAACAGAAATAACTTATTTAAATATGTATTCAGACCCTTTGTTATGAGTCTCGAAATTGAGCTCAGGTGCATCCTGTTTCTATTGATCATTCTTGAGATGTTTCTACAACTTGATTGGAGTCCACCTGTGGCAAATTCAATTGATTGGACATGATTTGGAAAGGCACACGCCTGTCTATATACAGTGCATGTCAGAGCAAAAACCAAGCCATGAGGTCGAAAGAATTGTCCATAGAGCACAGATCTGGGGATGGGTACCAAAAAATTGCTGCAGCATTGAAGGTCCCCAAGAACACAGTGGCCTCCATCATTCATAAGTGGAAGAAGTTTGAAACCACCAAGACTCTTCCTAGAGATGGACACCCTGCTAAACTGAAGACTCAAGGCTGTAATCGCTGCCAAAGGTGCTTCAACAAAGTACTGAGTAAAGAGTCTAAATACCTATGTAAATGTCATATTTAAAATTTTCACATTTCTAAAAACCTGTTTTTGCTTTGTCATTATGGGGTACTGTGTGTAGATTGATGAGGGGGAAAAACAATTGAATACATTTTAGAATAAGGCTGTAACGTGACAAAATGTGGAAAAAGTCAAGGGGTCTGAATACTTTCCGAATGCACTGTATAAGTGAAGACCACATCTTCCAGGGCAATAGGAGACACCATGGGTGTTTCTCAATACGCATTCTACCGTGCTCCGAGCACGTAATCTGGAGCACAGGAGGGTCGGAGCATGAGTCCAAATCAAGTATGCAAAACGGAGCACGGAGGGCACTTCTCGGATGCGTACCTGTAAACATTTCAAAGCATGTATCGATGCAAGCTTCAATGATAAGTATGAACAGAAATATGATACAACCACATAAAACAACGCAATATTTATTGAAATCAATGTGGACATTATTTGTTCTGAAGCGAGAGAAAATAAACTCAGGCTTCGGAATGAAATGTTTCCCATTCACATCTCTTATGTTGCATGACTACAATATTGTATCTTGAAAACATTAAAAAAAATATTTCTATGTTCATTTTGGCATGTTTACCTGTCTACAATACCCACTGTAGTTTCCGTAGATTGCAAGCCTATAATAAGTCAACTGGCTACCTACTACTTTTAGCTAGCTTGCCACAAAGAATTGGTAGCTAGCTACCCATGAATAATTTACATCTACCTTGCATAAGATTACTTTTAAGTCATTTTTGCTTGTTGAATTATCTGGTTAGGTAGATAATTGCGATTCACAAATAGCTATCTGATAGTTATAAAGTAAAATGTTTGCTTTGTACATATCTTGTTTTGTCTCTATTGCCATTGTCCTGGCTGGAAGAAAGTTTAGTAAATGGGTAAGTCCATAGTAAGTCAATAGGGCTAACTGGCTAGCTAGCTAGCCTCTATAATTAGAAGCTAGCTACCCATGAAGAAATGACATCTACCTGACATAACAGTAGTTTAAGGTCATTTGGCTGTTTAACTAGCTAGACTAATAAGATTCACATATACAGTTGAAGTCAGAAGTTTACATACACTTAGGTTGGAGTCATTAAAACTTTTTCAACCACTCCACAAATTTCTTGCCAAAACTATAGTTTTGGGAAGTCAATTAGGACATCTACTTTGTGCATGACACAAGTCATTTTTCCAACAATTGTTTACAGACAGATTATTTCACTTATAATTCACTGTATCACAACAGCAAAGGAACTTGTGAAGATGCTGGCGGAAACAGGTACAAAAATATCTATATCCACAGTAAAACGAGTCCTATATCGACATAACCTGAAAGGCCGCTCAGCAAGGAAGAATCCACTGCTCCAAAACCGCCATAAAAAAGCCAGACTACGGTTTGCAACTGCACATGGGGACAAAGATCGTACTTTTTGGAGAAATGTCCTCTGGCCTGATGAAACAAAAATAGAACTGTTTGGCCATAATGACCATCGTTATGTTTGATGTTCATCCCAACCGTGAAGCACGGCGGTGGCAGCATCATGTTGTGGGGGTGCTTTGCTGCAGGAGGGACTGGTGCACCTCACAAAATAGATGGCATCATGAGGCCGGAAAATTATGTGGATATGTTGAAGCAACATCTCAAGACATCAGTCAGGAAGTTAAAGCTTTGTCGCAAATGGGTCTTCCAAATGGACAATGACCTCAAGCATACTTCCAAAGTTGGTGCAAAATGGCTTAAAACCTCTTGACGCTAGGGGTCTTGTGAAGACTTACAGAAAACGTTTGACCTCTGTCATTGCCAACAAAGGGTATATAACAAAGTATAGAGATAAACTTTTGTTTTTGACCAAATACTTATTTTCCACCATCATTTGCAAATAAATTCATTAGAAATCCTACAATGTCATTTTCTGAATTCTTTTTTCTCATTTTGTCTGTCATAGTTGAAGTGTACCTATGATGAAAATTACAGGCCTCTCTCATCTTTTTAAGTGGGAGAACTTGCACAATTGGTGGCTGACTAAATACTTTTTTTGCCCCACTGTATCTCTCTATACTCAGCCAGGGGGGAAAATAATAATTTCTAAACAAATTTAGGATGGGGCGAAATGCTAGTGCCTACAAATACACTTAAAAGTTTGATACGGATCTTTCCCGCTTTGTAAGTTTGCTCATTTTATCCAGGATCGCTTACCTTGCCACATACATTTTTTCAACTGCACTATGAGACACAGTGATTCTTGGCTAGGCCATGGGATTCCCACTGGCTGTTGGTATACAGTAGGCTTTAAACAGCAATGTAAACAACCAATCTCACTCCTTTACAAAACATATTATAGACGATTATCATGGTTGTTCGATGCTGCATCACACCATTACAACAAAGTAGAAACGCAGTTCAACGTCTTCCTCCACGGCAAAATGCAGCCACAACTCAATGAAATGTGAGTGGGTTAGGTTACATTTGAGTGAGTTACATTGGCTTATTCAGTCTTTGTCTTAATATGCCCTAATACAGGGATATTCAACTTTGAGCCTACGAGGTCCATTGCCTGCTGGTTTTCTGTTCTACCTTATAATTAAATACACACACCTGGTGTCCCAGGTCTAAATCAGTCCCTGATTAGAGAGTAATAATGAAAACATGCAGTGGAACTGGCTTCTAGGTCCAAAGTTGACTTTGAAGGCCCTAGTATGATTCATTGTCGTTTGATTGAGCCTTTTGACTGGCTGGGAGGCCTCCTACACTCTACTCTAGGTTAAGTAATACAGGAGTTAAGGAACATAAAGAAGAGTCATCCTTGCTCCCTGTGTGACTAATCTAGCTGTGTCTCTGCTGCTGTCCACAGTCCAAGAGATATTCCACATCAGGATGGAAAGAGTAAGATGAAAGAGAGTGGGGAGAAAGGTGGGGAATGAATGAGAGGAAGAAAGTTAACCTTAATGCCCTGCGAACTGGAGAGAGCAAAAGACTTTGAGAGAACATCCTCAGCTCCCTCAGCAGCAGTTAATGAAAGTGCATTGACCAGTTTATATAGTAACCAAATCCAATTCCCAAGGAATAGTCACCAAACCGATGGCCATAATCTTAACATCAGTAGACCCCCAACCCAAGCATCTGTTCTATTTTCTTTCTTTTTTTACATGCCTGACATCTCTAATCATAGTAAAGCAACTTTCCTCAAGCCTGCTTTACAAGCTGTATATAAGAAACACACCCACTGAATACAAAGTGAATATGAGAATTTGCAGGGAAATATACACAAACATAAATGTGTATTTTTCCTTGTCAAACTAGAGTAATAGCACTTTGCAATCACTTGATGTGTGACTGGTCTACAAAGAAGAACATTTTGTTGGGCATTTGCTGGGCAAATGCCCTGAAAAACTTGACAGCACCCGATGTCACAGGAAGACCAAAAAGATCATCAAGGACAACAACCATCTGAGCCACTACCTGTTCACCCGGCTGCCATCCAGAAGTCGAGGTCAGTACAGGTGCATCAAAGCTGGGACCGAGAGACTGAAAAACAGCTTCTGTCTCAAGGCCATCAGACTGTTAAACTGCCATCACTAACACATAGAGAATGCTAGCTACATACAGACTTGTAGTCAATGGCAACTTTAATAAAATGGATCACTAGTCACTTTAATAATGCCACTTTATATAATGTTTACATATCTGCATTACTCATCTCATATGTATACACTGTATTCTATACTATTATTGCATCTTGCCTATGCCGCTCTGTCATTGCTCATCCATATATTTATATTTGTATATTCTTATTCCATTCCTTTACTTAGTTTTGTGTTTTAGGTATTTGTTGTGGAATTGATAGATATTACTTGTTAGATATTTCTGCACTGTTGGAACTAGAAGCACAAGCATTTCGCTACACTCACAATAACGTCTACTAACCACGTGTATGTGACCAATAAAATTTGATTTGATTTTAACATTAAGCCACCAAACAAATGGCTATTCTGCTGTACAAACAGAGAGACAGGTGGGTCTCAAATGTACATTTACCCAGAATGATTGCTGACATTTGTCCCTCCATCCTCACATTGCAGTCTGAAGTCCTATTGATAACTCCTCGTAGTCCAAAATGACATTTTGCAAAGCATTAAACAAAATGCTCCGTATGTATCAAAAAAATAAAAAGAGATGTTCTTTGATGTGTGCTTTTTTAAGACCAGGCTCTTCCATTTGCCTATGAAAAGCTTCGTTCTCTGTTAAGAAACTGCTTGGGGACCTTGATGTCACCATCAATACCGTCAGTCTGTATAAGTGGAAACTTTTCCCTTTTTAACCAACATTTTTGACTCTTCAAAGGTTCAGTATAAAATTCAGCAGCTTTTAGCAGAAGCACTGTCATTGGCAAACTGGAGAAGTTTAAAAACCTTATCAAAGACCGTTACTGATAATGCCTCCTCACACAAAAAAGAACAAGATGGTAGTTGAGGGTTTCTAAACCAATCGAGTACTATATGTTACTCAGCTTTGTGTAGGCTGAAGAGAGCGCTTGTTGTTGCCAGACGACAGTGTTTCAGCAAACAACAGAAAGAGCTGATGGCAAACTTGGACTGCTTACAGAGTAACTTATTACATTTGTTACTCTTGCAACGGTGCAAAACACTACCAATGGTCATGTAGTCAGGACTAACAACCATCTTCAGTAAATGCTGACACAGACAGACACATAGCATCAGTGAAGGTGGCAAAGTTGTTGATGACCTTAAGAGAAGCGACTGGGGAGAATAGAGCCTGGAGCTGAGTCTCCGGCCCTCAGGGGTAGTCAGCCAGTCAGAATCCAGTTTGGGCTACAGTAATTGGAGTGCCTTTAGGCTAGCTCACACTCAACTACCCAGCGTGGCCAGCAATATAATCTCAGTATTAGTGAGGAATGTGTGTAGCCTGGGATAATAGCTGCGACCAGAGAGAACAGATGACCATTCTAATCGCTTTAAGTGCCCAGCGTGTGTACCTTGACATAGTATGTCAGAAGAGAGCCAGGGTAAAGCCGGGTTGGAGCAGAGAGGCATTTAGAAGTCTGGGGGTTAATCAGATCACTTATAGAGCCGGGCTGCACTTCATCTTTCATCGCCGGGCAACACATTCATACTGCAATCAATACTTTAAATTATATTTCCCATTTGTGAAAAATTGAGCAAAATAAGGCATTGTGACTGGGCCGAGATGGATGAGGTGAGTCTTAATATATTTTATGGACAACAATAAGTCTTCCCTTCAGTTTTTCTCTGGATGACAGGCTCAAGTTGTTTTCCTTCTGACAAGATCAGAGAAGGGCGGTCTATGGCTTTACCTGCTGGTGCTCTCAGTATACACACTGGGCCTTTACTTTGGTAAGCACATCATGCTCTCTCTCTCCAACCAAACATCAACCCATATAGGACCACGGCCAGACAGTGTCTGTCTGAGCATTTGCACTCCAGTCCAGATGAGTATGTGAGGCGTGAGGGAAGGATGTGTGTGAGGAGTGAGGAATCATAAACCTCCAGTCAGAGTAAAAGCAAGCCACAGACAGTCATCTCTCTCAGATGAACGAGCCTCCATCACATCGTAGCACGACGCACTCCTTACTGCCATACTGATGGTCATTATCTAGGAAAAAAGGATGAGGCATATGCAAAAGGCACTTATCAAGGACATTGTTAAAAGTATTTATATGCAACAATTCTAGTTCTAGTCAACATGTGTTATTTTATTGTGTAACTTTATATTACATTTTTACTTTAGTTTATTTAGTAAATATTTTCTTAACTCTATTTCTTGAACTGCATTGTTGGTTAAGGGCTTGTAAGTAAGCATTTCACGGTAAAGTCTACACTTGTTGTATTCTGCGCATGTGACAAATAACATTTGATTTGATTTGACATACAGTACCAGTCAAAGGTTTGGACACACCTACTCATTCAAGGGGTTTTCTTTATTTGTACTATTTTCTACGTTGTAGAATAAGAGTGAAGACATCAAAACTATGAAATAACACATATGGAATCATGTAGTAACCAAAAAAAGTGTTAAACAAATCAAAATACCCCCACACCATCACACCTCCTCCTCCATGCTTCACGGTGGGAGCTACACATGCAGAGATTATGCGTTCACCTACTCTGCATCTCACAAAGACACGGCGGTTGGAACCAAAAATCTCAAGGTTGGACTCATCAGACCAAAAGGACAGATTTCCATCGGTCTAATGTCCATTGCTCATGTTTCTTGGTCCAATAAAGTATCTTCTTAATATTGGTGTCCTTTAGTAGTGGTTTCTTTGCAGAAATTCGACCATGAAGGCCTAATTCAGGCAGTCTCCTCTGAACAGTTGATGTTGAGATGTCTGTTACTTGAACTCTGTGAAGCATTTATTTGAGCTGCAATCTGAGGTGCAGTTAACTCTAATGAACTTATCCTCTGCAGCACAGGTAACTATGGGTCTTCCTTTCCCGTGGCAGTCCTCCATCATAGCGCTTGATGGTTTTTGCGACTGCACTTGAGGAAACCTTCAAAGTTCTTGAAATCTTCCGGATTGACTGACCTTCATGTCTTAAGGTAATGATGGACTGTCGTTTCTCTTTGCTTATTTGAGCTGTTCTTGCCATAATATGGACTTGGTATTTTACCAAATAGGGTTATCTTCTGTATACCACCCTTACCTTGTCACAACACAACTGATTGGCTCAAACACATTTAGAAGAAAAGATATTACACAAATTAACTTTTAACAAGGCACATCTGTTAATTGAAATGCATTCCAGTTGACTACCTCATGAAGCTGGTTAAGAGAATGCCAAGAGTGTGCAAAGCTGTCATCAAGGCAAGGGTGGCTACTTTGAAGAATCTCAAATATATATATTTTTTTTATTTGTTTAACGCTTTTTTGGTTACTACATGATTCCATATGTGTTATTTCATAGTTTTGATGTCTTCACTATTGTTCTACAATGTAGGAAATAGTACAAATAAAGATAAACCCTTGAATGAGTAGGTATGCCCAACATTTTGACTGGTACTGTATGTCTGTAGAATATTTATGAAAGATATTTCAGCTAATATACTGTAATATCCTGTAGGAAGTTGGAAAAGCAAAAAAACATGCAATTAGAAAATAGATTTGGTATCAAGGGCTTTGCTGAAGGACGAATTCTACTTCCATTATTCACCTTTATCAAATCTCTGTAGAATCTGGAGAAAAAAAAGATAATTAACCAAAGTCTACATGAGATGGAGCTGAATCAAGTAGTTTGTTGTTGTTGTTGTTGTTTACACGGTAAGTTCTTCACAGCACAAGCAGCCCCCAATTAGAGCTTAAAGGTAAATGCTCTGAAGCAGGAGGCTTCTAATTCATTCTACTGCTTCCCCAGTTGGACATAATGTGTTCCAATCGTATAGGAATCTTTAAGAAACGCTAATGGAAAAAACGCCCCAGTCGGTCATTTGTCATGCTTGGCTGGGTAAAACTCTTTCAGCATCTTTCTAGCATCTCTTTATCTACGAGTAAGCGATTTTCAGCGTTAAAGCTTGCAGTGAGCTATCTCTCCCTAGTGGGGCTACTGAGCAATGAACAGTGCTCCGGCAGTTGTGGCAGAGGGGGGAAAAAAGCTTTCCGCTTTAAGACACATTGGGGACCTGAATGGGCTTTTTATGACACGTCAATCCTGTCCATTGCCTGTAAACCTGCTGCTGTGCATTGTATCGAGGTATTCAGGGAGGAGAATTGCAGTAGGGAGGTTGATGTTTATTGTCATGAGTCTTGTCCTGAAGGCAGAACTGAGCGATGTCCCCTTAGATAAGCTAACTCCAGTCAAAATTGGCTATATTGTAAAAATGCATAAAGAAATGTGTTCTTTGGTCTTCATTTAAGGTTAGGCATTAAGGTTAGCAGTGTGGTTAAGGTTAGAGTTAAGGTTAGGGTTAAAATCAGATTTTAGGACTTTGTGGCTTTGCCAGCTAGTGACCACTTTGTAGAGCTGCCTCCAGAATAACATTCATAATGAAAAAAGCTAACCTGCTTGCGGTGGAGGGATCGACGCTGCAGGCAGCAACCGTTTAGCCGAGATGAACTAGGGAGGACTAACTCTCAAAGTGGATTCGGGACAAATGTGCTAAGCTGAGCAATGCAGCAGGTACACTTCCTGTAGGGGCAACGGAGCAGCAATCTCAAGAGTTCAGCTTTTACTGGATGGCTCTGCTGGTGTTGTTCAGGGAGCCAGGGAGCCTGTCCTCTTCCTCTTTCCCATGTCAATGTCAAATGATCATCAGATTTCACTGTTCTCTCATAGCTGCCTGCATTCAAAGTGAGTGAAATAAATGTGGTGACAATGACAGATTACATGGCGCTTTGCTCAGACACGAATCAGGCCCTGTGTCATATATAACAGTGTCTGCAGGCACATGGTAATCACATCCAAGTAAACCCATTTCAGGTCTAGATTATAGCCCCCAGCCTGATGTTTCTTGTTAAAACTTGAAAATTAGATGCAGTGAATAAGGTTGGAATAATGCAATGGGTTGCAGGTAAGTGAGGAGGGTGAATAATGTATCTGCATTTACTGCAAGTTTACTCTGAATGAGAGTCAATAGTCCTTGAGCACAAAGAAGAAATCCTATGATTTCGAAGGACGCAAGCTACAGTATACAGTATTGCCTGACCAAGATTACAGTCCACCATGTCCAAGGGCCGGGCAGAATCTACACAAGCAGAATATAAATTATACATACCTTAATAATTCATTTGAATCAAACTACAGACTGTTAGACCCCTAGAAGCATGGACAAAACAACACTGCGGATTTCCCAAATCATAAAATCAAGAGGTCCTTCAGAAGATGGCCCTATTATCAAATTCTCCAGGAGATTATGGTAACAGGAGGCTATCACTGCTATGAAAATACAATCAAAGACGACTAATTGTCAAAACCAAGGCCTCTTGCTGGATTTTGTGGTTTTATAAATTGACTATTTCTCTGTATTCAGAAGGATACTGCACTTCTGAAAAATCTTTTCTGTACTGCTCTGACTCTGAAAGAAGAATGAACGCTGAGGCGTTGAAAGCATACTCATGACGTTCAGAAAGATGCTGGACTGCTGAGTGTAGGAACTGAATGTATTTCAACACCAATTAAACCATAGCCTTCCCTCAATTCTCACTCGGCATAGAGGGAGCTGCTTTGTCCGACAGCAACAGTATGAGCCAAATTGCTCTGAAGATTTCAAATTTACCAATTCATAAACGGGGAGGAAATTAGATGAAAGGTTTTGCTGCTGAGTGATTTTGAGTACAATAAACATTTAGTTTGTTGTGGGGTTACGCTATTGAATGGTTTATTATTCTAGTGACAAAAGAGGGGGAAGATGAGACGGAGGAGAAAGAGAAGGATGGTGATGATGATAGTGCATAGCTGTGTGTGTGTGTGTGTGTGTGTGTATGCGCGTGTGTGGGTGTGTGTGCATGCGTGAGCGTGTTCCCTTGCACACACCCCAGTAGCCCCAGGCCACAGGCACTCTCTGTAAACAGAAATGTATATTTAGCCAGTCCGCTCCATCATAATATGGATCAAGGATGGGCAACTGACCGTGGATCAATCCCCCCCCCCCCCCCAGTTTTTAGGAATTCAGTCAACTTACTGTTGAGAGTTAGATTAGTAGAATACACAAGGTCCTATTTCGGAATTAGCCTATGTCAGCTAAAACATTTTTGATTGGTAAGTTCGCTTGTAATAATCATGGTTGTATTATCGACCCGGGGGGGACCCCATTCATTTTGTTAGTCACTCTCACTCAGATATCATATTAATAACTGCAAACATTTCTCTCCACCCACCCTATGGCAAGATCGTAGTTTTCTCTCCGCCCTCTGGCAAAATTAGTAAAATTGCATGAAATGAGTTGTAAAATTGCTAAGTCTTCTCTTCTACACATGGGAAAATGTGTAGAATTGCAGCAAACTTACTTTAAAAAAGCATTTTCTCTACGCACCATATCAAAATGTGTAGAATTGCAGGAAATAAACTCTAAAACTTGAATTTTCTCTCTCCGCTGTCAATAGGGAGGCAAAATGTCCCTTGTGTGGGTATGGATGTGAGTATGCAGACCCACGAACCACTGCGAACCCTCCTGATGAATTCAGTTTTTATTTGTGACCGCCAGACCCATCAAAGTTGCCCGTCTCTGATATGGATGATCAAAAGTGTTGCCTCTAAAGCCTGAACTCTAATCTGTGAGAATAGCCCAGATCCATTTACCATCTAGGTGTAAGTAAGCAGCCACTGGCAGAGAGACAGGATTCTGTTCTTCAGTAATATAGTGGAGGTATGGAAATCTGCTTCTGACAGCAGCGTATAGTGATAAACAGCACAGGGGATAGGAGCCTGGGCTAGGGTGGCCGTGAGGAATTCAACAAGCACAACCAAGAGGAAGGAAAAGAGCATTTCAGCACAGCTCTAAAATGGAATTAACTGCACTCAAGGTCCCCTGCATACACAGCTCAGAGGCCACATGCTCAAGTGATATCCTCTCCCAAATTGCCACAGAGAATTTGAGTCTCGCTTTGTTTTTTTGTTTTTTTTGGGGGGGGGGGCTGACCGTCATTTTGACATGGTGCTATCTATCAGGCCTTCCTCCCTCAGTCGCCTGATATTGTGACTAACAGAAGGGAAAAAGTTTAGTCAGATAATTACCTCTGGCTGCCTCGGGTTTTGCTGAGAAAAAGCTTTTCAAAGAGTTTTCCTCTTTTTATGGCCAGTCATAAAATAAGGAGCCGCATCATAAAATATCTCTACTCTACCACCATGGCACTGTTTAAAAAGTTGTCTCTCCATGGAACATCACTCTTGGGTGAAGTATAGAGTGGGCGTGCCCAAGGTCACATGGCCCATGGGCAGAGAGTAAATCCTGTAACTGGGAGATGAGGAATCAGAGCTTGACAACACAGCCTGTCTTTGTTGTGAATTGAAGATCTCACTAAACTCAGATGTACCATAGAGGAGAACTACTGTCCATATCATCACAATGGGCTCTAAAGCGTGCTTCGATAAATTGAGGCCTTCAGAATCTTTTCTTCATTGTGGCAACATGATTCTCGTCCAGCTCATCTGATGATTAGTGATATTAGTCCGTCTCTTTATGAATATACTGTACTTATTTAGTATTGTAGTTTAGAGACATATTCACAGTGTGGTACTAATAATTCTGAACACACCTACAATGATTACACTTCTTCATATGGTAGTTGTTCAGGGTCACTTCTCAGGAAGTTCATACTACTGTATATGAAGACTGTGGAGTGCTGCTCCATAGTTGTGAAACTTGAAGTATATTGAGTTATAAAAAAAGTATTGGAAAGTCTTACAGTATCTGCAGTGAATCTCATCAGGGCAACCGAATGATGTAATCTCAAGTGTTCTAATGAAAAGAGTGGACAATAACACTTTGGTGTTTATTCTAAGGGCCTCCGGTTAGAGTATGAACCCTTCGCAAAGATGCAGATCTACCACACCGTGGCAAAGTCGGCCAAATTAAATATCATCTATTACTCTTAAAACCGTTAGCCTTTGCCTCTTCAGTGCAGCCAGACAGTCAACACAGTCGACTCATGTAGTCTTCAAGAGTCCACACACCGACCAGGGTCACCTGACTGTACAGCTGCAGGATATGCTAGCATCAAACTTCTCCCCTACAGAGGTCTCATATAAGGGCCCTGGTATCATCTCAGAGAGAGAGACCCACAGCAAAGGCAATAAACACCAAACAGTGAAGACTGCAGCTGACGGCAACACAACTGACACTTGTAAAATACTGTACATTCAGAAAATCAACTAACAAATAAACACATATTTAGAGAATGTAGAAACATACAATTTAGAAAATATCAGATATCTAAATATGTATGGAGGTGCATAGGAAACTTTAACCTGCATATCATTAACCTTCAGGGCAACTTTGTCAGTTACAAAAAGTATTTTTATGATTATTCATGTTTTCTATCATTTTTCATAGGAAGTAATAATTAGGTTCCATCATGTGTGCATATAAAAAAATATTGCTATGACAGCCTCACTACACACAAAGACAGCTTTGTGACATGGGAGAGAAGAGGGGAAAGAAAGAGTGGGTGTATAAGTGGCACTATAAAAGCCTCTTCAGAGCACTGTAAATTACTTCAAAATGGCTCTAAAATGACAGCTCCTTATCAAGTAATAACTCAATCTACAATACGGTATGTTGCTTTTTTTCCCCTTTCTCTCAGGGCAAGAGAAGGTTCACCACAGGACCAGAACACCGTCTTCCTCTTACTGTCATAGCAACAGTGTTACAACAGATGAGAGATGTTTGTATATCAGTTTGTACAACAACATCTATGAATACAGAGAAATAGCTTGTGATATGTGTAACAGTATAACTTTAGTACGTCCCCTCGCGCGAACCAGGGACCCTCTGCACACATCAACAACGATTGCCCACGAAGCATCGTTACCCATCGCTCCACAAAGGGGGAAACCCTACTTCAAGTCTCAGAGCAAGTGACGTAACCGATTGAAACGCTATTAGCGCGTACCCGCTAACTAGCTAGCCATTTCCCATCCGTTACATATGTTCACTTTCAATTCACTTTGAAATAGTGTGACAATTTCCCTTTTGTTTACAGTAGTGGCTGGAGGACATTAGAAGGTGGTATGGAGGGGGGGCGTTACACATTGTGGCAGCAATAATAGCTATAGGCCTATAGACCTGTTGACATAGCACCTTGGCTGCAACTCATTCCCACTTCCCCTGTATCTGCCTTGCCTGTGCTTGCAGAGATCTATCAGAGGCAGTCCACTGATGAGACCAGATCAATAACTAAGCCCCCTATTATCATTTCAAACCAAACACGGGCTCTAAAATGAATCTCTCCATTCCAAGTTAACGACTTCTCCAGAATAACCCCATGGGAAAGGATCTTTGTTTGTGTTTCTTCATATCGACCTGACACCAAGTGGATGGCCCGTACAAATCCATCTGATTCCTGTTGGGAAACTTTTTCCCAGACTTTGATTGTGTCTTCCTTTATGGGAAAAAAGGACATTAAGTATTCAACCGACCAAGCACAAGAGTTCCTCTTAAAACAAAACAAATACAGAGATGTATTTTTTTCTCCAGTGAAACTTCATGGTTTGACTTGTAGACCCTGTGCTCATTGGTGCCAATGTAACAAGCACCCCGTTGAGTGCCCAGAAAAGGACAGTTACCTCTGGCAGCTTCCCTAACCACAAACAGGCTCTGCTGTCATACTTAACCATTAGGTGAAAACGTCAAATCAACCATAGATCAGTAAGGCAACGTCATCCTCCCTTTCCAAGACCACCAGTCCAGGGTTGTTCAGGATATTCCAACTAAACCAATTACATTTGCACAATCTAGATGACCCCAAATGAAATAAAACCTTCCCAAACGACCTGAAACCACGCACAAATCCACAGCACCACACCTCAGCACTCCAACACAGAGCTCCACAGGCACTCCACCTATTGTTTTGCTTTCTCCCCAGGCTCTCGTTCCCAACTCAGCGTTTGTGCAAACCAATTTCTGTGTCTCCCAGGTCATCCCGCTCATTCAGCCAGAGAGGAAATGGCTTTCGGGTCACGCTGTGCCCTCACCAGGGTCGCCTGTTGAGAAAACAGTGTGTGTCACATGCCTCCAGATCTATAAACAGAATCCCACTGTGAGCTGTGGGGTGTGTACAACAGACTCCCCATCTCCACTAGCACCACTGTTAATGTTGTAGCTGTTATAGTGGCTTCCGCTGCTGCCAGAGAACTGACAGCTCCCACTGTCCACTGGTCTGGATATGAGATGAAAATTGGACATATTGTAGGTAGTTTCTCAACACACTATTCTAACACTGTGTTCAATATGAGTGAGTGGATCTGTTTGTGCACACAGACATACTACTTACTGTGTGTATCTATGTATGATTGCTTGTACACCATTGTGCATCTATAGACAATTCTCGGTGGTTGTGAGCCTCACGCCTATTCAGTCCTGTCGTCTAATGCCGCTCTGTTCATTCATACATGTGTAGCACAGCACTTATTTCACATTCACTGTGGAGAGGGATATAAAGAGAGTGATAGAATAGGAGAGGGATTGTAAAAAACATTCTACTTTCAATGGAAAAGCGAGGGGGGGGGTGTGCAGGGCTGACGGACAGGCATTAGGGGATCCTTTTTCACTTGCTGTTACTGACAGCATTGGTTGGCTTGACTATGGGCATTATTCTCCAGAAATATGTACTTGGAACTTGCTCTCTCTTGTCCATCTCTCCTGCCCCCCCCCCCCCTCCCCCAACCCCCGCATTCTCCTTCTGCCTCTCTCCCTTCCTATTTTTCTCTCCCTCCTCTGCTCATTCTCACACACAAAATCCATCTTCTGTATAATGAGCACTGGGTCCCGGGGGGTGGGGTGGGGTGTGGGGGGGGGGGGGGGTGGACCTTCCACCTGCTCAGCGAGGGAGTGACGCATGGCTCCTGCAGCAGCCAGCCACAGACACGCCTCTCCTCCTACCCCCTTCCCCTCCCTCCCTCTGCCCCTGGCTGCGCCCCAGGGAAATGGGCCCTCCTGTCCCCCAGCTCCCCATCAACGCTCCATCACAGACACACGTCTCAGACACAGCTCCTATCACCTAATCTGAGAGTCTGTCATTCACAGTTCACACTCACTCTCACACGTACAGACATGAGTTGCGGAAACAGACGCAAGTGCATGAACGCACACACACTCTCTCACACACTCATGCCACTGCACACACACTCTCTCACACACTCATGCCACTGCACACACCAACAGAACCAAGCCTCAAGGAAAGGCGAGGTAGTTTTTTAGTCTGTGTTCTCACTGTTTGGCGGCTGTCAGAGCTCCTGTTACACACACACACACACACACACACACAAAACACACATGCACAGTCAATATTTACAGCATGCCAGAAGAGAGAGAGAACGAAAGAGAGAGAGAGTGAGCCCTGCAGCCAAAACCAACAATTTGCATGTGCCCGCTGCCTCGCTAATTGGACACATTCGTCTTTCATTTAGCATTGGATTGAAGTGCAGGAATAGCTCCAAAAGCACGCAGCCTACTTCATCTTAGAACAAGTTTACTGAGTGCCGACCAAAAGAATTGAAAGCATTCTATGGCTGGCTTTGCCTCTGAAGATATGTGTACTTGTGTACTTTCTGTTGGTCGCTCTGAGACTGTTCGAGGAAAAGAGCCGGACCAAGAGGAAGTGAGATGTTTGATTGAAGAGTGAATCCAGGCATTGAGGGGAGAAAGGTGGGCTGAATGATTGCTCTCCCTCAATATGGCCAAAATACCAGCAATTTACTGTGCTCGCCATGGGCACACCATTGCCAGCAGTGTTGGATGGCTGATATCATAAAGTTGACAGGTCTGTTGAGTGGCCAGTAATGGTCTAATGGAGGTACAAAACCAGGATAGAACCAAGATTCAGTTCAACTGAATGGGAGCTGAGTGCACGTCAGATAAGTGGATGGAAGACATGATCATGGTGCAATCAGTGGTTCCCAAATTGGGGTCAATTGCTAGCAACAACAGATTAAACAAATTTGGCAAGGGTTCTGTGGAAGAAGTTGAGGGTGCAATACAATACAATGTAATATTATTCATCTACAATATACCCTTAGATGTACAACAGGGCCTCAACCTGCTAAATTGTCTCTCTGCCCCATGGGAAAATGTGGCCGGAAATTAGCTTTAAAACTTAAAGAAAGAAAATATCAGAAGCAAAGAGGGGGGCCTTTAAAATGTTCTTTCCCAGGGCCCGAGTCTTGGTTAGTCGGGCCATTCAATCATTTCATACTGACTAACACATGTATAGAATCTAACATTGAAGTATATGCATTAAAATCCATATTATTCACGTAGCATGTGGCGGTAATGGAGCAAATAGGAGAGGCGGTAAATTGCTCTGAGCAATTAAAGCTGTGAAATTGCATGTCCAAATAGCAGCGGACGGCGACATCACACTGGGAACATGATTTAAAATAATTGCTCCTTATTATCTGGGAAATAATTGAGAGAAGGAGAGGGGAGGTGCTGTGCAATAGGCAGAGAAATGGAAAAACGTTTTCTGGGCTGACTGGACATGTGACTTGCTAACACAGTGAGAGAGGCTGAAGTATGTGTTAATGAAAACATACAAATCAGATATACCATCCCAGTGATACACAAGGCAAGAAGACAGGGGGAAGAGGAAGGAGGATGAAGAGAGAGAGAGAGAGGATGTTAGATTGTGTCAGGTTGCTATATGGAACTGTCAACAACAACAAAAGCGTAGGAACTCTTGTCAAATGATTACTCTATTCAGATGGCGCTGCATGAGACTTGATTTTACTGCCCTCGTCATTCTAATCACATCAGGCTTCTCATTCAATCTCTCTCTCTCTATGGGTGGCCATGTAGTGCTGTTATGGGGTACACCCGCGTTCTAGGGCCCCCGCGATCCAGTAACAGTATAACAACATTCCACCCCATCCCCAAACCCCAGTGCTTTGACTGACAGCACAAGATAATCTGTTTCCGATATAATCTATCCAGTGGACCAGACATTCTATCAGTCGATCACTGCTCCTCGAGTCGATATCACAGGGAAGCAGAAATATTTCTTAAAAGAAGGAGGAAGCAGCAGATTTTTCAGTGTGGGCATGCAGGAGGCTGAAATTGGTGCATTCGCAAACCTGGAAGGATTCTGCACAGTTCATTAAGATAAAACGATTACATTCTGGTGAGACTGAGCAGCGATTGGGCCCGTGCTGTACACAGACCGCTCTGATTAGCTGCCGAGCCAACGCGCTCCACGACATTTTGATGCAAGACAATATTCCGCTTTTCAATTACACACCCCAACAGCCCCCTAACTACCAAAACCAACTCATTTGCATGATTGAAATATAATTATAGTGTGCTGAAAGCATAGTTCTGTTGTGTTTGCTATTACAATTGTTTTCATTTTGCACAAAAAAAGTATATGGTTGAGTTGGGTTTTCATTTTTATCTCCAGAAATGAATACACCGAAATCTATCTTTGACGAGGTACCTCAAGGTCAGGGAACGTATCAAGAGAAAACTTTCAGTCAGAAGAAAATAGTAATTCTGGTGAGAATAATTTCTTCAAAAGTAGTGAGGCTGAAACATTTACAATTACTGAGAGAGAGAGTCTTATTCACAGCGCTCTCACATTATTATCAAACGACGAAATGCTCTGGGCATGTTTCAAACTTGTTATAGGCTGGTCCCTCTACTCTGCTGCAAAGATTAGCCTGGAGACATAGCTTACTTCAGTATGATAGACAATAGACAGAGCAGATGGTTATTACATTGTCTTATCTATACATGGCTCGTTCAACAGCTGTTTAGCATTTGCACTCAGGTAATTTCCATGCTAAACACTAGTTCACTCAAACCGGTGTGAAGGTGACCTGTGTTCACCTGGCTTCCAGATGGTGTTTACCCATCCTCTGGGTGTAACATTACCCACAGCTGGGTCTGCCGCCCGCCACTAAACTACACTCTGCAAGTCAAATGTGTGTGTTTGTGTTTGTGAGTGTGTCATTGCATTTGTATTTATATCTGCTTGTGATGAACAGGGACACACATCAATCGGTTCACATGCATGCACAAAGTCATACTAACAAACCTTAAATCATTGCCCGCTTAGAGCGGCCAGCTTCTGCCCGTGATCAACATACTTTCACTTGAATAGCAAACTCAACCTGCCTCTAGCATTCCAATATCCCACATCAACAATATCAGAAAGCTGTGATGCCAGGAGTGAGACTTGCACTCAAAGTGCTCCATTAATTGAATCAAAGCTATGAATACCATGCTGACAATCCTATTGCTGAGCCATGGAAGCAGTACAACAAGTTATTGCGGGCCTAAATTATCATATAAAGACGAATAAAGAAACAACGTTCATTTTTTTATTGCATGCCGTTATGACTTTCTCCTGCACAACACAGCTGCATCAAAGCCAAAATCAATGTATTTTTGACTGTGTGTTATTGAGTCACCACATGCAGCCCCTAGTTTATGAAGACGCACATTATAATTAGTTTACAAAGACTCGTTGAATATTCAGAATTCACATGATTCCTGGGACAACGCAGAATGAAAATAGATGAGAGAATAATTGAAGTGTGTGTTGCTGGATGATTAGCATAGGAGAGGGCCCAGTTCCCATTCACATCTGCCTGCAATTCATCTTGCTATATTAAAGAAATTACTGTGCTGACAACAGATAATGCACTAATTTAATGCTAATACCACATTCATCAGGATCTAAGCTTCAGCCACAGTGAATGTCTGCATTTGAGTCTCCTCTCTTTTGTCCTGTTATCTATCATTTAGTGGAGTCTTATGAAAAGCAGGCTTTGTCTGGCTAAGTAAATGAGGCTTTCTTCCTGCTTAAACCCAGCTGTGTCAAACTCAGGCCCAGTCTCAGTGTTTGTCCTGTCAGTATCATGTGACTAGCCGTGCCCTTCTCCTTGTACCAGCCCCAAGCACAAAGCCATGGGAAAGTGGTGCTTGGATTATCTCTAGAATCAGGGGTTGCAACTTTGGTTTTAGAAGTGGGGGGACATAACTTTTTGTTCCAGTCAGATAAACACTCCAAACAGCGTACCCAACCACCTGGAGGCGTCCACATGGTTCTAAAGCACACCGTTGCCTCGTTTTGTATCACATTCCAATGATAAAACTGGGGGGGACAAAAATGCCCCCCCCCCCCCACAACCTGTAATAGTAGACCTGGAGGGCTGGATAAGAAAGCCACTAGCCTTTTAGAACTGGATCTGTGCTTGCCAGACGTAGAGCAGTCTCAGTCCTAGAGTCAAACACAGCTGGAGAACGAGAATACCCTTTTACTAATAGATTCCCCAGCGAGTTCATCACTGCCCACTGGGCACACACTGGTTGAATCAACGTCGTTTCCACATCACTTTAATGAAATTACGCTGAACCAATGTGGAAAAGAAGTTGAATTGACGTCCGTGCCCAGTGGGTGATTTCTTCAAATAGCACTGTTCTACCATAGTCACTCCCTCCCATAGACTCATCCATAGTCCCTTAGCTAAACAACATGTTCCTTCCACATCCGACGCCAAACACATCCCACATCCATCCATCAACTGATCCTATCGATTCAGAATGAGTCTTTGATTCGCCCATTCCAGTCCACAAAATTACACAGCACCCCTCCATCCACCATGTGATGTTGAATAACTAAGTGAGACGCAATTTTAGTCGAGCCACGGGGAGCCATTTTCTAGCTTTGATTAGCAGCCATGTCAGTGAGCTGCATGGAGTGGTGGTGTGAGCTGGGCCAGGAAATGTCAGGTCATCAGATTCCTCACTGCCTGTTCCGCACACTCACTGAAAGGTTCAAGGGAGGGAGAGCCAAAAAATCTGCTCTAAATGTAAATCCAATCTGATCAGCGCACCACAGGGTAACATAATATTTTTTTACATATGAAAGAGGTTCCGGTTGTACGATAACAGAATGAAAATAGTTCTAATTAGCCGTACAGAAGGGAGAGAGTTTCTCAGCGTGGCATACTGCCTACCTGGGTGAAGGAAAGGTGTGGATTAAAGGAAAACAAAGCAGCACCATGTGAAACTTAATTACAAACAAATGGAAAGAGTGCGGGAGAGAGTGGATGTAATAACATTGGGAATAATCTCACATGGGGCTGAGAGTAAACATGTTGGAGGTAAGGTACAGCTTTAAAATTAGTTCTGTGGTGTATTTTATGGCAAGTCATCAATACGGTTGATCATGAAGCCTTTCACTAGCGTGTGTTCATCAAAAAAGTCGTTAAAATGTTTCCTCTGTGTAGTGTACTCCAAAGGACTTTCTCAGCGTGTGTTCTCTGTGTGAAGCCATTTGTTTGATGCCTATATGTGTTTCTTTCTACAGCAGGCCGCTGTGCTGTGTTCCTTCACATACAGCCTTCCTCCTCACAG